>NC_068997.1:29390724-29392796 GCF_001194135.2 Octopus bimaculoides
TATATATATATATATATATATATACACATACATACATACTCATTCATCACTTGATATCTCATACCCATCAAGGGCTACATTGGATTTATGACGCTTCGTACATTTCACCTTCACCATTCCTCTTCCGCTTATCCCACTATCATTCCCGCCTATGTACTTTTTTGCTAGCGAGTCTAATGAAGGCATTGGATCTCTTCTCGTTATCACTTCATATGCCCGGTGTAACTAGGAATGTCCGGATATATCTGGCATTCGCATCTCTCCAATTCTGTATTCCTCCCTCTTATCCTAATCATCCAAACTCTTTCACCTATTCCGAGCTAGATCTACAATTACCCTTTTCTCCTTCTATATCTCAGCCTACCACATACTGACAGCCATCAGCCACCCCTACTATCTATCAAGTTCTATTACCACACATTACTCTCACGCCTTCTAGAAATTTCTCTCTCATACTCACACATCCTTTTCATTCCCTGTCTACCACTAATTTCTTGCTCCCTCCTCAGTCATGTCACCCTAAGTGAACAAACATTTTGCAGAGTAGTAAGGACTCCCAGATATTTGTGGTACATGGCAACCCCATTAGTGCCACTATAAATCCACCCAGAACATTCTATAAAGGGATTAATGAAGAAGCAGAGACATGGTATTAAGGAGATTCTTTTAGTCTCGTCGAGAACATGGCTACCTAGCCAGTGATCACACCCAGAAAAAAAAACGCGTTGAGTATACTCTGTAAATTTGTTGGTGTGTGGAAGGCCATCCACCTGTAAACCCCAGGCCATAAATGAAACGTACGGTCATCTGGGGGAGCATTGCCTTCTAATAAGTACTGATTCAAACTCTGTCGATCCATCCAACCCAGCATGGAAAGCCGATAAAACTTAGGTGTTGTCTGCATCTCACACGGTGATGCTCCAGCATGACCGCAGCTGCATGGCTGAAACAAATAAAAGAATAAAAGGATATATACATACGTGTGTGTGTGTGTATCAAAAAAGAAATATGAAAATGTAAACACATTCATGGTATGATTTTCAAGGGTGAATAAAAGAACAGCAGTTTCCTGATTCTCTATTGTGCATAAAATATATATTGTTTTATTAATGACGAGTCGTCAAATTAAGCTATTCACTTCAGTGATAAACTAATTTATGACTACTTTATATAATTCTGCTGAATATTATATACTAGTGTTTGGAGAATAAAACCAGACATGTCTTCTCCGAAACGCAGTCAACAAACATAAAATGGTCTATCAGGATACTTTATCTTTCTTTTACGCACATCAATACTATAGAAGGAATATGTCTACGTTTTTATGTTTCTTTCACAGTTATGTGTTCTCTGAGGAGCAGTTAACGAACCATTTTGATTCCATTCAATTGACTAAGCTCCTGCTTCATTCCCTGTTACCCGATCTGGAGAAAAAACGCATATCTATTGACTCCAAACTCACCAGAATATACAAATTTCCCCTCCCCTTGAAAATTGTTACGTCTGTATGATGGCGGAAGATATAGACAACTGCTGAACAAGACTACAAAATGGAAAACTGCAAGATTCGTTAATGACGAAGGATGGATTAATATAGTTGGATGGCACTCATGTGTTTTGGTGTCGGAAAACCAAAAGGAAGAAATATTGAAATTCAAGAAAGGTTATAAGTGTTGGAGGGTGATTGGGGGTTTGAAAACGATACCGGACAATGTGGAATACGAGGAGCTAACAAAGAAATATGGTATAGACATTTTGAAGGACTCAGAATTCAAAAGATAAAAGGAAGCAAGTGATGCTGCTTGGGGTGGGGGCAAGTAGCACATTTTCAGGATCTTTTTTAAAACGGGGGCCACATTTTTCATTAACGAAACACTTTGAAACTTGGAACACTGGTAGAATGTGTCATATAAAACATCTTTTTCTCTTAGTCTTCTTTAAAAAAAAAGAAATCCATGAATTATTCCATGTTAAAGTTGTCGTATTTCTGTAATTTCAACCAATCACTGACGTCCATTCAGCCGATATACATTAAGTGCCGACTACATAAACAAACGATTCTGAAACAATTA
>NC_068997.1:29393015-29396252 GCF_001194135.2 Octopus bimaculoides
TTTTTTACATGAAATAAATTCGAATACAAAAATATTTTTCTGTTCTATAACACAAAATAGATAAGTATACGAAGTTTGAAAGTCTTTCAGTACCAAAAACACTACGTAAAACATTAATGAAAAATGTGGCCCCCGTTTTAAAAAAGATCCCATTTTCATTATATCATTCATGTTATCATACGTTTAATTTTCCCATTATTATTTAATTTTTCGTGTTTATATGTGCCCACATGTGTTTGTATTGTCCCCTCTTCGTTGGTCCCTTGTGGGTAATAAAAAATGCTCTAGTAATTGACTATCTTTTGGGTATTTGAAGAACCAACTTGTAGAAAAGAAACAGAATTGCGCAGTAATGTTTCTACCACTAACATAAATAATCTGTTTCTATCACAGAACAAAGTTTCCATAATCCTCATGAAATGCAAGAGCGTTATGAAAAAGTTAGTTTATCCCACAGTGTGAACTCGTGTTTACTCCTTCAGTTTTAAAGCGCTCAATGAAGAGGCTAATACATTCGAATAGCGATTTGTAATTTCGAATTTCAAATTTTGAGCGAAGTAGAAAAATTGCTACAGATCGTAAAATTAATGAAGAAAAGACTACCATAGAAGCAAAGAATGGATCTATTTTAAAACGGGGGCCACATTTTTCATTAATGTTTTACGTAGTGTTTTTGGTACCGAAAGACTTTCAAACTTCGTATACTTATCTATTTTGTGTTATAGAACAGAAAAATATTTTTGTATTCGAATTTATTTCATGTAAAAAATTGTCTTATTTCGATAATTTCAACCAATCACTGACAAGTATTCAGTTGTTTATATTTACTCCTTTGACTGATTAAGCGATGTAAAGCGTATTTAATCTCTATACCTTCGTTTTATTTGCTTTTTTCATTTTAAATTTGCTTTAACCCTACAGTGATTGGTTGAAATTACAGAAATACGACAACTTTAACATGGAATAACTTATGGATTTCTTTATTTTTTAAGAAGACTAAGAGAAAAAGATGTTTTATATGACACATTCTACCAGTGTTCCAAGTTTCAAAGTGTTTCGTTAATGAAAAATGTGGCCCCCGTTTTAAAAAAGATCCCAAAGAATTCTAACCCCATATTAGATGAAAAAAAAATTTTTAAACTCTATTTCAAGTGAACCAAATATAAGCAGCGAAGCACATCTAGTATCGAACTCAAAACTATCGAGGTAAAGTAACATCGTGGTGAATAAAAAAATAAATAAATAAAAGGCCAGCTGTGTTTTTTTCTTTTTTTTTTCCGTAAATGATTTATTCAGAATGACATGGTAAGTTACCGGTTAAACCTAAATTGTTTAACATTTAAAAAATTTGTCTGTCAATTCTCATCAGCAAGTAAGTAAAGACCGTTTATAATATTATTTCAATGTGAATTCGTATCTTAATTAATTTAATGACTGAATATTTGGAACGAAGTTAATCATAAAGTTGAAATAAAGTTCAGAAAAAAAATAATGTATAAGGAGTTTTCTCCCTTCGCAATATAAATTTCCCGAAATTTTAATAACAGTGAATTAACGTTTTTTGTTTTTATAATCTTGCATTTATGTTTTGAAATCTCTTTCATGTCTTTCCATGGGCCTAGTCACATCAGAAGCTCTTCACCGCTGGAAAATCTGAAATGCGAAACTCGCTCACATTACGTAAATGTTGAGTGTCATATGTTGGTGAATTCCTTTCTTCAGGATAAATGCTGAACTCCAAGAGTATCATTTAATTTTCATAACTTTTAAGGTGCAACACGAGTTTCATCCCACCATATCTCTTAGAATAAAGACTATGTAAGTAGCAGTTGTATTGAAACAGAAATAAGAAACCATAACACATATTAATATTTGAAGTGGTTGGTAAATTGACAGAATTAAATTATCAGACAAAAGCCTTTACAGCATTTAGCCACAGCCCATTACAAATTCAAATCTTACCGCAGTTAACTTACTTTTCTACCGTTCCAGGGTCGGTAAAATATCGTATTGGATGGTTTATAAAGCACATGAGCTTATACGGTAAAACTCTATTTTAAATTTTCTCGAAAAAAATTTAAAAAACTACATTTCGGCTGACATTCATAGCTCTATCACAATATCGGGTTATTTTAAAGTTTTCATCTCTATTGTTCCTTATAAATCCCCAAAAGTATCTTTTTCTTACTATACTTCCAAATAATTCACTATTTATTTTAATTACACTCGAAAATAATCCTAAAATTTAAATTCTTCATATATAATTAATTATTCACCAATATTATAGTTTACTAACGAAATACTGCAAGGAGAGGAACAGGACATCGAGTTCGGTCTATAACCGACGCAGAAGCGTTGCCAGGTTCTAAAGTTAGTGGAAGCGAGCACATACCAAAGAATCTGCGACTCCTTTCTCTTGTATTATGTGAAATATTTCATTAGTTATAATATACATAATTCATTAATTTCATATTTCAGAAACGGTGTCTTTATGTATAAAACTTACAATTACTGACATAGGTAACTAATGAATTTTTAATGTTGAAAAGGTGCCTAATTGCTCGGGGTTAACGGTCGCTCCCTTTGCTTACTGAACTGAGGACCACTTGGTTGTTTCACAAGGGAAGTCGAGCGTTGTCGCTTAAGCTCCCACCTGAGTTGTTATATATGTGATATCGAGGATATATGTTTAAGGACGACCGTACGAACTCAAAAAGGAGAAATGGTGACGAATGGAAAAAATGAGGACTCCTTTTATTTAAACGTGTCACACGGTCGAACACAAAATAATATATATCAAAGATGATATACAAATATGCTATACTACGATAACATATATGAATTCGTAAATACCAGTAATGAAGGCAACCGTATGAAATGAATAACAGAAATATTTATTGTGGCATTAAAGTGTATGTCTGTGTGAGAGTGTGAATGCGACCTATAAGAACATAATCAAAGACAGGCCGTCGTACAAAGAAAAGTATGTATGTGAGTGATACATGTATGTGTATGTGAGATATTACAGCAGATAGAAAGAGTCAGTAACACGTGAGCATTTATACCAGTTCTTGAGTACACAATTGGAAGAGTCTGTATGTGAAAGGAGTTGAGGCTGTGTGTGGCAGCGCTGATCACTAGTTGTGATGTGGTGGCTTCCATGCCGGGCCGTGATTCTTGTTATACAGATGTTCGTCGTTCGTCGCTGGCTGAAATCTCTTGTCTGTTTCTTTATCG
>NC_068997.1:29396379-29398523 GCF_001194135.2 Octopus bimaculoides
TTAGTTTGGTGTACATAGTAAGTCGTGTTGACGCTGGTGGTGAAGAGGCTGCTTGGTAGTAGTCGTAGTCTCGTGTTGCTGATGTGGCGACGGCGGTCATCGTTGGACGAAGCTGTTGATGTGTCGCTGGCTGCTGCTGCTGTCGTGTGGTACACAGAACAGATCTCAAAGAGAACTGAACCGAGACAAATTTGCTGGGTAAGAGTTGCTCTATTTAAAGCGTTCAGGGGGTTCCAAGACGGTAGTAGAAAAACACTATCACGTGACCTTATTAAGGGCTGTGATTGGTCAGTTTGCGTTCTGGCGGGAACGGTTCGAAGAAGTTGCCGATTCGAATAATAATCAGTCACGTGATGACAAGGAATGGGTTCTCCGCTACGCTCGCGCTTGTTTATATTTAAATGAGAAGATTGTATGTAATGGCGATAGTAGTTTTGTATTTAATGGCGATAGGTAGTTTCACTACATATGTGATATTGAGAGGCTACTTTAAAAAATACGTATGCTGGAAATTTTGTAAGAAAGGTGTTTGCAGTTCCTTTTCTCTGGCATTACGGTACTTGAGCCCCATTTACAACGAATCCGAAACCTAACGTTGAGTTTATAAGGCGCAGGATCCTCTTTTAGGTGGGAGAGCGGGTGGTGTCGTATAAGCCGTCAAAAGTAGGATGTACCAGTTTTAGTGCTGAGTCGATTATTCCTGTCCCACAAATTTTAGGCCTTATGATAATATTCTTTTCTACTCTAGACACAAGGCCCGAAATTTTGGGGGTGGAGGCCAGTCGATTAGATCTACTCCAGTACGCAGTTGGTCCTTAATTTATCGACCCCGAAAGGATGAGAGGCAAAGTCGACTTCGGAATTTGAACTCAGAACGTAAAGACGGACGAAATACTGCTAAGCATTTCGCCCGGCGTGTTAACGTTTCAGCCAGCTCGCAGCCTTCTTGATAATCAATATAATTAATGCAATGGTCTTGCAGATTCGAGAGAGCGCGGATAACAAACTGCTTTGGTTCCATCCTTCCGTGGTTTATAAAATTTGCAACCCATCAGTCATGTGTTCAAGCTGATTAAATACTTCTCCACATAAACATATTTTTGTACAAATATAAGACTTCACCGTAGTTTTTCTTGTAAAAAGAAAAACTCGGAGGAGGCAATTACTCTGGAACTGAAATGAAAATGCTGGAGGAAATCTGGTTTTGTCAGATAAATGCTTAAATAGTCTTGCTATCAATTCTACCATGAAGGGAAACCATTGAGCCGGCGGATTTCCAATATATAGCCCCCACCCCGATCATCACTGATCCTTTTCCTTGCTTAACAGTTGGAAGAAGGCAGTCTGGGTCAAATGCTTCTTTTGGCTGTCTCCATGCGTATACTCGGCCGGTGGTTGGAAATAAGGTAAAGGACGACTCATCCGAGAAAATAACATTCTTTAACTGCTGTAGGGATCAATTCTGTAGGTTTTTACTCCGCTCTAAACGCTTTGTAACGTTTGTTTTTGAAAGTAGTGGTTTTCTGATTGCAGCCCTCCTGTGAAATCGAGGTGGTCATTAAGCTCTGCAGCAATTTTGGGAGCTGTACTTTTGTGACCCTTTCTAACAATTTGCGTAAGAGTCCGATGGTCCCTATCTGAAAGTTTTGGTTTTCTTCCAGAGGTTTGTTTCGACGAGGAGGTTTTTCCCTCTTTCTCAAAGGCTGCCATTACTTTCGAGACTATTTCTTATTTCTTTATTACCCACAAGGGGCTAAACATACAAGGACAGACAAAGGGATTAGGTCGATTACATCGACCCCAGTGCGTAACTGGTACTTAATTTATCGACCCCGAAAGGATGAAAGGTAAAGTCGACCTCGGCGGAATTTGAACTCAAAAAGTAACGGCAGACGAAATACCGCTAAGCATTTCGCCCGGCGTGCTAACGATTCTGCCAGCTCGCCGCCTTCGAGACTACTTCTTGATACACTAAACATTTCGGCTGTTTTCGTTACGCTAGTGCCTGCCATACGAGCACCAACAATTTGACCTCTTTGAAAGTCCGATAGATCTGTCATTTTAATGAATTTTAATTACCTTTTTCCGTGGATACCTGAAAAGAAACAGCAACTGTAGGAAAACATATTAAGCAACAATAATAA
>NC_068997.1:29398776-29412281 GCF_001194135.2 Octopus bimaculoides
CAATTAGAACCAGTGGTCTAGCATATTAAATAAATCCGAAGATTAAAATTATATTACATCCAAAAATAAGAGGAATGACCAGCAAAAGTGGACTCCTATATGCTAGAAATAGATGCCGAATCACATGGACTAGATTTCTGTCAGTAGAACTGATTTGGTCAGTGTAACACTGGTGCTGTGATTCGATCCGTCGCACATTCGCCCACCATAATAAACATCATACCGCTTCGAACAGTTGCGACTTGTTTTCTTTTACTTGTTTCAGTCATTGGACTGCGGCCATGCTGGGGCACCGCCTTAAAGGGTTTAGTCGAACAAATCGACCCTAGTACTTACTTTTTCAAGTCTGGTACTTATTCTATTGGTCTTTTTTCCGAACTGTTAAGCTTCCAGGACGTAAACAAATCAATACTGGTTGCCTGGTGGTGGTGGAATGAATACAAGTACACATATACAAGGGGCTTCCCCACAGTTTCCATCTAAATTTACTCACAAAGCATTGGTCGGTCTAGGACTATGCCCGAGATGCCGCGCAATGGGTCTGAACTCGAAACCACATGGTTGCAAGGCGAGCTTCTTTAACCATAAATCCGTGCCTGCGCCCATTTTTCAAAAAAAAAAAGATGATGCAATTTTCTTTTTTCAGGACCTCTAATATCAAATTACGTAGAGAAAATAATTCAGAAGAAAGGAAATACGTTTTCCTATGAACTTTGTGCGCGCACACACGAAATCATTTTAAACGCTAATGATAAAACGATGAGTAATTTATCCTAGTCTCATGACTAATTTTATAAGAGGTTGATGAATAAATCAATTCCAGTGTAGAACTAGCACTTTATAGATTTTAGAAATGCAGGGTTCCCAGCTCCATTTCAATACAGAAATTTGATTAAAGGAACTTGAAATATATTGTCAAATCTGTTTCGCCACTGATGCAATTAACTGAAGCAGTCGTTAGGTAAACAAGGGAGTTAACTCTCAAACTAGTTACTATAATTATTTTTTAAAAATCTTATTCTCGAAACTTGATCTAATCTAATTTATTTTATTATGTCCAGTTTATTAGAACGATGATCCTAAAAATGTATTTGTTTAGAAATAACTTGTCCGACTTGGCTACCAGTTATTATCTGCATTTATCACAGTATTATTGTTGTTATAAACTGTTGCTTTGTTTACATGCAAGATGGCAGAATAGTTTACACTAGCAACTAGAAATGTCTTTTCTGTAACTACGATTAATTCAACGGGATACAATGACTTCTCGAAAGGTACTTTTATTGAATTATTTAACAAAATCATTCTTATTCAATATCATGTGTATTTGCTTATATTTCAATACACTTTGGACAATTAATTCGCGTTTCGTTGTTAAGGGAGAAGAACAAAAAACAATTTAGTACGCATGGTCAGTTCACTTCACCAAGTATAGAAGTTCTTTATAATGTCTTTTACGAATGCTTTTCTAAACCGAACGCACTTACTCTGAATTTCTGATAGGCATTAATAAAGAAATTATTTCACATATATCTAAACTCTTAGCAATACTCAGTATCCACCAAACATGATGCAATGCGAATATATATTTGTATATATACGTATATTAATTCAAAATTCAGTATTATGAATTTAGTTTCATTTACTTAATTCTATGGCAATTCAAATTGTTTACGAAGAACATCAATAAATGTAAACTTTCATGGAAATATTTTACTTCACTGTTTTTCTTTCATATATTTTATTTTTGACAAAGTTTTCATTGTTGTTACATATCAAACTTTTGCCATAATTTGATGGCAAAAGTTATCTATAAATGTTTAGTATATATCAAATCATATTTTATGAAACGATAATGAAATATGAATTTTTGTATCTCTACATACGCTTTCTGTAGCTTAATTGCTGGGAGGGACACCGTATTTTGTTCAGCAACCATAATACACTACCAAGTATATATTTTCTATAGTACTAATGCAGGTTATGACTGGAAATTCATTGACACTGCTCTAAATTATCGATTTTATAGATGTAAGGCTCTATGTTGCCCGCGGGGAAAGGGGGTGTTGTAGAATCCAAAGTCTGTCCCATCCTCCAAAGGCAGTTGGTGAATTTCATCAAGATAAACAAAATTGTGTGCCATAAAAGAGAAATATCTCGTTCTAACTTATTCTGAAGATCCTGTTTTGTCAGTATTGACTTCACTATTTAATAGAATAAGAGACAAACACATTATTGAATTTGATATATCCTATAATCCCTTGGGGTCGTTTGCTTTCATATAGTTTGTCGAAAGGCTAACTCAGCTCCGTGGAACTTGTCGAATCCAATCAAATATCTTTGCAAATATCTCAGTGAAAGCCACAACTCCGTACAGGGCTGCTTTAGCAGCCTCATAGGTCCTCAAACAAATCAATGCACTTGGTCCTGTAGCATATATTTATTAACAGCAAACCACAGCATACACAGATCATAATTGGGACCCTCGAGCAACTACCCAGTGCTCCCATTCCTTAAGGCGACCCAGACTCTCAAGTAGATTTAAATACTTCAAGTTTTCCTTCATCTATTTTTATTGTAAACAACTTCCATCATCTATTTATAGAACACTATCCTATTTTATGTCATCTATTTGCATTACCTCATTATATCTATGCCAATAATCTGCTTGAAAAAACTGCTAAATCTCCCTCAAATCACTCTTTGGACAATGTAGTCTTGGATATATAAAATACTGAGTTGATTCTGACTGGAACGTCTCTAGAGTCAAAGCTGACTTGAGTAAAAACTGACCCTAACAACCACCTCACTGCAAAGACAATTCTTCTGTATACACCAACTAGGTTTTTGATACACTGGTCATTTCAACAATTAACAAGCTGTCAACCTTTCTTGTAGCTAATATTGCTAATCCAACAACATTGGTTAAGTATATTTCTAGTTTCTTATACTGACTGCTGTTTTAATAATGTTATTTTAAACAATGTTTAATCTGTAATGATAACAATACTGGATGAGTAGTGTTGGATCTCTATTCATTTCAGCAATGTTTACAGCATGAAATTGTATATGGGAGCCTCCATGAAGCTGCTCAATCTGCTAGAAACAGCAGTTAAATCTCCTTCAAATCGTATCTTCTAAAAGAGGAGACATAGGGTGATGTACTTCTTGATATATAAAATACTGAGTTGATCTTGACTGGAACGTCTCTAGGTTCAAAGCTGACTTGAGTAAAAACTGACCCTAACAACCACCTCACTTCAAAGACAATTCTTCTGTATACACCAACTAGGTTTTTGATGCACTGGTCATTTCATCAATTAACAACATAGGGTGATGTACTTGGTCATAATAGTAGTAGTAGTGGGTGTCATCATTTGAAAGCTAAAACGATGTAAAGCTCATTGTGACCAATGTATAACAGCATCTAACAGCCTGGTTGATCATGTGACAAATACACATGTATATAGAGGGAGAAACAGGTAAAAACCATAATTTGAAGAACATTCTATACTATACAAAACAATAAGCAGACCTAAGTAACAAAACATATTTCATCTCTACATTAACTACCAAAGTAAATGTTGTCAACATTTATTTTTCAGTCTCGTTTAATGAATGACACATGGAGCTCTGAAGAACTGAAACATGCTCTTAAGGTATGTTCATCAATATTCTTCCCAAATGTATGTCTTCCTTGAATCAGCTTTGCTTTATAATTGATATCTTCGTACCAGCATAGTAATATACTATCTTCTGTCTTACTATCGCTGATAGTTCCACAAGACACCAACTAGAACTGTCGACTCTCAACTCTTTGACTCTTGACCCCCTTTTGACAATCGGCTACTGGTCTAATTATAATGGCTGTCTCCCACCACTTTTTACTGAGAGGGGCATAGTTTCACAATACAACAGTTTTAAATAAAATAGACATTGAAAAGAATTTTTATCAAAGCCAATAGCTTGGATGTTGGTTATACAAATGTTTGTATGATGTGGGGTTTTTTTTCCTCCTCCATTTAGTTATACTAGTTTGCAGCAAGTAGACTTGGGTCAGGGTGCATGTAACTTTGTTTTGTCAGACAGATTATATGATGTTTGTGATGAATCATTATATTTCATGGTTGCAAAATATGAACATTACACATGGAGCGTGAGCAGACTCAAAGGAAATGATGCAAACCGCTCTGTTGGGTGTGTAATGCCATTTTGCAAGAATAACAGTACAAATGAACTGAGAGAAAAGCTCGGAATCCTAGGAATCAGGTGTAAGGTGCAAGAGAGAAGACCAAACGCATGAGCATATCAAAACACTCATCAGGTTTTTTTCTTTAAGTGCCATCATTGGTTACAAAAGTGTATTACAGAGCATTCTGTAATGAATGTCTATAGTCAAGTGACCCAAGGGGATTGGATCTTTGGCACACCTCAGCACAGGGGACAGGATTCAAACTGCAAGTAAAACCTCATCTGTTGTCCTTTGAAATCTGCTTTCTGTAACTTCTCTTCACCACGAGGCAGCCCAAAATATGGTGTTACTATCATTTTACCCTATTTTTTTCTTTTTTTTATTTGTTTTAGCTATTGAACTTGACAACCAGTGTTGGTTTGGTTATGTTCCCATAACTTACCAGTTCAGCAAAAGTGATCGACACAATAAGTATCTAACTTTAAAAAATAACTACTGATATCAATTTGTTCAACTAAACCCTTCAAGATGGTGCCCCAGCATGGCCACAGTCCAATGACTGAAACAAGTCTGATAAGATATGAACGTACATCCAGCTACTTCCACCACATAAAAACATTGAAGTTGCATCTCTTAGAACTTTTTTTTCTTCTTCAGATGCAGGATTGTTCGTGTTACTTCCATGTCTAAATGGTTTGACATATTTTTATTGTCAGGATGATGTGAAAAGAAGCAACAGAGAAGGGTCAGCTTCCAGAAGTAAAAGACACAATGACAAGGTAAATGGATCTTTTAACATTTCTTTCAAAATTTTGGAAAACTACCACTGCATTGCTGACATTTTACAATCTACTCTTTGTATAGAAATTGAGAGAAAACCTTGTTCTTATCTACAAATACAGCTGTTCTCTAAACTTATGTCTACATTTGCTCTTAAGTGTGATACATCTGCCACAGATACTATCACTTACTTCATACCAGTATGAATTAGGCCATTTAGATAATGAACATGTTTGTGTGCATTCATTCATGTGTGTGTACTTTCATTTCATGATATGTGTTCAGCATATTGGTTTGGATATTTTTTTCCAAGTGCTGGCTGTAGTTGTGGAGTTGACTGAAATTGAGTATGTCTATTGAGCTAGTGGAATAAGTAATCCAGATTCAGGGCCTTCCTTTGTTCTGGAAGACAGAGATCAGTATAGCAAATCTCCTGGATAGATTGAGAGTCACATCCTTTCCACTTTTTCACATCAACCTTCTTGGGACTGACTCTGGTTCTGTAATACAAAATCATCTTTTCTGAAGTGTTTATATTAAAATTTACGCTTTATATTATTTTATATACAAACTTTTTAAGTTGGGCAGATAATATGATACTTTGTGTACAAAGTGCAATGTTGCATGGTATGAAACAGGCATTGAAGGCAGTGGTGATGTGGTATGCAAAGGCTAAAAAGAAAAAATGAAGGGAGCACACTCCACTGGACATGTTATGTGAGTGTTCATTGGACAATAAAGCACAAATGAACTGAAAGAAAGATTGGACATCATGAATCAGATGTATTGTGTAAGAGAGGAGACTGTGCTGGTATGGGGTTGATCTAATCAACTGACACCCTCCCGCCAAAATTTCAGGCCTTGTGCCTAGAGTAGAAAAGATTATTAGTTTCTTTGTCATTGTATCTTTTATCTTGTTTCAGTCATTGGCTTGTGGCCATGCTGGGGCACCACCTTGAAGAGTTTAGTCAAACAACTCAACTCCAGTTCTTATTTCTTAAGCCTGGTACTTATTCCAGCAGTCTCTTTTTGCTGAACCACTAAGTTACTGAGACATAAACAAACTAACACTGGTTGTCATATAGTGGTGGGAGATAAACCCAAATATGGACGTACGCACACACACACACACGTGTATATACAAAGGGCTTCTTTCAGTTTCCATCTATCAAATTCACTCACAAGGCATTAGTCAGCCCATGGTGGAGTATTCTCAAGATGCTGCATAGTGGGATTGAACCCAAAACTACACGATTGCAAAGGTAGCTTCTTAACCACACAGCAATGCCTGCATCTGTATTAAAATATTGTGTACGTTATTAATTATTTGTTAATTAACTTTTGTAAAACTTTCACTTTTAGACTGAGAAAAAAGACCGGATGGAAACTATGATTCAACGTGAAAAAGAAAAAGATTTTGCTGCCAAAAAACGAGAATTACTGAGAGAAGTAGGATTTAACCATTTTTAAAAATTCTATTTGTTCATTTTATTTTATTCTTTTCTGAAAGCTCTTTACAGTTTCTGCTTTTTTTCAAAATGAAAATGGGAATATTCCGGAAGCAGAAACAACATGCAAAAGAAAATAAAACTAGCAATTATTACTGGTTTAGGACCAGCAGAAGATGCTTATTTAGAATTTTGTATCCAAGATGGTCTCTAAATCCTAAAACAACATGATTTTCCTCTTCCCTTTACACCTGGAAGAAGAAAACTCTCTTCCTCTCTCTCTCTCTCTCTCTTTCCTCTTTTCTCTTTCTCTCTTGCTTTCTCCTTCTTTCCCTGTTCCTATCTCTCTCCACTCTTTCTCCCCTTTCGTTCCTCCCCTCTCTCTCTCCCTCTCCCTCTCCCTCATGTTTTCCCTGCAGCCATGGGATTCCAACTATTCTTTCTTTTTTTGTTATTTTCTGGCTTTAGGGGAAGGGGATCGAATTGTTAGTGCTCCTTTTGAACTATTCGAAGTCAACACTTGCGAGGAAGATACAACCAAAGAGGAAGTTCCAGTGGGATGGCATTCATATAAAGAAGGACTGGATGTTGTAGATAGTGCAAGGTCTGGAAATTGGATACATGACCAATGAGAAGAAGAAAGATGAACAACCTAGGAATCCTTGAATGGAGATGGCTTAGGTCCAGTCATATCTGATGAACAGACAGTGTGCTTGTTAGCTAAAGGCTGGAGCAACTTTATACCAATCAAACAGTTGGTCTTTTTCTGGATGTAGCCTGGAATGTCTTTATTGCAGCTGTAGCATGTTCCCTGTTGTTGGAACAAGACTTAAATGTGGCTCTTGCCTCAGTTTTGTTGAATGCCAGTTGGGATAAAGAAGGATATTTATTTAAATATAGATAATGCTTGTGATTGATACAGCTCGGTTACATAATGCTTTGGAGTTGATGACCACAAAATAATTATCAAAGCAGCATTGTATCTACAAGTTGAGGACATCTTCATATTTGTGTTATATAGTGACAAACTGTTATTTTTGTTTCGCTGATTCTTAATATATTTTCTCTGCACACAGGAAGAAGAGGAGAAACTGCGGTTGAAACAAGAAAGACAAGCAAAAAGAGAGGCTAAAAAGTTAAAAAGTTACAATTATAAAGTAAGTCAATTATTAAAAGTTTTGTAAATTCAGAGAAATGTTGGAGGAACATATAATTTTATAGTTGGATCCACTGCCATTTAAAATATATGGTTTCTGTAAAGTGCAGAGAAACTAGCATAGTAATATACGTTGAGTCAAAGTAGACATACTACCAGTGATTTGGGGATCACTGTATTAGTTAACAACTAAACTAAGCTATTTACATTATTTACATTTGATGGATATTTGTCCTCATCTTGTTTGTTGTTAACACAATATTTTGGCTGATATACCTTTCAGCCTTCATCGGGGACCTTGGGGAAATTTCAAACTTGAGTTCTCATTCCTAAGGTGTTTTTTGATAAAAGGGCTGTCCCAAGAACATCTGTCACTGGGCATTCCAGGAAGATCTCAAATGCACAAGGACCAGGCAGGAATAGAGAGAACTGCAGCAGATCAACCACACCAAAGGAAACTTGCTTCCTTACGTATCTCAAAAATTAGGAAACCTAAATTTAATTAATTTGCATGATAATTAATACAATTGTGTTAATGAACAAATGATTTTGTCTTGGTTAATTGTTGCTGCTGATAAAACCAATCTATGATCAAAGGAATTCTAGCCATGACTATCCTGTCTTTTTAGGGATTTCTAGAACTATCTCATCCAATGTGTCTTTCTGATTTTTTCTTTAAGACAGGGTGTGATTTGAGAGATTTTGATGCTAATTATAGCAGGCTTAGCAAGAGAACTGAGGTTTGTCATTGACTTGTATAATTAACAGAAGACAAAGAATAATGCCAAAATGGTTCTAACTGTGAATTAAAATTTGCCCCTTTTTCATCAGACAACCAAAAACATATTTCTACTTTATGACATCCACCACTTCTTTTAACAAACAATTTATGATGAATTTTTTCTTTATTGTTATGCTTCACCATCACCCTCAATTTGTTTCAACTCTTAAAAATGAAAAGTTTTTAAACTTTGCTTTCATGTAAAGCATTTAGAACATGGCTGTTCATTATCATACATTTCACTGTCTCATTCATTACGTACGTACGTACATATGTATGTATGTATGTATGTATGTATGTACCTTTAAAGAGACCTTAATTTGGATTAATTGGTACTTAATAGGATGATGATGTCCGATCACTGCAGCAGGAAGAGAGCAGCAGTTATGCAAAGGTAATCATTCCAACCCATAATTGATATTATTAATTACTCTTATTAATTATTCTCTGTATTATTTTGTTAATTGATTTGGAGATATTCTTGTTGTGTATATTATTAATTGGACCAATCCATAACGATTCCTTTTATATTTTTACCAGATTTAGTGCATCTAGAATTACAATACCTAATGTATTCTTTTTAAGATTTTTAAGGTTCGACTTCAGTACATTTTGACTTTTTTTTTTTTCTCTAGTTGATTAAGTAACCATACACAGTCTTCGGTGCCACTTCAGCATGTTGTTTAACCTTAACCTTACACACTTACTCTGACCCGGAGCAGGTAATTTCATAGTGCAACCTATGGATATTGTGATAGATCACATGTTAAAGTAGTGCCTAGTCTCCTCCAAGACTGCAAGGAATGGTAGAATCTATTGCAGTATTTGGTTATATCCCTTCATCTTGTAAGTTTAAATTTCATCAGTTTCAGCTTGACTTCCATTGGTATTTATTTTATGGTGACCCTGGGAAGATGAAGGTTGCTCCTGATATTAGACAGATTCCACACACATAACGTTGCCGAAACTGTATCCTTAAAATTAGGTTTCCACTTTAGCTTTTCAAACAGTTGTTGTGTTATAATTGTTTTAATTTCTGGTGTGGATTGTTATTGAGGTAAATAGATTCTTAATAACTGGCAAGGAGCAGATAATCATGATTTATAACATTTTTGAGGACTTCAATGAAATCCTGGTAGAAATTGGTCATCAATTTTTTAAGGATACACCCCTTAGTTTGATTAATTGCTCTCTTCCAGAGAAATATCATTGCCTATCATAAATATTTTACAAATTAGATTAAGTAAAACTTTTAAATCTTGTTATTAATTAGCTTAACAGTTTTAATGATTAATTTAGCTTGTGAGTAGAATTTCTTAGAGACACAGTTGTATAGAGTTGTATTGAGTTCATTATTTTCTTTAAGGTTTCCATAGTTATGTGGATACTTCTGAAGTATGACTGACTGTTTAATATAATAGAATAGTTTTGGTTTACTAATTCCAATTCTTTACTTGTTGGCAGGAATCAAGGAAACAGAAGCATGAAAAAAAGTCAAAAAGTCATGACATAATAGAATCGGTAAGTTATAATAAAGATAGTATTAAATTTAATTTATTATTCATTTCTACCAACATTTGAAGAAGTTGAAATGTTGTAATATTTTGCCCAAAGAATGGAATTCAATGAACAGTTGACATTTGAAGAGAACATCATTTAGAAAGCAATTGGGTTGTAAAAGCATTACCATATGTATTGTAGAAGAGAGACACATGTTAGATTGAACATGTCAATAGGTGGTATATGCTATGTGAAAGAATGTTGTGGACCAATGGTAGAAATGTCTTCTGTATAAATAACAGATTGGTAGGAAACACTACTCTGTTAAATGTAATCTTGCAAAATACTGATGCCACTGCAAAAAGAAGTGTTACTCATCTCTAGAATTGCCTTTCTTTGCTATTTGGTCCATTTCTCTTTTCCATATTCTATTGTTAAACAGCATTTATGTATGACGGACGGTCCTAGCGTTTATAAGTGGAAGTGAGTGCCACAAATGAAATGCTAAAATTTATTTTCTATTTGGTTAATTGATTACTTTGTTTGCTAATTTCATTTCGACTAATTCATCTCCATATTTAACTTGATTTGAGTTTGAATTACCCAAAATGTTTATATTGCTCTGCTGCTCATTTCATATTTTATTTATCTTCCATCAATTTCAATAACTTTCCTTTTTAGTTCCTCCAAGCAAGGGTCCCCACCACTTAGCTGCAGACCAGTATCAGACCATGGATTATTTGGTACCTGGCTGCTCAAAAAGAACAAATTGGATTTCTCTTTAATTGGCTATCACTGTCTGTAGGGTATTTTTGCATTACATATGTATTACGTAATATATATATGTATTACATATATGTAATAATTAATTTATATATTCATGCACTTTGTTTTGTCATGTGTGTGTGATTCCTGAGTCTATGATGCAAAAAAAAAACAGGTTGAAGACCACTGCTTCACAGAATATCTAAATTTAAACCTAACACATTTCAGTGTGAGGAACAATATCATCAATTCTGTTTTGGTATTTTTCCTGCTTTTGCTTCATGATTCCCAAATGCTGTCTTGGCCGTTTCTTCATCCTTGACTCGTCTGTTTACTTTCTCTTATTGAATTAAATGGAGCAACTTTGCTTTTATGTTTTCTTCTAAACATGAAGCAACACCCACACTTTATCATCCGATTATTCATTATCCAATAATGAATAATCGGATTTCTTACTCTTCTCTAAATTTGATCCTCCATTACATTTCTGGACAAAATCCCTTCTTTGACAATTTCATTAGTTTTTTAAATATTCTTTTTTATTTTTCAATTTCTAAATTTTACTTTGTTTTTTTTTTTTTCTTTCTTTCTCTAGAAATTTGTTTTCTATGTTTGGTTATCAATTTTTCTTCTACTGTGGCATTTCATTCTGCCACAAGATAGATTATCATCCTCTATAATCTCTTAAATGTAATAATGATATCCAAAAGTTTTGGTTTATGTAGAGAAAGTTTCCCTTGTTATTCTGCATCCGGGTGGATTTGAAGATTCAATGGTGGTGAGTGTGGGTGTGTTAAAATTCCTTCTATTAATATTTAGGATCAAAGCTCTATAAGGTTTTCGTCATTTTGGTTCATCGAATCTCCCCTTTCTTCATCCATGACATTCCAGGTTTTCATTATCTTCACCAACCTTAACATTAAAGTCTCCTGACAATAACAGAAAGTTGATTTGTGAAGTTTTATCAACAGCTGTTTGCAATTTCTCCCAGACTATATTCTTCAGCCTACAAATGTTGTTTAAATATCTGCACTTTTCATTTCAGAGAGAATCGGAGAAAAAACATAGAAAACAGAAAGAATCTGTGAAAAAAAATGAGGAAGTAAATTTACTTTCTAACAATTTTAATTTTAAAAACTAAACTTTGAAATTTATATAGATTCTTCATTTTTGTATTTGGTTTGCAGGATTCTTTATGTAAATTTGTGTAATGAATCTCCATAGACACAGTCAAATTTATATAGATCTTGGGTCTATATAGATTGGTTGGGTCTGGGAGAAAACTCAGAGAAATGTAGGAAGTTTAGAAATTTAGGTGAGTGACTCAAAATCCATTTGTGTATGGTGGTGGTGGGGGGTTTAAGCTGTTGTGAATTAGATGATGTTATTAACCATTGTCTCATTAGATATTCTTATAAAACATTACCTTTACCAACATTGTAATTATTTTTCAGTTTTTTTTCTAGAAAACATTTCCCCCTGGTACTCACTGGCACAGGTAGGAATATTTTTGGCAACTGGCTGTATGTCAAGTTTAGGAACTCTACATAATTCTCTAATCTGATCTAAACGCTTAAAACTGAGTAAGTTTCTCAAAAGAAACATTAGTTTTCTAACTTTTCACAGGACAAGTAATTCAGACCTCCGACTAGTGAAGGGAAAAAATAGTCGAAGTATCTGTGTGTATCACATTACTGCCATTTATAGGATAGTATCACTCACTCACAATTATCATGCAATGACAAGGGTGACACAACTGCACACATACCCATACAGTGGGCTTCTTTCAGTTTCAAATCCACTCACAAGGCTTTGGTCAGCTTAGAGCTAGTAGAAGACATTTGTCCAAAGTGCCTTGCAGTAGGACCACATGCCACTTTGGGTGGGCAACATCAATAAAACAAGCAGTTGTAATGCAGGAGACCCGACTCCTTTGACACACCATCTCTCGTTATAGAAACTGGTTTTGAGGTTAGTTAAAAATCCTTATTTAATAAAATAATATAAAATGAGAGAGAGAAAGAGGGGGTGGGGGAGAGTTTGAAGGATGTAAATTAAACTAATTTTCATAGAGTACAAGAATTAGAAATGTTAATGTTTGTGAAGAAACTAAATTTGGTTATTTTGGAACTGGTTTCTTCTTCTAATGTTTGACACAATTTAACATTGTATGGTAGAATGTAGAAGCAGCATAATGTATGCCTCTCAACTAATTATCAGTTTATTCTACAGGCAGAAACGTCCAGGAAAAGAGAAAAGAAAGATTCCAAGTCTAAACATTACAGATACGAAGAAGTAAGTAAAATGAACGTAACAAAAATCTTATAATTCTGCTTGTCATTGTAACGCTTTCATGTGATTAGAGAAAAAGGAGAGAGAGAGAAGCGTCCATGACATGAGTTAGAGGGAATGTAATTGTAACACTGTCACGTGATCGGTTGAAGGGAAAGAGAGGAGAGAGAAAAAGAAGATAAGGTGAAGAGTGAGGCAGAAAGAAAGAAAAAGAGAGATGTCCATGATGTGAGGTAGGGGGGAACATAATAATTTTAGCAGAGGGGTGATATTCTGCTGGTGAGGTTAAAGAAAGACAGAGAGGGAGAGATGATGGTGGTGGTGATTGGATAGTGAAAAGTGTATTTGTTTTATTTAATTGGACTAAGTCTTTTATCTCACCTCTTACTTAACACATGTGCATAAGTGCAATTCTGTGAAATATTCATGCTTATTTTCTTGGCAGACATATGCAATTTAACTAAAGGTTGTATCATATGTATGGAATATTTTTTTTTTGATTTTGGGAAAATGTAAAAATAAGTAAATATTTATTTTATGAGTGCTGTGTATTAAGTCTATAAAATTGTGTATAAAGTGCATTAAGTAACC
>NC_068997.1:29412495-29418327 GCF_001194135.2 Octopus bimaculoides
TGTTATTTAGCTATAAAAAGATAATAATTAAAAGGGGGGCAAGAGGGACATGCAACCCTGGTCAACGTTTTCTGTTTTATTGTGTGTGCGTGTAGTGGGAGGAATTTATGTATTCAGTAATGTTTTTTTGAATTCTGGAGTAGAAAACTAAACGACTGCCCTGGGCAACACAAACGGCGGCTCTCCTTGATTAAATAGATTTGCAATGAAATTGTTGTAGCAAAACACTTCATTTCATGTTGCTCCAGTCCACTCAGCACTTGCACCAGACCAGCATCCCGTCCAGGTGGGGATTATATATGCCACTGAAACCAGGAAACTGCCCCTAATGAGCCTGGCATGGCTCAAGAAAGAAACATTTATTTTCTATTTTCTACTATTAAGACAGTAAAGTGTAATTTGAAGGAAATTTTGCTACTATTCCTAGCAGGTCGAGTGACTTCATAGAACAGAGATTTCATTTTAGAGAACTTACCAAAGGCACATCTTTGCTGAGAAAAATAATGCATCTTTAATTTTTAAAATTCATTCATGTGAAACTTATAAGACTTAAAGCATTTAATTTATATGGCTTTGGGAGACTTGGTTAAGGGTGATTCCAAATTTAAATGTGGGAGAGATTTCACTTGAAAGTTAGGGGTTCCCCATCCCTGAGGTAGGAGCTATTTTCATTGGATCATTATAGTGAAAATTGTGTGAGTAGATCATTGTGATTTCATTGCAGGGTAATGAAAAAAAGTCAAAAGAAGAAAGAAAGAAAGAAAATTCTGAAACATCTGTGAGTAATTAGTGAATTATTCTATTGTTTCTTATTATTATTGTTTAACACCAGGTCAGCTATAATTGAGCATATCTTTGGTGGATAACTTGTTTTTAAAAAGGGACACCTCACCCTTCCTGCTGCTAATTGCTCAACTGTCAATGAGGCAGACAATGAGTTATATACTTTGCTCAAATGCACAACAGTATTTGGTACCTAAGTTTGAACTCACGACTATGTATGTCATTTTTTATAATTTCTATTTCCTTGGTTTATTTCAGCCAATTGATCGTCCATCCACAGCTTATGATACACTTCCACAACAGCTGTTTATGTCAGTCCAGTTTTAAAAAAAAAATTAGGAAAAAGAGTAGTGACAATACGCACCCTTGCTGAGGTCCAACACCCATATTGGGACATTTTGACTCAGTACCATTTATCAGAACATCTGACTATTTGTATGGGGACTTCACAGTAACCAGAAATTACCCATTACTCCCAGACTCTTGCAAAACCCACCACAGTATGTCCCCTGTACTCAGTTATACACCTTTTCTAGGCTTACAAAGCAAGCATATGCTGCAAGGCATGTGCTTGATTTGAAGACATGGAGGAGGTGTCTGAGCACTCTGCTGCCATAGCTTTCTAAGGAACGGTGGGCAGCAAAACTGAACCGATAGGTAGTTTCAGACTCACACGTAAGATCCTGTTAGAACTCCACCTTCATGGAGATCATAATGTGTTAGAAACCTCACAGCTTTAGCAATGAATTTCCTGCCAATGGTTTCTTAACTCACCTGTTTATTCATTCTTTCATTTTATATCGCTTTTTTTCTCCATGCTTGAATGGGTTTGACAAATATATTATTGAGGCATTGTTTTACAGTTGGATGCTCTTCCTGTTACTAACACCGCCTCTTATTGAAGTAAGAAATCTCATTTCACATACCTATGAAGGCACAAAATGAGCAGACAAAATGTTGACAGAAATGACAGCAAATAACAGCACAACTTGTAGTGACCATTGTAGAACACTAAACATACACACACACACACACACACACACACACACAATAGGTTTCTTTTAGATTCCATCTACCAAATTCAATTGCAAGGCATTGGTCAGCCCTGGGTTATAGTAGAAGACACTGCTCCACAATGGTATTGAACCCCAAACCATGTAGTTGGGATGCAAGCTTTTTAACCACATATCCATACACGTTTCCTAATTGTTTCCTTTTTTTCTCTTCAGCTCAGACACCACGAGAAGACTGTAAGATATAACAGCCATGCCGATGACAGTCCGAAACGTAAACACTCAGGAGAATCTCATAAATCATTGAGAAAGAAAGAGGACTTGAAGCAAGACATTTCTCTACTCAAACACGATTTTCCAGAAAATACAGTAAGACATTGTCTACAATTAATTATTACAACAATGTTTTCATGTGTGTGTGTGTGTGAAGAAGGTAGAGGGTAGTTAATACAGGGTGCGGTGGATAAACTGTCTAAATTATGCAAAAATGGAAATAACACTGACATCTCATTTTAACAGATATATTTACCAAAATTACATAAAAATATCTTGAAATACTAACGAGTAAATTTATTTAACAAAATCGCCATTGGCTTCAACCACGGCCTCCAGATGACTTCGGAATCTCCTGTAACTCGTCTGGAATCTTGCTTTTGATAAATGTTTGTTGTAAAATAACAGAACATTTTGCAAAGATGTTGCTAACTAAAATTATCAACAGTGTCACCACTTAAAGTAATTTCATTTTTAGTCTGACCAATGGTAGTTTATTGATGATAATGACAGTAAATTGTCTTTGATTCAGGAAGATAAAAAGCATGAAGTTACATCATTCTCCTAAAATAAGGTGGTCAGCTGACAAACTCATTAATGGCAAACTTTTTGGTTCTTTGTGTTCTTAGTTCAGAAAATGAATTATTAAAGAAAACTACACAAGGATATGAATTAATAAAGAGTATCAACAGATGATTCCTGGAAGCATTATTCATGTTATGTTTTCTTTTTTCAAAAATGGTGATAAGAACTTTAGTTAGTTATAGTTTATACTAAAGAGTCAATGGTTCTGTATCCCTGGACCAATATTGTTTGCTTAGTTTTTTTTCTTCCTATTACATTCTAACCTTTCATTCGTGTGGCGTTGATAAAATAAATTAACAATCAAATTCTGAGATGGATTTAATATTCCTACAAAGAAGCAGAGATGTAAAAGGAATTATAATTGCATGCAAGGGAAGAAAGGGAGAGGTTATCAAAGGGAAGTAATTCTCAGTTCCAGCGCGGTGTTTACTTAAGTCCGGTTTGTCAAATTTGCTGTTTCACTTTCGGTGATTGTCTCTTCGACTTTACAACATGACTGAAGGTTTAGCAAATCTTGTATCTATTGACTTTGAAGTTTTCGGTATTGTACAAGGTGTATTCTTCCGAAAGCACACGTACGAAAAGGCAATTAGTCTGAATTTAGCTGGTTGGGTACTAAATACCTACCACGGTACCGTGAAAGGTAATATACAAGGAAGCGAAGCAAATGTGGAAAAGATGAAAATATGGTTATCTGAGGTAGGCAGTCCTTCGTCTCGCATCGACAAATGCACGTTTTCGAATCGGCAGAATATTCCCTGTTTGGAACACAAAGGTTTTAGAATTATTAAAGATTAGTTCTTTGGAAGACGCTGAACATTAGTTCCACCTGCTGAAATGGAAACGTTACTGAACAAGAATTTACAACTTTTAAAGATGAATTTGGAAATGAAGACTTATATTGTTTTGTTCACTGCACATGCATATAACAAAAATACCAATAAAAATGTTTGATTTTTGTGGCATCAAAATCCCATTATTTATTTTCTCAATGACTGTATTTTGTAGAATTTTCATGGGTGGTTTAAAAGTTTGAAACTTGAAATAACTCTCTCTGAGTAAATCTTAATTTTTATTTGATACACCCATAAGTATGTTTGACTTAAGAAGTGTTTACCATTATTTCCTAGACGACGGTTGTCTCTTACTAATCTGTGATTTAACATAAAGTCTGCACATCTTGTGCCAATCCATGGCTGATTTCCTTTCTGTTAACTAAATTACGAAAAAGTTGATGTCTTTGGATGAGATTTAAAACTACATCATCGTCCACAAGACGCCTACTTTTTCTCTCCTCGCGTCTGCAGGTTGTGAATCTAAGACGGGAAATGTGAGGATTCGAAATTGAAAACAAAAACCTTACTTTCCCTGACTTCAATTACTAAGCTATCATTTTGAATTTCAAAATATCTTTTCCCCATTCGTTCTTTTATTATTATTATTATTATTATTATTATTATTATTATTATTATTATTATGTTACTTTAATCTGTGGTCAAGTCAATGAGATTTTCTGTTACGTAAAATTAGCTTGACACATTTGAGACAGATTAGCAATTGTTATGGCACTTTTGTGTGTGTGCGTGCGTGCTCGTACTAGATAGATTATATGTATGTGCATGTATTAACTATTTGTTGTGATTAATATACTTGAGTAAATTGTATGAATAAAACATGTTCAACTTTACATTTGTTCTTTTTCAGAACGTTTATTGATCCTTTGTAACAAATGGTATAGATTTGGAGGGTGGGGTGCACTGGAAATGGAACTATTGGGAATTGAAGTAGACGATCGATTTTGATTCCCATCTTACATTGCCAATTTCCTTAAGGAAGGACAAACACGTCATAGTTATTTCCTTCTCACCTAGGATTCTGAGATTTAACAAACCTATGTTTAAAACTTTCGTCAGCCACAATGATATGCTTTAAAATAAATTGATTCTGTAGTTGATAACTAATTCAGGGAACAAACCACTGAGGGAATTGTTTGACTGTTGCTTAACCTACAAGAAATAACCAAAGCTCCTCAGACCACACTCTGTGTTAAAAAAGGACATATTGGACAGTGTAGTCCCTGATGTATAAAAAAACTGGATGGTCACTGTTGAAATGCATTTGGCCATAAGATTTACTTGATGAGGGCTGACTTTGTGCTAAACAGAAACATGAGACAAGAAAGAAGCCTCTCTGTGTTCACTCGACTTACTAGAAATAGAAGACAAATTTCCCTTAAATCTCACTCTGCTGTTTGAAAAATAGATGGTAGGGCCACATTAGATGATGTATTTGATGTAAGAGGTTGGAATGGGCATGACCAAAATGGTTTTGTTCTATAGTAAAAACTGAATTTTTTATTTTGACATTATTGGTGCAGTGAAGTTATTAAATTTATTGGTGCAGCATATGCATAGCCATGCGGTTAAGAAGCTTGCTTTGCAACTGTTTGGTTATGGGGTTTTTTGTTGTTTTTTTTCCTAACGAAATCATTTGGATACATTCTGAAATAGTGATGTGAAACACTGCATTTTTTTCTTCTGTCATATCGTTAAATTTATCCCACTGTGTTAGCATCTGTCCAATTGAATTTATTTAACAATTTGTCATGAGGAATCCTATAAACACTGGACATGTTTATGAAAATGTCAGTTGTGAGAAAATCAAAATACTTTTGTAAAATCTGAAATCCTTGAAGCATAGTCCACTTCATAAGCTGAAGAAGCATGAATGGCAACTGGGATGTGGCTTATTTGATAAGTTGTGGCTCATCAACACATCTTGTGTGTTATTGTAGGTTAATTATATTAAAAATAGAATTTAATAAGATTTTTCAATTCTATTTCACTATTATCGGTATTTGCTGTTTCGTTAAATTATGTTACCCAAAATCCCAAAAGAAGATTTTTCTCCCTCGTGTTCTGACCACCCTAACACTACCCCCTCCCCCACTCTCTCTCTCTCTCTCTGCCCACAACATAGACTAGTAGTTAGTGACTTCAGGATCAGGGCTAAATGGATGCCCAGAAGACTACCAGCATGGAGGAGAAGAGTCTGGAAGCTTAAAGATCCTGCGAATGGACAGAGATTTAGAGACATATTACTCAAAGCCTTTGACGAAATTGAAGGGGATATAGCTTCACACGATGTAGAAGACAACTGGAGGTTTCTACGGGACAAC
>NC_068997.1:29418632-29449901 GCF_001194135.2 Octopus bimaculoides
GAAAAGAAACAGGCTTGGAAGGACTGGAAGAACAGAGGTAGCAGGGAATTGTATCAGACTGCCAAAAGGGAAGCTAGGAGACAGGTTTATTTAGCCAGAGGGGAAGCAGATAAGAAAAAATTTGCCAATATTCTGTGCCGTGAGAACCAAACACTTGAGGTATTTTGTGTTGCAAGACAGTGTGGGAGAGAGAATCGTGATGTCGTGGGAGAGAAATGTGTTTGCATGGATGATGGTTCACTTGCACTAAACGAGGCTGCAAAGAGAGGTTTGGAGACACCACTATGAAAGGTTGCTCAATAAAGAAAATGAATGGGAGAAAGAGAGTCTACCGAATGTCAGCCCAACAGAGGGACTAGCTACCCAAATTGACAGTACCTTGGTAGATAAAGCAATTAAGAGTATGAAGACATGTGGTGAGAATGGATGAGGATAGCTGTGGGAAAAAGGGTCACACCCTAGTGGTTGAAGGAACCTGTGGAAGAGGAAGACCAGGGAGGAGGTGGTGAAGCACAACCTTCGAACATTGAGCCTCACTGAGGCAATGACTAGTGACCGAGACCTTTGGTGATATGCTGTGCTTGAGAAGACCCGGCAAGCTAAGTGAGACCATAACCCGTGGCCTATGCCAGGGGTGTAACAAGCACACTTATGCGTACCTTTCCTTCATTCAACACTAAACTCTGCTTGAGAAAACCTGTTGAGGCAAGTGAAATCAAGATCAAATTCGATGACAGTACTGCATGACTGGCATCCGTGCTAGTGGAGCGTTAGGAGCACCATCCAAGTGTGATCGTTGCCAGGGCAGCTGACTGGTTCCTGTGCTGGTGGCACGTAAAAAGCACCATTCGAGCGTGATCATTATCAGCGTTGCCTTACTGACACTTGTGCCGGTGGCACGTAAAAAACAACATTTGAGCAAGGTCGTTGCCAGTGCAGGTGGCACATAAAAACACCATCTGAGCATGGCCACTGCCAGTACCACCTGAGTGGCATGTAAAAGCACCCACTACACTCTCGGAGTGGTTGGCGTTAGGAAGGGCATCCAGCTGTAGAAACTCTGCCAGATCAGATTGGAGCCTGGTGCAGCCATCTGGCTCGCCAGTCCTCAGTCAAATCGTCCAACCCATGCCAGTATGGAAAGTGGACTTTAAACGATGATGATGATAAATATTAACGTATTGTTATGTTAAGTCTCTCTGTGTGACCCCAAGGGCGTCTTCTACTATAGCCCTGGGCTAACCAAAGCCTTCTGAGTAGATTTAGTAGATGAAAATTGGAAGGAGTCTCTCGTGTGTGTGTATACTCTTTGTCTTGACATCACATCATGGTTGTAAACAAGCATCACCATCATATAATTGGTGGTGTTCATTTCCTGTTTTTCATGAAAACCTGTCTGGCCATTGGAGGAAATATTACCTTGCTTGGAAACGGGTGATGGTTGGTTGCAGGATGAGCATCCAGTTACAGAAAATCTGCCTCAGCAAATTCTGCGTGACCCATTCAAGCACAGAAAAGTGGACATTAAATGATGGTTATTCTATATTCAAGTGGAACAGAAGAGAATTGATGCTTGCAGATTAGGAATCTTAGTGAGAAGTAAAATTTCTGCCATTCAAATCTTATTTTAAAGAACTTGGCCTTTTTTTTTTTTATATTTTTTTTTTTTTACTTTTGTAGATTGCATATCAAATCTTATCACTCGGATCAAAATTATAGAATAAGCCATAATTGAAAACTGTCTGAGGTGTTGGTTGGCACAATTGAATTGGACACTAAACTCCGCTTGCGAAGACCTGTTGAGGCAAGTGAAATCGAAATCGAATTAAATTCAACAACTGGCACCCATGCCAACGTTGTCTCCCTCATTGGAAACGAAACTTGGCTTGTGAAGACCTATTGGGGCAAGCGAAAGCAAAACCGTCAATGGCACCTGTGCCCAGCATCGCCTTCCTGGCAGTTGTGCCAGATGGCACATTCAAGCGAGATCATTGCCAGTGCTGTCGAACTGGCTCCTGTGCAGGTGGCACGTAAAACACACCATTTTGAGCGTGGCCATTGCCAGTACCGCCTGACTGGCCTTCGTGCCGGTGGCACGTAAAAGCACCTACTACACTCTCGGAGTGGTTGACGTTAGGAAGGGCATCCAGCTGTAGAAACTCTGCCAGATTAGATTGGAGCCTGGTGTAGCCATCTGGTTCGCCAGTGATCAGTCAAATTATCCAACCCATTGCTAACATGGAAAGCCGACGTTAAACGACGACGATGATGATGATGATGAACTCTGCTTGAGAGGTCTTAAAGATGTTTGATGTAGAGATAACAGTTCATTATCAGGTTGAACAAATACCTGAATAACATTCTGAAGAAGGTTTGTTGCCAATAATTTGATACCGGTTAAAGTTTATGCTAATGTATTTCAGAAAGACATCACTATTGAAAACTCTTATTTTCTTTCTGCTTTAAATCAATACTTTGGCCATGCTGGAGCACCGCCTTTAGTCAAACAAATTGACCCCAGTACTTATTCTATCGGTAAGCCTAGTACTTATTCTATCAGTCTGTTTTGCTGAACTGCTAAGTCAAGGGGATGTAAACACATCAACATCAGTTGTCAAACGATGGTGGGGGAGACAAACACAGATACACAAGCATACACACACACACACACACACACATATATATATTTCAGGTTTCTTTCATTTTCTGTCTATCAAATCCACTCACAAGGCTTTCGTCAGCCCGGGGTTATAGTAGAAGACACTTGCCCAAGGTGCCACGCAATGGGACTGAACCTGGAACCATGTGGTTGGTAAGCAAGCTACTTACCACACTGCCACTCCTGCACCTGTATATTTATTTATTTTTGATCTTTTCCTTTTTTTTTAAGATAAAAGAAGCTAGTGAAGCAAATGTGACTAATGAAGAAGAAGAAGAAACAATTGAGAAGAGAAATGATTCATATGATAATGAATATGATTATGCTGATGATTTTGAAGTAAGAGATTTTGATTAATTCTTCAGAGATTGATTAATTCTTCATAGTATAAGTTTGATATTGGATCAAACAGAATTCATTTAATTAGGCTTCAAATGTCTTTGACAATCCAAAACCTGATTCTCTCTGCAGTTGTTTGCTATACTTAATACAATTTTAATTAACATGAAGTGCATAAGAGTGACAGGAGATTGAAATAAAGATCGATTTCCTGGCACTCTTATGCACTTCATGTTAATTAAGATTGGTTAAATTGATCTTTATCTCAATCTCTTGTCACTCTTTTACAACAATGAAATTCCCTCACAAAAACAAAACATTTCACCGTTGTCCAAACAGCAACCATATCTTTAAATTCTGTGTTCCAGTTATATCGACAAAATGGCTACGGTTAGAATACTGACTCCCTGTGCCATTCGTGAGCTGAAATACATCTTAGAGATTCTGAGCCACAGCAAAAGCATCAAAGTCAGCTGAAAGATGATAATGGAAAGTGCTCTTCAACAAACAACAGTGATATTGAGATTAGAATATCTTTGACAAACTCAGAATTAAAAGTAGTAAAGAAATACCAGTATTGATCTTTAGTGAGAATGGGTGGAATTTCAACAAAACATAATTTCTTAATTGCAGAATCTCCTAAAACTTCTTTCACCACAATCTGATATACCTTTTAAAAAATCCTTCTACTGTAATGTTCATATAATTTAAGATAAGAAGTGGAAACTTGACTAATGGGAGCAAAATTTCCTTTACTTCATAATTTTCTAGTTTTTTTTCTTTAAGCACATATATATTTATATATAAAAGTATCATATCAATATATTCTCTTTGATCCATAAGGATTATATTCTACTTTGAGAAAGGATAAATCTGTAACTTGTCATGATTTTTTGAAGTTAACATATCATTTTAATTGAGAAATTATAGAAAATCTAATCTTCTAAAGAAGAATGTTGATATTTCCATTTATAGTTTAACTGGTGGAGTAAAAATTTGTTAACTTCAGTAATATAATATATAACAGTTCTAATACTGGTGTTTCTTTCTTTTGGCATATTAGGAAATGTTTTCTTAAAATAGACGTGTTTGCCACTCAAAGATTAATTACAAGTCTTTGTTTTTGCAGGATTATTCTGATGACTTTGATGAAAGTTTGTCTCAATCTGACAGCAAAGAAAATGAAGATGTAAAAATATATTTATTAAAAAATATATACTTATTACTACTTTTTCTTTAATTTCTTAGAAAATATTTCATGGAAGTGAAGACTTACATATATTTTAATTTTTATAAATCTGAAATTTTTTCAGTGAAATAAACTCTATGTTCATAATTTATTGTGACAGAGAGTCAAGTGGATCGTTATGTAGTCATTAAATAGAACGGTGCAGCTATAAAAGTAAAAATGTTGAGAGAAGCTTCTACTGTTGTCAGCTTCACTTTTTATTCTGCTGATTGTTGAGGAAAGAGGTAATAATATACAGGAAATTAATAGAACGAATAACCAAGTTGATTGGTGATTGGAGTAATAGATCTTGCTTCCTGTGGCTTGAAGTCTCAGAACAAAAGCCTTTCACTTCTAAATATGTTTAGGTGGAATGCAAATATCTGAACTTTCCTTAATAGATATTTGGGGGTTTAACTTTATAAATACAACTTTTATTGGTATTAAATATTTTGAGGAATCTGAAAGTACTTCTCTAAAGTACTTTTTTATTCTATTTTGTCATTTGAGTAAATTGAGTCACCAATTATGGAATTGGTAGGCTACTGGTTGTCATGATGAAAGAGTTGCCACTGATATTACACTATTTTTTTACTAATACTTTGTAAATTTATTAATCTGGACTGACTCCTGTGCAGGTGGCACGTAAAAAACACTATTTGAGCGTGGCCACTGCCATTACCGCCGTAAAAAGCACCCACTACACTCTCGGAGTGTAGTGCACATTTGTCCCCCACCCCACCCCAGTACCATTTGATAACTGATGTTGGTGTGTTTATATCTCTGTAACTTAGCAGTTCAGCCAAAAGAAAAAAACCGATAGAATAAGTATTGGGGTTGATTTGGCAGTGCCCCAGCATGGCCACAGTCTAATGACTGAAACAGCTGAAAAATAAAAAGAATAAATTGTAAAATTCTAAATGTTGTAATTTTGAACAAAAAATAATTTTATATCTGAGATTTAGAAATTTAAAGAAAGGCAAATATCATGAAAATAAGATGTTATAATCGGTATGTTTTTCTCTCTCTTATTAGAATAATGTAAGAATTCCAAGTGCCACTGAGAAAACAGATGTAGAGGTAAGTGGAACTTTAGTGATATGTGGCAAATGGAAACCTGAAATTATATTTCAATTCATTTTGATTTCTTTAATAAGAGAAGCAGTTTCTTTTTCTATTCTGTTCTGATATTGGGATTAAAAAAGGCGGTCAGACTAATTAATGCATTGAGGAAAATGCTTAGCAGCACTTCATATGTTCTGAGTTCAAATTCTGCTGAGGTTGACTTTGCCTTTTGTCCTTTTGGGGTTGATAAAATAAGTACCAGTCATGTACTGGGGTCAATGTAATCGACATACTTCTTCTCCTGAAATTGCTGGCCTTGTGCCAAAATTTAAAGCCAATATTGGGATTAAAAATATACTTCGCTTCAGAAAAATTACATACAATATATATTATTCATAGCATGAGAAATGCAGTTGGTTGAATTATTAGGATATTGGGCCTTCAGTTTGTGGGTCTGTTGTTTATATACTATCACTGGAATTGAACTGAATCCTTTGCCAGGATGTTTAATCCCTGCTCATTCAGTCCAATAACTGTAATTTGTCAGTATGAAATTAACACTCCTCATGCTGTAAGCAGCAAAGAGCATTATAGAGTTTTTCTATTTTAGACTACCCATGCTATCTATATGAAAAAGCAATTATTTGTAATTATGCAATGAAGCAAAGATATTAATCAGTGACTTATGTTTTTATATTGTTCATTTTCTTTGTTGTTCTCTCAATTATTACTTTCACATATGTGATAAAGTATTTGTGTTGTTGAGGAAGAATAATAATACTAAAACATGTTAAGAGTTGTGTCCCTTGCCTGTTGGAATATTTAAAATAATATTTATAATTGATCAATGTTGTCTTTTATTCATAGTGTATATGTTGTCACAAAATTTTAATATTTTGTTTTCTTTTTCCATAAAGATGGTATTTCTTGGTAATTTGTTTGTTTAAAATTTGCTAATTTTCTCTTTCAACTTGTGTACCATGCGGTATACTTTGTGATTCTCTCCATCACTACTTTAGCAAATATAGTGAATGTATGCTTTGCTGAAGTGGGTTAATTGGTCCAGAATACGTCTAGAGTACTGTCCCATATTTGGTAAAATAATTAAGAGTTCAATGTTGTTCCTGTGACAGGTTTTAATTTTTTTTTTCTACATGAATATGACAATACATTTAAGAAAATATTTTTACAAAAACTGATTAAATCTTATTTTCTTTCCTTCAAAATACTCTTCTAGAAAACACCAACACCACCAAGTCCAAGAGAAGATTTACGCAGGGGTTCAGTTAATATTGGTCAGAAGAACATTACCAAAACAAAATCTAACCAACTCTATAATTATGGCATTGTGGAGATCAGAAGTACAAATCGTCATGTCAGTAAAGACGTTAAATCCAAGTTAATCGCTCGCAACAAAGAATTGAGGAAGTTGATTGTGCTGGATACTGATGTTGATCAGGAAATCTTTGAAATGTCACCCATCAGTCAATATGAACTTTATATCAGCAATTTTGGTCGTGCCAATTATAAACAGGTCTTTATTTTAATCTCCATTCAGTAATTTTATTAAATGATATTTTTTTAGACTTGCCTCAGGAGTTAAAGAAATATTTCTATAATTCTTGATGGATAGTAATCATGGTTTTTGTATGATATTGATTTATTATTTAAGCACAAAATCTATTTTAGACCGGATGACCCCAGTGTATGACTGTTACTTAATTTTCACTCCAAAATTTTGAAAGGTAAAGTCACCTATAGGGAGGTGTATTTAAAATATCACTAAGAATTTAGCCTAACACAATACCATTCCTGTCAGCTCGCTGCAAAGGAGATTTTACACAGTCATTCAAACTGTTAGAAATAACAGCCAAATCTCCTTCGAATCACTAGATACACTATTACTTTAAAAAATTTGAGATGGTCACTATTGGAAAGCCTCTGATCATAAGCCTACTCTTTTTTCTGATAATTGAAAATTCTGTCAATGTTTCATTCACAATATTATTATCTATGCTGGATTCAGATGCCCTAATCTATATAAATTGTTGAGGCCCTTTGCTTGTATAAAGTTTCAAGGCTATTGTTAAAGAAAAGTCACACTAGAAAGTCTCAGAAAAATTGAAAACATTTGTGCTTTTTAATTATGTAGAGGTAAAAAGCACCCACTACACTCTTGGCGTTAGGAAGGGCAGCCAGCTGTAGAAACATTGCCAGATCAGATTGGAGCGTGGTGCAGCCTCCTGACTTCCCAGACCCCAGTCGAACCATCCAACCCATGCCAGCATGGAAAACGGACATTAAACGATGAGGATGATGATGACTGTTCTTAAACAACATCAATAATTACAATCTGAGTCCTATGTGGGAGCTTCTAATGTTTACTTACTTTTGTAGAAATAGCAACCAAATTTTCCTCAAACCCTGCTGTATTGCCTTAGAAAAGAATGCATTGCATAATATGGTGCAGGATGAAAGAGAGGATGGTCATAACTGGAATGCCTTTCTTCATAGATCATCTCAACTGAGGTTGATTTGTAGCTGAACTGTAGTAACAATGACAATGGTTTTGTATTTACGTAACAACAAATGAAGGATTGGCCCATAAAGTTTTTAATATTCATCTCTGTAGGTCAAATAAAATTTCCACCTCCGTGTGTGTGTGTGTGTGCGTGCATGTGTGCGTATGTTTCTCCTGCACCTTATGTAAATTGTACTTGCTATTGAAAGAAGATAATTACATTGTAATTACACCCACATTTGAGTGAGTCATGGCTGATGATCTAGTTTGTGTGTGCACACACACACACACATCAGTAACAATAAGAACTAAAAATAAACAATGTATACTGAGCTGAGCTTCTATTAATTAAATAAACTAATGACTGGGCTAAATGAAGGGGTCATACTGAATGCCTTGCTCTTTTTAGTGATGTCCTTTTCCATTCCCAGTTCAAATCCATCTACGGTTGATTTCATCTATATCCTTTTATAGAGGTGTGGTGGTGTTAGTACTTCTGATCAATTAGCTCTTCCGTTACCCCCCGCCCCCACCAACATCCTGAAGCTTTCAACCCATGCAAGATGTACTAATTAAACAGGCAGTTAATTAGTAAACCTGATACAGAGTCGGACACCTAGTTTTTGTAATATTTAGTTTATAAGTAAGCTGATGAACTGGCAGAAACGTTAGCACGCCGGGCGAAATGCTCAGCAGTATCTTGTCTGTCTTTACGTTCTGAGTTCAAATTCTGCTGAGGTCAACTTTGCCTTTCATCCTTTCAGGGTCGATTAAATAAGTACCAGTTGCGTACTGGGGTCGATGTAATCGACTGGTCCCCTCTCCAAAATTTTCAGGCCTTGTGCCTAGAATAGAAGAGAATATTTAGTTTACTAGTCTTTATGTTCTGCCTTCGAATATGAAATACACAACATTTTCATAATCTACACCTGCATATATCTGCACAAGTATGAATGCAAGGAGTGGCTGGGGGTGGGGGTGTAGTGACTGGTAAAACGTGAGTATATAGAGGAGTTGGGGGACAATAGGATAGCAGTAATACAGTGAGGGCTGGATTGAAGAATCAGAGATATTAAATGATTTCCAAATATTACTATTTGTTTCAATTTCATTATTAGAACAAATATATATATATATATGTGTGTGTGTGTGTATTTCCAGGCATTTGTCCAAACTGGAGACGATTCTATTGACCGAGACATCCAAACAGAAGAGACTGAGATGGTTGATAAATGGACACAGTATCCGCCAAGTGGACATGATTCTGCTGGAGGTAAGCAACTTTTATTAAATTCTTTCAATATTTTTATTTAATTATTTCATACTTCCCTCAAACCACTAACAAATGCATTTTTCTTTTAATTTTCATCTTTTTCTCTCCTATTAATAAATCATTGTAGGTAACCAATTAAACCATTCTGAAGTGGGGAATCAAATTTCCAAGACTGAATTTGACTCTGTCAGGCTCAACAAATTTCTTTTTCATGCCACAAGGGTAATTATGTTACATCTGTTTAACTTGCTTTATCTTATAAACGAATTAATTAACACAGTCTATTATAAACACATTGAAGGTGAATGGCACCATCCAAATGTGCACCCTGCTAAGGGTACCCAAAAGCCAGGTGATGCTGTTAAAATGGGCAGCATATTAACTCTTCCACCTTGCTCCTAAAATGTTCAAATTAAGGACAAAAATATTTCACCCTATTCTTGTAAGAATGATATAAATCATCATCATCATCATCATCTAACATCCACTTTCCATGCTGGCATGGGTTGGACGGTTTGACTGAGGCCTGGAAAGCCAGTGGCTGCACCAGGCTCCAGTCTGATCTGGCAATGTTTCTACAGCTGGATGCCCTTCCTAACGCCAACCACTTTGAGAGTGTAGTGGGTGCTTTTTACATGCCAGTCAATAAAGGAGCTTCTGTATGGTTGATCAGCCTGCTTGAAATAGCAGCTAAGATTCCCCAAGTCACAGTTCATCGTCTCTGAAAAGAAAGGACACATTGGATAATGTAGTCTGGAGTATGCTATACCTGCCAAAAACAATGAAGGACAGATAGTCACTTCTGGAATACCTTCAACCATAGTTCTACTCCATCACAGCAACATGGGTTAAGCAACAACAACTCAGGGCTTTCTTAATTGTTCCAACCATGGGCACAAGACTTCAGATTTGGGTGAGAGAAGTGTTGTCGATTATATTGACCCTCCAACACTTCGTTGATACTTATTTTAATTGATCCTGGGAGGATGAAAGGCAAGGTTGACTCTGACAGGATTTGAACTCAGAATACAAAGTGCTGTAACTAAATAGCCTAAGGTATTTGCCTAACACACCAATGATTCTACAAATCCAACACCTTGACTTTATGTCTAACAAAGGCACTGGGCCTGAAACTTAGGGGGGAAAAGCCTGATAAAATAAGGACTTGACTGGTATTTTCAAGCTGCAAGGATGAAAGGCAGTGTTGACCTCTTCAAGATTTGAACCGAGAACAATAAGAACCAGAAGAAATACTATGATATATTGTTCAATTCTCTGATTCTGTCAATCCATTCTCCTAGTCCTGATTTTAATAATAATAATAATAATAATAATCTTTTTATCTAAGAAAGAAAATCTTTTTTTTTTCTTTAGGTGATGTCAGTATTGTTAGAAGAGGAACTACCTGACAATAATTTGATGGTAAACACTTCTGAGAATTCTTCACAACTTGCATTCTGCACAGGTTACTTCACTCTCAGTACATGTCCTCTGTTTGGTAGTAAGTATGATTTATTTTTCTTGAAATGAAATAACTTTATTATTGTTTTATACAAGTTTTTTCTTACAAATTTATATTTTTGTGTTTGGTATTTGGTTTGCAAGATTCTTGATGTGAAATTGTGTATTGAAACAAATCTTATTGGCATAATGACAATCACAAGACACAGCTATATAATGGAAAATACTTTCATCCTTAGCCAAGGATACCTGTTGCCTGGCTGCCCTTCTGGCTAGTTGGTAATGTTCCCTACAATCACTTTCTTTCCAGATTTTTCAAGCCTGTTTCTTAGCTTTTACCATTCTATCAACCGTATCATCCCATCACCTTGCAACATTTAGGTTTGGCAGGGATTTTAGCCCAGCCACATGTCTATTCTATAGTCCTAAGCAGGTTATTTCATAAAAATTCTCACCTGTCATCTATGCTACAGGTGTCTAAACCTTTCTCTTGACAATCATATGCATCAGTTAGAACTTCTCTAAATTTATCCCCAATTGCAAAATCTTTTAGTTTTCATATCTTCCTTCTCTATGCCCTTTTTTGTTTGTGTGTATCCAGCTCTGACTCTGAAGTCACCAGCCATTGACCTATGTTGTGTAGTGCATTCTTCACCAGGAAAGGTTTTTGTATTTACAATCAGACTGGAGTCTGGTACAACCCTCCAGTTTACCAGCCATGGGCAAACCATCCAACGTATGCAAGCATGGACAATAGATGTTAAATGATGATGATGATGATGATGATGATGATGATGATGAATAGCCCTTCTGTCCTGTTTCTTGGCAAGAATGTAATCTCTCTAAATGGAAAGATATAAAAATATATGATATAAACATGAATAAAAAATATATAAATCTAAAAATATGTTGAAGCAATATTTGAAATAGTTTTCTTATTTCTTTGTGACATTTAGACCAGAGTGTGATGTATTGCTGTTGTACAAGCACCAACTTCACAGATTTTCTCATGACTGTCCACAACGACATCAAAATGTATAAGGTATGTACATTGTCACTCGTTGATTTGTCATGCAACTGCTGCCAGAATGGTGCACCAACTTCAAAGGCTTTAGTCCATAACATCAACCTTAGTACATTTTCACAGTCTGGTACTCATTTTATCAATCTATATTCATCAAACTGCTTTGTTATAGGACAGACAAGAGCACAACATAAACAATACCAGTTTTTAGACCTGCATAATCTATAAGCTTTTGATCATGGATTAAACAACATAAAACAAGAACATTTCTCTTTGTCTTCAAAGTTGGATCTTTTTACCATGTATATCCTGGTTTTAGAATAGGTATGTTGTTTATTCATAGCTGTAAAAGGTAACCTAAAAAGGTTAACATGAAGGGCATCTGGCCATAAAACGCTGCCTCAAGAAAACTACATTACCTAATGTCTTTAGGACTATAGAGTTGTATGATCTGAGGGAGTATGGTTGTTATGTCTAGCAGATGAAGCAACCACATATAGGTTTCCTCTTTGGTTCACATTTATCAGTTTCATTGGTACTTCACATACTTTCGTTTTTTTTTTCTTTCTAGGCACAAACCAAAGATAATATTAATGGTAGGAATTTTCTTGGTGTTTGGGACCTTAAACAGCCTTCAAAGCCAGCCAAGTGAGTTTTCCAGTTTTTTTTTTTTTTTTGTAAATTCTTTATTAATTCATGAGAGGACATTACAACGATAGCACTAAAATTTATGGAAAATGGTCCTGAATTTGGTGTGGATGAAAGACCAAAACACTTCACTGTTTACTCTGGGGTTGGAAGAGGGCATCTGGCCAGAGAAGGGTATGATCAAGTATGGCCCCTGCACATACTCACACACATATATATAAGATACATTCCAGAGGGTTTGAGATTTTTTTTCAGAAGAGACATTTATTCATTTCAAAGCTGTATAAAGTTCTAATCTCCTTCAAAGTAGAATCTTCTGGTTTCAATACACTTGTAGCATTCCAGCCACTTCGTAAATGCCCCATAAAAGTCCTTCAAAGTGAAGGTGTCCAAATATGCGCACACCTTCATAAAACATATACATTGATTAAACAACATCCTAATGATAAGTAATAACATGCAAGGTGATGAGTTAGCAGACATTAGGGGTTCATATTGAAACCCCATGCGGTATTTATTCTAACTCTGTGCTCTGAGTTCAAATCACATTGAGGCCAACTTCACCTTTCATCCGTCCAGAGTCGGTAAAAGGTATCAGACCCAAGTGATGGATTATTGAAATGATTAGAGCATCGGAGCAGTTGCCTTTTGGGATCTGTTCTATGGTGAAAGCAATTCCTGCCAAAATTTATTTACCTTTCCTTTAGAAAATGGCAATGCTACTGAGAGGGAAACACTTGTATACAGGGGAGGCAAACCTCCTGAGGCGGAATATTCCAGGAGCAGTTAAATGGTTAACCCTGACCAGCAAAAGACCTTCACAACAACTAATGCACAACTATTATTTTGGAATTTTGTGGGAATTAAGCAAGAAATATGTTAATTTGGTCCAAGGACTGCCCAGGCCTGCCTAAGTGACGTATAATCAAAGGTGGTTCAAGTCATTACTTTGCTATTGTTTATTCAGGAATAGTGTATCTACGACTTCCTTAAACAATGTGTCAGATTTTTAAGCTGATAGGATAGACTGTAAATTAAGAGAGATTCAATTCAACTGCCATATCTACAGCACAAGTGACAATATAAAACCCTCAAATTTGGTTCCATAGAAAATATTACATCCTAGATTTATGGATTATTGAAAAATAAGTATTTTCCTTTCCAGGAATATTGGATTGGATTGATAAGGATTAAAGAGCAAGAAGATTGACAAAATTCGGTGTAAAAGCTATCGTTGAATAATTATTTTACATTTTGCTGAAAACCTGTTTTACTTCATAGCATCACGATTCCTGTTGCCAACAAAAGTAATTCTGTGAAATTTTCTTGTAATTGTTTTCTTGTTTTGGATTTGGCTTCTTCCTTTTTTTTTTTTTTTCCAGAATTCTTTCAAGTGAATCTCAAATTAGTTGTTGCTGTTTTGGTCCTTCAAGTTCTAAATTAACATTTGCTGGTTGTGTGAGTATTAAATATTCTCTTTACTTAAACCACAGAGAAAAGGAGAAACCTATACAAACTTGTATGTGCACACACACACACACACACACACACACACCATATTTCTTGTGTGTAATGTGAGAAATTGAGTACAAAACATCAAAGTCAAAACTGATGGATAGCATTATACATGAGTGAAACAAAAAGAGAAAGGATAAGATATATTACTGATTGGCACCTGTACTGGTGGCATGTAGACATATGCCGGTGTCATGCAAATTGGCACCCATGCTGGTGGCACATAAAAGCACCCATTACATTCTTGGAGTGGTTGGCATTAGGAAGGGCATCCAGCTGTAAAAAACCATGCCAAATCAGACTGGAGTCTGGTACAGCCTTCCAGCTTACCAGCCCTGGTCAAACCATCCAACCCATGCCAGCCTGGACAATGGATGCTAAATGATGATGATGATGATGATAGTTTAAAAAGACTGAAGTCACATTTTATTCAAGATTGCATTGTACTTGAGGCAAAATGGTGTGTGTGTCTTATATGTATATATGTGTAGTCCCACCCATGCTAGCATAGAATACGGACATTAAATGATGATGTGTGTATATCTGTAACAGGTTGTTAACGCTGTCATAAAGGGTTTAGCTTTATGGCGTATCATCAGGTCCCAAAACCTTAAGAATATAAATGGGGCAAGAACATGCATGTGCCTGCATTCGCAAAAATGGGTAAACTAAGGTAATCCTATAAACCGGTCTTCCCCATTTTTAATATATACTGCTCTATACTTACTTGCAGGTATTGGTAGTGCAAATCAGAGGTGCAATCTGTGTGGGTGTTTTTTCAAAACACTGTCTGGTTTAAAAAGCCACATCAGACGCCATGAAAGGGCTAAGGTGTAGGTGCAGGAGGTGGTCAAACTCTGTTTAAGGAGTAGACAACCACCATATATGGGTACAGGACATCAAAAAAACGTAGACAAAATGAGAAATGATAACATATATATATATATATATATATATATATACACACACATATAATTCAGAAGGTATATTCTTTTACTTGTTTTACTCATTTGACTGCGGCCATGCTGGAGCACCACCTTTTAGTCAAGCAAATTGACCCCAGGACTTATTCTATAAGTCTCTAAGTTACGGAGATGTAAACACACCAGCATTGGTTGTCAAGCAATGGTGGGAGGGACACACACAAACATACAAACACACACACACATATATATATATATATATATATATATATATATACGACACGCTTCTTTTAGTTTCCGTCTACCAAATCTACTCACAAGGTTTTGGTTGACCCAAGGCTATAGTAGAAGACACTTGCCCATGGTGCCATGCAGTGGGACTGAACCCGAACCATGTGGCTGGTAAGCAAGCTACTTACCACACAGCCACTCCTATTTATATATTTTAATGTCACCTGTTCTCTGCTTCAGGTTGATGGCTCTATCCTTGTGTGGGATACACGTGAAGCAGAATCTCTACACCAATCTATTCACCTCGATGGAGTCTCATATACAGTTCGGCATCCAGCATATAACACTGGTAAGTAACATAAAGTTAGGAACCATTATTATACTTCAATTCCCACAGAATACAGGAATAACTTTTCTCCACTCTTCTCGACTCTGAACTATAAAGCCTTCCTCTCTCAAGTTTTCTTGGTTAGTGCCATGTAAAACGCGCCCAGTCCACATTGCAAAGTGATTGTCATTAGGAAGAGCATCCTGCTGTAGAAACCATGCCAAAGCAGACAATTGGACCCTGGTATGGCTCCCCCAGCTGGCCAACTCTTGTCAAACTGTACAACCCATGACAGCATGGAAAACGGCTGCTAATTAATAATGATGAAGTCGTCAATGCATCTGTAACTTTGCTTTTCTCTAGGCAGGGCTGTTGGCCCTAGATAAATCCATTTTTACTTCTGGGAAGAGGTGATCTATAATAGTCTGGCCTCTAACCTTTGACCTGTCTAGCATGTGAAGCCCTGCTGTAAGGGTCATTGAGGTATAGAAGCCACCACACTGCAACAAGGACTGGACCTTGTAGTGGATGAGTATACCTAGTTTGTCTTAACATCACCTCAACTGAGAAGAGATGAAAGTCACACAGTGCTCTCGACAAAGTGTGTGATATTGGTGTTGGAGGGCTTAGAAAGGATGAGGTAAACCAATTCTGCTGTGACATGAGTGGGAATGAATGATGGAGCACAAATGAGGGCAAAATTGGGAAGAATGTACATGAGAAAAGACTGTTCTGGTTCCGACATGTGGTATGTATAAAGAATAATAACAGTGGCACCAGGAAGTGCCAAGAGGGATCCGAATGGAAGGAAGCAGTGGGAAAAGAAAACTAAGAGAAGCATGGAAGTTATTGTTTGGAAGCTGAACCACATGAAGATGACGACCAGGGACTGTAACAAGTGGTCAGATGTGTCAACCTCCTCATATCTCTTCCTCCCTCTCTCCTTTCTCCTCCTTCTCTTCTTCCTCTACTACACATCCTTTTCCTCTCGTGTATCCATACCAGTCCAATTATCTCTCCCGCATATACATCCATTAATATTTTTCATACCCACCCCCCGTCCACCCCACCCTCTCAGCCCATTCGCATTCTACGCCTGCAACAACATTTTGCTTTCAGCCAACCAGATTCACTTGATTCCTTTTCAACTTCCAAAGATTTTTCCCTTTTTGTCCCCTGCCAATGTTTTGCTTCCGTGCAGAATCTTACTCCTTAAACACACCTTAAAACGTCTGCCGTTTGCGCACATAAGTGCACATGCACTTTTGTCTCTAAACAGCAACAACGACAACAAAACTGAACTGTTTTCACTACTCCGTTATTCTAGCAACTGAGCTTTCACAGAATTCACCTGTGACATTTAATTAAATCATCTCCATGGTAACAGAAACTACCAGTTATATCTACGGAACCATTCATTTACTTCATAAATTCCATTCCATGGGAGGACCTCTCAGTCCCTCCCACTGCTAACCAGCAACTTTATTGCTTGTTTTTCAATGTATTTTTCTTATTTCTTTTAATAAAAATTATAAAAGGAACAAACTAAAATAACAACAACAACAAAAATTCCAGTAAAAGTTCAACATGTTACAATTCTTAATCTCTTAATCTCTGTTCAGCTGGATTAATGATGTTCAACTCACACCAGGCCCCTGTGCAGAGCATTTGTCATGTACCCAGGCAGTCTTATAAGTAAGTACCATGGATTTTACTCACCCTTATTTTGTTGATTTCCTACCTTGTGGTGCCAAGTTCCATTACTATTATTCTCGTTACTAGTTTCAAATTTTGGCACAAGGCCAGCAATTTCAGAAGTGGGGGTTAAGTCATTCACATCTACCCCAGTGCGCAACTGGTACTTAGTTTATCAACCTTGAAAGGATGAAAGGTAAAGTCAATCTTGGCAGAATTTGAACTCAGAACATAAAGACAGATAAAATGCCACTAAGCATTTTGCATGGCACAGTCGAGTGTCACAATGTCATTGTCATTCTCCTCAGTAAAGTTTGCCATAAAGTAGCAAGATGTCTGGTGCATTTGAATAAACCCCTTTCTCAGAAAGAAGCTTATTTCTTTTTACTGTAAGACTGTGGTTTACTGTAAGACTGTGGTTTACTGTAAGACTGAGCAAACAGATTTTGTTTTTAACCTCATTTGTGTTGTTCTCCTCCTCCTCTTCATCATTTAATGTCTGTTGTCCATGCTGGCATGGGTTGGATGGTTTCACCAGGGCTAGCAAACTGGAAGGCTGCACCAGACTCCAGTCTGATTTGGCATGGTTTCTACAGCTGGATGCCCTCCCTAATGCCAACCACTCTGATAGTGCTTTTATGTGGCATGGGCTCATTTGTGGGACACCAGTATCTGCCGTGACTGCGATTTTATTTGGCTTCATGGGTCTTCTTCTCAAGCATGACGTAATGCCAAAGGTCTCAGTGATTACCTCTGTGAGGCCCAACACTCGAAAGGAACTTTTCACATGCCACCGGCATCAGCCACATTGCCTCTGTGAGGCCTGAACCATCAAATCCTGGTGGCATCATTGAGAGGAATCCTGATGGAACCATCATGATATTCTACATGTGTTGGGTATCTAAATTTGACAAGGTACCGTGCAGTGGGATTGAACCTGAGCCTGCATGTTTCGGCAATAAGCTTCTTGACCACTCAACCATACCTGTGCCAAAATGTTGCTTCTATTTGTTTTTTCAAACCCAGAAGATTAAAACGGAAGCTCTTGTAGGATGTCAACTCATAACGTAGCAAGAGGAACCTTTAGGTGTCTAAATAGGGAATCTTAATAATCCAAAACTATAATTTCTACTCCATTACAACAGCCCTTATTGTAACACTCAATTATATCAACCATTTCTTTTACAGAAAGTGAGATCTGTTCTCTCTCAGTTTCCATTCATTTTGATTTTCTTAACTAGTTTTGGACTTGGCTTTGCCTGATGCAAACCTCTGCAGAAATTTCTTAAATCATGTCAATAAATTTATCCCCTTCTCTCACTGAAACAAAGGCAAACATCATCATCATTTTACAGTTGCTGTCCGTGCAAGCATGGGTTGGATGGATCCAGAAGACTAATTCTTACACGTATATCTGTTTCTGACTGGCTCCCATACTGGTGGTACGTAAAAAGCACCCACTATACTCTCGGAATGGTTGGTGTTAGGAAGGGCATCCAGCTGTAGAAACATTGCCAGATCAAATTGGAGCCTCATGTGACCTCCTAGCTTGCCAGTCCCCAGTCAAACCGTCCAACCCATGCCAGCATGGAAAGCGGATCTTAAACGATGATGATGATGATGATGACTTAGCTTCTTCTAAGGATACATGCCCTTCCTAACACCCATCGCCTTACGGAGTGGCAGCAGCACTAAAAAGGGTGTCATCTCCTTGGTTCACTAAAATACCTCTGTTCTACATTGTCTCTGAATAGTTAAGGTAAATGTGAAGAGGATAGATGAAGAGAAGGTGAGTGTGATGGGGTAAAACAGAGTGAGAGGATTATAGCCAGGGGAGTAATGGATGAGAGACACTGATAGCTTACATATTATACAATATATTGTTGTTGTTGTTGTTTACTAATCTCATGGTTATTATCTAAATATTTTATTTTGGCAGTTTAAAAGATTCAAGACATTTAAGTAAGTAAATATAATCCTTTATTTCAAGACATCTTCTTTTAATCAACTCAATACTACTTCAGGTCTTTTCAATATAAAACCACCTGAAAGTTCTGTCTTCATTCTACTGTAGTAGACAGTAGATCAGTGGTATTGTTGGCGTCGTTGCTGGAAACTGGCTGGAGCTGTGTTCTGTGAGATGATCAACGACCAGACTTGTAAGAGGTCTGAAGTCGAAGACAAACTGGCATGGATGAAGCAGGCTTATTTATTGATAAACAAGGGCTCCAGAAAGCAGCAGAAAACTCTTTCTCACGTGACCTTATTAGAAGGCCACGATTGGTCGGTATGCACCCTGGCGCGAAACAGAACTGTTGACAAATGCAGCACAAATAAGAGCCAATCAGGGTGATGGACAGAAGGGTCTTAGGCAGCCGAAAGCTAGATGTTAGCCACTACGTTATCATTCGTAAATAAACACCTGAGAGAGAGGTTTCACTACGACCACAACTCGGATACTGGTCAACATCTTTTGTTGTCAAAATGGATTTTATTTTGATACGATTCTTATTTATTCCCACATGACATTCTCTTCAGATATTTTTAGATGTTCATTTTGTACAGTCTGTGTTTACAAATTAATTTTATTCATTGAAATTATTATTTCCAAGTGGTTTTATTGTTTGTTTTTTCAACAAAAAAAAACCCATCAGAATTTAATATCACTTTGTAATATAAAAATCAATGGGAAAATCAATCCATTATGGCAAGCAATAAACTCACTGCTTGTAATATTCAATGATTAAAACTAGTTTTAAATTTATCTTTTAGGTTTGGAACCAGAAGTTTCCTTCCAGCTATTAAGCATGGATTGTATCGGACACATCAATATTTGGGTAAAAGAATATGTACATTCTTATATTTGATGTAATTTGTAGAGCTATGAAAGGGTGGTTATTTTCAGTTACATCCACAAGCCATGTGGATGTAACTGTCTTTACTTACATGTGGGTCATCTTCATTATATTGGGTTGTTTAGAAAATTAGCTTCTTTAACTGTAGCCTGTGTTTTCATATTTACCCAATTTTTCTGATTCCATTCTTGTGTTAATCATTTGTCTTAAGTATTGATTGTATTATATTTGTAGGTAATAATTCTTCTGTATAATTTAGGGACAACCAAGAGCTATTTGTAAAGAAATTTAGGTTAAACAACATCAAGTTAAACAACCATATAGTAATTCTTTGTCTTCAACAGAAGCATTAATTGTTCTCTCTAGTGAAATGACCTTGTAATCCACAAGACAAAAGAGCCCCCCCCCCCTATACATAATCATATATAAGGAACATATGCCTGCAGGCACATTTTTCCATATCATCATCACCATTTAACATCTGTTTTCCATGCTGGCATGGGTTGGATGGTTTGACCAGAACAGAAGAGCTAGAAGGCTCCACAAGGTTCTATGTCTGCTTCTACAGTTGGATGCTCTTCCTAATGCCAACCACTTAACAGAGTGTATTGGGTGCTTTTTATGTGGCACCATTAATGGTGAGGTCTCCAGGCACCTGCAACATAAAACCCTCCAACATATCAACATAACCATGTTATTTTATGCACTTAGAACTACAAAGATCTGGAATTTTCAGTTGACTGAAATTCTTTGTACTTGCAGGTTGTTGTTGAACTGACTTCTGTACAATTTCATGGTTCACTCACAGAGCTTGGTTTGAGGCCTGGAAGTAAAGTAAAACTTGTGCAAAGCTCAACACTTAGTATCCAGAGTCCTCTGAGGTAACTGCTTCTTTTCATTCTTATCTTCATCATCATCATCATTATTATTATTATTATTATTAAGGCAGCGTGCTGGTAGAATTGTTAACAAACCGGACAGAATGCTTATCCACATTTCATCTGCCCTTACATTCTGAGTTCAAATTCTACCAAAGTCAACTGTGCTTTTGTCCTTTTGGGGGTCGATAAATTAAGTACCAGTGAAACACTGGGATCAATGTAATCAACGAGTCCCCTCCCCACCAAATTTCAGGTCTTGTGCCTTCAGTAAAAAGGATTATTATTATTATTGTTATTATTATTAAGGTATTGAGCTAGCAGAATAATTAGTATGCCCAGCAAAATGCTTAATGAAATTTCGTCTGCCCTTACATTCTGAGTTCAAATACTGCCGGGGTCAACTTTGCCTTTCATCCTTTCGGGGTCAATAAATTAAGTACCAGTTGCGTACTGGGGTTGATATATTCAACTTACCCACTCCTCCAAAATTGTTGTATGGCACTTTGGGCAAGTGTCTTCTATAGAAGCCAACCAAAGCCTTATGAGTGGTTTCGGTTGATGGAAACTGAATGAAGCCTATCATGTGCGTGTATGTCCCCTTGTGTTCAGATCACATGATTGTTGTAAATGAGAGTCACTGTTATATAAGCAGTATTATTCATTTCCAATATCCTGTGGAGTCATATCTAGTAATGGGGAAATATTACCTTGCTTGGAAACAGACGTTAAATAATAATCACACACATACACTTCTATACAGTTTCTGTCTGCCAAATTTTCATTCACAAAGCAATTGGCAGCCTGGTGCTATAGCAGAAGATATTTGCCTGAAGTGTCTCACAGTAAGATGGGTTGCAAAACCATTTCGAAGCAAATTTCTTTTGTGTTGCAGAATGCTAAATGTCTGCATGCCATTACCCACTGTCTTTCTTTCTATCTCTCTCTCTGGTTTTCTTTTATTATATTTTTTACAGGGATCCGCTCTGTCTATCTGGAATCCAAACTCATCAACTGTGTCTCTTACCTGAAAATCCAAACGAGATTTATATTGCAACTGATACAGTAAGATGGAATTAATTATTTTTCTAAATATTCATGTTATAAACGAGCAGCTCTTTAATTAACTTGATGATTATTATGCTGTTACCGTTTTAGTATAAATAATCTTCTTTGCAAAATTCTGCACTTGATAGATAAACATACTGAGGAATGACTTCCAACATCTGTGTTAGAGTAGCAGTTAAATTTCTCATAAGTTTCACCCTATTTTTTTTTTTTTTGAAAAAAAAAGGGAGAAGATATTGAATAAAGTAATTCTAGATACTCTACACCTGAAACAAAAATGAGATGGCCATAGTTAGCATGTCTTTTGTATTAGCTGTCTGCTGGATTAGGGCTGACCTTGGGCTAAACAACAACAACACTTACCTATATTGTCAGTAATTTTATTATTTCATGTGTGTGTGATCTGATCTTGACATTGTGTGATAGGTGTAGATGAGTGTCACTGTTATACAAGCAGTGTCGTTTATTTCTAAAATTCTGCAAAACTGTATCTGGTATTGGGGAAAATGTTACCTTGCTTGAAAACAGGAGAGGGTTGATGACAAGAGGGGCATACAGCTGTAGAAAATCTGTCTGGACCCAACTCTACCTGACCTAGGTAGAAATGGAGAAGTGGACAGTCAAACAACAACAATGATGATGATGAATTAACTCTTGCAATTATGAATTACAGAATTAGCATTTGTTGTGGCTTATCCCCAGTCAGTAGTAATCAATGGACTTATGGTTTTATTGATTGTTAAATGACTTGGTATAATTTCAAGATCATTATCATCGCATCCAATGTTTTTGGAGTGAGATTTATTGAGTCTGAGATTCCTTTTCTAATGTGGTTTTCTTTTCTTTTTTTTTTTTAAGTAAAATATTTTATTCTGATGGTTTTTGCATGCCAACACCACCAAATAGTCATTTTATTTATGGAGCATACAAACATCACTACTGACCAAGTGATATTAATACAGAGATACAAAGAAACACACACACACACACACACACACATATATAACAGGCTTCTGTACAGTTTCTGTCCACCAAATTTCACCCACAAAGCATTGGTCAATGCATGGTTATAGTAAAACTAGCAGGCAGTGTGATCAAATCCACGTGGTTGTGAAATAAACTTCTGAACTGCACAGCTATGCCTGTACTTACCAACTAGATTTAGATATAAGGATCTCTGATTGAAAGATATTCTGCAGTTTGATAGAAAACAAAAAATGTCTTCCTTTGCCTTCCTGTTTCTCTTAACTCATCATCTCCATTTTATGCTGTTTTCTCTGCTGGAGGGCTGTAATTCTGAATAAGAACTCTGGCATTTTACAGGACCATGTCTCATTCATACATACCACTTTTGTTATGGTTTCTGTGGCTGGATGCCCTTCCTAACACCAACTATATCACAAAGTTTACTGGGTACATTTTATCATGATCCCAACAGTTAAGATATCCTGTCCTCAGCCTAACTCGAAGGCCTTCTCAACCCTGCATTGTCTTCACTCATTCCCCAGCCACTTCACTTAGTGTACTAGGTGCATTTTTATCATGGTGCCAATATTAGAGGGGTTGCATTGTGCCCCGCAAGACTAAAAAATCTTCACTGCTTTACATTGCTTCCATTCATTCGCAACAACATGATCAACAAGCTAATTAAATCTAGTAATTCTTCTTTTTATTCTTCTTCCTCTCTGTGTCATATTTTATTCAGGGACACATTGTTCATTCTGTACGACTTGGATCCATACCTTATCCTAGAGTTCATTATCCCCAAAAAAGTAAGTATTGCATATCTGTTAATTGTTTTAATTAATTTTCCTCTTGTGACAATGAAAGCAAAATTGAGACCTAGAGGGAGCCCCTACAAGGTCACTTGACCTGCTAGAAATAACAACCAAATTTCTTTTCAATCATTTGCTACTATCTTAAAATCGGAAAGACACATTAGATAATGTTGCCTGTGTATCTGTTAACTCAATGTTCAAATTAGAGTTTCTTTTATCCTACTAACGAGATGGTTAACTAACTGTTATCACATCCAAATTATGTTGGTGTGAATATTTTAAATTCATTTTAAAAAGTTTGGTATTTGAGGAAATATTTCCAAATGTTTCTATTTTATTTTCCAGTGAATGGTTCCTGTGTGCTCTCTGAAGTATTATCTATTGATTTTTCCCCATTCAAGCTGCCTTGTTTCCTGGTGGGTAATATTTATGTGTTTAGACTTTTTTTTTTTAATCTTTTAGTGAAAAGGAGAAAGCGACTCCCATCACTTTTGACCGGAATTTCAAGAAGGGAGGAAGCCATCCTCAAACTGAAGACCTGGTCTAAATGCTTGCGACAGAGTGTCAGGTGGTGGATCAAGTGGACCACCCAACTAGGTCATAGTGTGATTTGAACTCAGCGTGCAAAGAACCAGAATAAATACCACAAGGCATCTCCTCCTCTGTCTTTGTCAGTTCACTGCCCTATACTGTTATTTTATTTATCAATCCTTCCAGGATAAATAAATGCAAGGTGTAAGATTAAATACTTCATTCGGAGTTCTAACAACACTTCCAGTTTGCTGCCTGGCAAGAGAAAATTAAAGCATTTGTAAGTGGAGTAAAAATCAAAACTTGAGATTGGTTGAAAAATTCTACCTGAAACGGTGGAGATGTCTTCTTCAAATGCAACATTACACTTCATTTCTTGCATCTGTATGTACAATTTAGTATCGCAGTCAGGATGTGGTTGCATCTGATTTACTACTTAGACATGTCACAGTTGAATTGATGTTGGGTGGGGGGAGAAAAAAAACCATACTCTGACTGACAATGATTTGAAACCTTAACGATTTGCTTCAATGGTTCATGTAAATTTCTGGATTTGTATACCCAGCCAAATCATATTTGTTGTACAGTTCTATATTTAAGAGATGTGGAATTATGTACATCATTTACATATGACAGATATTTGTCCTCATCTTGTTTGTTAACACGTTTCGACTAATATACCCTCCAGCCTTTATGGGCATATGGTGTAGTGGTTAAAAGCGTGGGCTACTAACCCCAAGATTCCGAGTTCAATTCCAGGCAGTGAACTGAATAATAATAATAATAATAATATCGAAAAATACCTTAGGAATGAGAACCCAAGTTCAAAATTTCCCCAAGACACCTGATGAAGGCTGGAGGGTATATCAACCAAAACATTGTGTTAACAACAAACAAGATGAGGACAAATATCCGTCAAATGTAAATAATGTACATATTTGTTGTGTACACATTGTTGTCAAATATAAAATCAGTAAGATTGTTATAGTATATTCTAAACCTCATCCTGAATCATTGCCAATGCTTTCGATATATAATAGGCTGCAGAAGAAGAAGAAGACGACGTTCTGACGCATCAAGGCCAAAGTTGTTTGAACACATCAGCTTCTGTTGCATTTGCTGGCAGAGAGATATCAGCTTCAAGCCACAATTTAATTTTCTTCTTTCTTACATGCAGGGAAATTGTTGTGTGGTTAAGAGATCATCCTACTAATTTTTAAAATCTGACAACCTGGTTGAGACCCTGAACTTTGCTGACCTCAGTTTCATAAAAACATTTTAAAGGATATCGCTATTATAAGTGCAGAAAATGAGAAACAGATACTGTTGAATTGCATTAAAAAAACAAAAAACAAGAAGACTTTGGTTATGGGGTACTGCAATAATTGATTTGAACAACACTTCACTGGGTGACAGCCACACTTGATTTAAACATATCTAAATAAAATTTTGTTTCAAATTTCTTGTTATCTTCTGTCATTTTCAGATCTAGGACAAAACATCAGGTAATTTTTTTATATTTTAATTTTGTGTTAACTCTGTTTCAAAGAATGTTTACTGGAATATTTACATGTGATTTCTATATTTTTCCATACACAATCAAGACTGGTTATTCTGATGGCAATATTCACCTGTATCATACAAACCGTGGTAAGTACTTATATGATAAAATATTTTTTCACAAAAAATGAATTCTTTTATGCGTCAATAAGTATATTAGTCACATAAAGTATGAGTGAAGCCATGATCTTAATGCATCTAAATATCGATTTAAATATATCATTCATTAGTTTGTTTTCCCATACTAACAGGTTTGGACAGGTGCCACAGTTCTTCTTCGTAAAACAGCAACAAGAGACTTCATGCCACTCATGCTAAGGAGGTTATTTAGCCCTCTAGCATTCAGATCACTCTGTCAAATGCAATGTTTACTTATTCACATTGTTTTGAGTTAATCGGGCATTATCTCATAGCTTCAAGGTTTCGATAATGTGATTGTTATTTTATACGACATTTTCAGGTAGGTGTGATAGGCCAGATCTTGGAGGTTTGAATGTAAAATGGGTCAAATATTTGGGCCAGAAATAGCCAATTTAAATACTAAATGGTTAAAGTAAAGGGTTCACTCTCCCTTGTGTCAGCTTGTGTGCAGAATTCCTACTTTCATAGATTAAGTCACCTTTGCTGTGGTTTACAGAGTGCACAAGTTCTTTGTCCCCTCTTCCTAGTTTTTGGCATTGTTTTCATGACTGGACACAACATATTGGAAAGATAATGACATAAGTTCTTAACCTTAATATGTAATGACTTGCTTTATTGTAAACACTTTACTCTTAAATCTTCTTTACCTTTAAACAATGCTTTCATTATTTTACTAGAATGTGCTATCAACAGCTGGCCTTTGTCCATGACTGGAATCTCAAGTATAACACAGGTCAGATGGTCTAAAACACGGCCTTGTGTTTTCTATGCGATCGCTGATCACAGTGTTGTGTTTGTGTTTGACCTGCTGCAGCAGCATAACAAACCTGTTCATAAGAGAACCATTGAAAATAGGTAATTAGCTTGTAAATAAATCTCATTTTGAAACAGAATCAAAACTTGGAGTAAAGATTATTTGCCAACATGACATGGCAGTCCTGGTTTAGGACGAATGTTGCTGTAATTTAGCCATAGGAGGCATCATCTCCAGCTGGCTATACAACACGATCTGTGTCCTTATATTTTCAAACAAGAGAATCTAGCATCCCCACTCAGCTCAGTATCGTATAGCCAGCTGGAGACGATGTCTCCTGGGGCTAAATTACAGCAACATTCGTCCTAAACCAGGACTGCCATGTTATGTTGGCAAATAATCTTTACTCCAAAGTACTTTATTTGTTGAATATCTCTCGTTGTGAGATTTACAAACAGTAATTTTCTAGAATCAAAACTTGTTTTGAAACCTTTTCAGGAAATCAGATAATACCATGGGCTACAAGTTAAGAAAGAACGTAACTTATTCCAGATAGGAGATCAGTTCTTATTTAATCATCATCATTTAACATCTGCTTTCTATGCTGGCATGGGTTGGATGGTTTGACAGGAGCTGGCAAGCCAGATGACTGCACCAGGCTTCACTATCTGTTTTGGCATGGCTTTTACAGCTGAAGGCCCTTCCTAACATCAACGATAATTATTCAGAGCTGAAATATTTTGCTTGTAAAGAAAGGGTGAGAAGAAACGTCTCCTTTTGATGTGGCTCGAACAATGTAAAGCATAAGTTTCTTCCAGGAGAGACTGATAGCTCTAGCATGTGAAGTCGAAAGAATCTTTTGAACTGAAATTTGTTTCTGGGGGTCATCTTGTTGGAAGTTTTCTATACCAGAAACTCAGTCTTGTAATGATTCTGTTACAGAACAGAAACAAATGATAGAAGAGTTAGAACTTTCTCTCTCCCAATAGGAAGTTTCCCACTTCCTCTAAAAAGAATGTAAAAAAGGTTAGCACAATTCTTGTGATATCCTGCATTTCAGGACTGGCTGACCAAAGCAGTCCCATGCAGTACTGTGTTACACTGATGTTAATACTGTTATACAATTGATATTCTTTAACATTACTGGATTGTCAGAACAGTAAATGTTCTTATTTTGGTGGAAGCAGCTGCCAAATGTATTTCTTTGGTAGTAGACAAGATATATATATTGAGATGAAGACGAATAAAGAAATTGTTTATCTTTTGCATAGGTGTAAATAAATAATGTTGGTGTGATTGGCAAAAAAACTGAGGAACAAAAATAGCCATTCCTTTGAGAAGTCTAACAGAAGAATTGTATTGGGTGATTGGGAAGTTGTTGTTGACACATTGTGCAGTCTCGAAATGATTAGTTCTAAGTGCAATTTATACAAGTTGACCAGAATATTTGAATAATATTTACTTTAAGAAGTAAATACATTGAAGTGATTACAATGGCAACACAGCCTGGTTCCTTTGCTATGAACAATCTTTAACGACCGTCCACCCACTCTCTTTTTATTCCTTTAACTTAACTTCACCCATATATTTTATGTTAGTCTATGTGTTATTAACTTAAAACATAAGAGTCTGATTTTAATTTTTCATAAAATCCTACATTGAAAATGTTTTGTGAGAAAAGAAAGATATTTTAATGATTTTTCCAAACAATTTGTTTCTAATCTTTGGTTTTATATTTTCATTCACTTTTACAGAATCACTGCAATGGAAATATTTTGTCATTTAGATGACAAAAGTCATATAATACCAAATGAAAGAATGGTAAGGAAGTTTATTTTTTCTTGTTTTAAGTGATTCATTATATTCAAACTAAGAGCATTATGTAGATAGGAACTCAATGCAAAGCCAATACTGCAAATACTTTCTTCAAAGAACTCCAGGTTTTCTGGTGTTCTTACTAATGTCACATCATTTCACATTTCACTTACATTGTAAGCTATACACATACATACACAATGGACTTCTCTACAGTTCCAGTCAACCAAATTCTACCCATAAAGTACTGGTCAAGTGAAGGACATGCTTGCTCAAGGGGCCACAAATGTGGAGCCTTAGGGTTGCAATGAACATTTTTTTAAGCTCATTGCCATTTCTGACTTACACAAAGCTATTTCCTCCTAATAATGATTCCAAGAGAATTGTCAGGGTAATGTTGTTGCAATCTAGAGCTTGCCGATCTTCCTTATTTTGAATGCATACCAGTTCATAGTCAAAGAGACTCAGAGGCCGGCCTAGCTGTTGATGTTATAAATACCTGAATTTCTTACATGTAAAGATCCTTCCTGAATCAGATAGACACACAGGACTGGCTTCCTGGATTCTATAGCATAATATTCACCTCTGAGTGGACTGAAGCAAGAACACACCATATCAACCGATCCAAGAATCGAAACCCCAAAATCTTACAACCACAAGTCCAACACCGTAACCATTAACACACACACCTCCTCTTACATGTAACGAGCAGTAAAATAGAAATTAAAAATCAGTTGATATCTGCAACATAAATTCTTCTGTTTTGGCAATTCACTAACTTCATAATCAGAATATTGTCACTGTTTCCACATGTGCCTCCATTTCTCTCTCCCTCTGTTTGTCCAACCCCTTAATATAAGAAGCATCAAAAGCATTGGTATCATTAATGGGTCCTTTAGTTAGCTGAATGAACATAAATTTAACTACGTATAAACTGTCTGTGTGTGCTATTAGTTGATCAAAAAACCAAAACAGAAGCTTTGTAGGTTGCGCAGTTTAATTTCAAGCACCTATTAAGAATAGAGAAAAAGTAATACAAGCTGAGACTTGGGGCAACTGTAAGATTTAGAGTTCACATCCTGTTAGCTGTGATGTGATTTTAAACAAAATACTTAACCCACAACAATTCAGTCCACTTAACTTCGGGTATGTACCATTGAAGGGATAATTCACAACCTGGGAAGAGTAGCAGATGTAAAATTGACAAATGGTTTGTTTAGCCTGCAGTCTTTAATTTCCTGACCAATGAAAGCTGGCAGAATTGTTATTGCACCAGACAGACTGCTTAGCAGTATCTCTTCAGGCTCTTCTGCTTTCATCCTTTCAAAGTTAATAAAATAAGTTCCAGTTGAGCACTGGTGGGGGAGGGGGGGATCAATGTAATCAACTAACCCCCCCCCACACACACACATGATGCTGGCCTTGTGCCAGAATTTTAAATCTTTAAAGTGGTGAGCTGTCAATCATTATCTTGTTGGACAAAATACTTGGCAGCATTCCTTCTGACTCTATGTTCAGAGTTTAAATTCTGCCAAGGTCAACCTTTGTCTTTCTCCTTTTGAGAGTCAATAAAATAAAGGGTCAGTTGAAGATTATACTTAATGTATTCAGCTTTTACCTGTTCTTCTAAAATCGCTGGCCTCCAGCCAAAATTTGAAACCATTCTATTTAATCTCCCTTGTGCTGGGCCAGGGAGAGATTTGGTTCACCTGCTTAAAGGCTTGAGATGAACACCAATCCCCTGATAAACAAACAAATCCATAAAGAAAAGGGAATAAGCAGTGTCACCATGGTTGAACTGGATCCGGTTTGTTTTGTAGCAAATATCTAAATGTTTCTAATTTTATCATTGTGTAAAGCTGTTGATAAGAGCTTTGGTGGCTGACAGTCTTGCCATTATAATAATGGAAGTGATTGCCTTAGAGGAAAGAGATACTATTTATAGTCCCCCACATCCCTCTCACAGTGCAGCACAGCCAATTCTGAGAGAAATAGAGATACTGGATCCAAGTACTCCCCTGGTACTTCATTTTAATGACTCCACCACCATCCCAGAAGGATGAAAGGCTAAGTTGGTCTCAACAGGATTTGAACTCAGAATTAAAAAAGCTGGAACAAAGACCACAAGTAACCTGGCAGAATCAACAGGTGGAAGTACCAGAGCATTGTTCTAACAGTTTTGCATTAACAAAGTTATTGAGGAAGTTTACTTTCACCATTGAAATACTTCTTATTTAAAAAAAGGTTTAGGGTTTTTTTGTTTTTTTTAACAGCAGTAGCTATTGTTATGGGTTGCATTTTTAATAGGGTGGAAACACTGAGCACTCAGGCCTATGATTAAAAGCACTCCAGTCTTACTGGTCATATCTTTTTGTGCATCTTGTACTACATTGCCCAAAATGTTCATCTTTTTAGATGGTAAGGTGCACTTTGAGGGAAATTATCTACTGTTTTTAGCAAGTTACGTTTTGTCTGTTTTGACTTGCCTGCAACTGCTTTATTTCCATTTTGCTGCACTAAATCTCATTTCCCTTTTTCAATCTCTATATTGTTAAATGCACACAATGTATCTTTATATATTTAATGATGGCCTCTTCTTTTCTTTCCCAGATTTTATGTTTGTCTTCTGGAAAAATTGAAATTCAAACAATATCTGCTTCCTTCTCACAACCTCAAGATTTAGAATGGGAATTTCTAGAAAAATATTTGGAAAGATCTTGATTACAACCGAAATGTTTTTATGAAATATATAATAATAAGAGGCAAATTATTCATCCTTTTATTTGTTCAACAGGCTGCAACGTGAGAGTAATGCATGAACATACTGAATTAAATATCTTAAAATGATCCAATACAAAGAACTAAATATTTCATATCTAGATCCTGCTTGGATCAACATTTGCTTTTTGTCACCAGAGTCTATAAATTAAAGCACTAATAATAAAACAGTCTGGTATCATGCCCCCTCCCACCCCACCC
>NC_068997.1:29450731-29458586 GCF_001194135.2 Octopus bimaculoides
TTTGGTAAGATTGTTGTATCTCTGAGTCAGTGAAATATTTAGCACTTATATTTATAAAGCTGGCTGCCAAATACTTTTAAATGAAGATCTTTTACAGAGTAATTTATGATTTGTGTGACAGCATAAAGAAATGACAAACTTGTAAAGAAATAATTGTTTATTTTGTTCATTCTAGAAAATGCAAATATTACAAAAGATGATGATAGAAAAAAATAGATAAAATAAGGTGAAGTAAATTTCACAAAATATGTCTTCGAAAAAAGAGGTATATTTTGAAGTGTATTGTCATTTATTACATTTTATTTATAGATACAATGTTGAGAGGTATTAATCAACAAGAGAATGATTTCGGTAATAAAGGGGCAGAAACATGCCATATACTACAATAAAAACAGACAAGACACAAATGGGAGAAATCTAGTAGTCTTTGGTGAGTTTGGTTTAATTAGAATTTCCTCCAAACAATGACAGAATCAAGAGGAAAAGGTCAATAATGTCGATATAGAGAGCCAGTGCACCGAAAATATATTCTTCAGGACTTAGTTCGTATTTCTTTCCTCCCATTATCAACTGAGTGTCAAAGATTAAAAACTGAAAAGAAAAATATTTATCAGTTATTTTTTTTTTTTATATAAATTTATTAGAATGTCGTTTAAAGAATAAGAAACTGCCACACTTAAATATAAATATTTTCCCTCTAGCATAAAAACTACAAAATTATAGGTGACAGGGATGAAAGTAAAAATTTAATTAGTGTCGAAGAGAAAAGGGTTTTCTTTTGAACCCTAAAATTTATGTCATTAAGTTAGAAGATGAATATTGACAAGTCCCTTAACCCTTTGGGGGTTGTTGGGGTTGTTGCAGCCATACAGCATCTCTAGGATGAGAGAGCCTGGCAGAGGCCATCCTTCTCCAGGCTAAAGTCATTTTTGCCAGCTGAGTGGACTGGAGCAACATGAAATGTTTTGCTCAAGAACACAAGATTGTGGTTTCAATCCCTGGACCAAGCAATCTCATAGTCATGAATCCAACCCCATGACCACTAAAAGACGTGCCTCCATTAGTGGTACTCATTTCTAAAGTTGAGTGAACTGTAGCAACATGAAGTGTTTTGCTCAAGAACAATTCGTTGCCTGGTCCAGGAATTGAAACTACAATCTTACGATCATGAGTCCAACACCCCTAGACCTCCACAGATATAAAAACAGTAAAGAATAGACTTACCAAGGCATAAACCAAAGCAATAAGTGCAGCATAAACACTGGTCAGGACCTGGAAGTTAAAAAAGATTTAATTGAAGTTAATTAATGTTATAATTATCTCAATATAATTTTCATTATTTAATAGCCAAAGCTTCCAGCATTCCTAACAACAGGTGAGGATAAGCTGTTACTTCTCCACATTGAGGGGCCACGGCTGTGGTACTATTGACATTTGATTAGAATGCCAAAGGTAAGACCTGCAAGATGGATCTTTGAAACTGAGCCAACTGGCAGGAGACCTTGGAGTAAACCGAGACTGAGATGGTTGGATGATATCTATAGGATCATGCTGGGAATCCGATCAGAAAGTGTAGACACTTCTGATAGGATCCTATGAAGCGGGTGCATGAGGACTCCCCAACAACTTTCCCAGGAATAGAGGACAAAGAAGATGGATGGATAACATACAAAACTTTAAAAACCATTATTTTGAATTGGAGGGTGAGAGATGGGAATCTCTGTGGATTTTACCTTTTATCTAAATTGACAAATGTTTAACTAACAGAAAATGAGAGCCATTCATTACTTAAACATACATAAAGTGAAAATACGAGAGAAAACAAATTTTATCTTACTCACCGGCAGAGGTTTGACTAAGGCATATTGAGTAATAATTAATGAGAATCCAAACATAATCACCACCATAACCAGAACAAATAGGAGACCGGAGCACACTGTGAAGTCAATCTAAATATAAAAGAGTTAAAGTTTTCAGAACAATAAATACATTTATATGACATGTACAGAAAAGTGGAAGCAGTAAATTAACCAGATTCTTAAAAAATAGACCTGTATTCCACAAAACCTCCAAGCTCCACCAGTTTAATTTTTTACTTCAGGAAGTATTTAACTCGCAATTTTCAAAATGTAATTATAGTTTATTAATTTGTAATTAAATGAGTTGAGTATGGAAACAATTGTAGGTAACAGAGAATTGACAATGTTAATAAATTGATATCTATCTGTTAAAATTCTCCATTTCTTCTTTTATATATATATATATATATATATATATATATATACACACACACACCTAAATAATTACTTTGTTAACAACACAAACTGATGGTCGCTTGGAAAAGTTGAAACAAGCTGATTAATCTCAAACATGATGGAAAGACTGAACAGTGGAAGATCTGAAATTTAGATCTGGCTAAACTGTTGAATTTATTCACACCTCTAGCCCAACCCCCATCCCCCTTACAAAACAAAAATCCACGACACTCACTCAAGTGATCGTTGGACTGACACTCAAATCCACGACACTCACCCTCTTGAGTATCGGCTAATATTTATGCCATGTTCAATACTCAAATCTGACAATATTGAATTGTGAACTCTTATAGCTAGAATGAAAAAAAAAAAAATTTTTACGGTATGTTATTAAGCTTTCAACAGCTCTAAATATTATTTCTATATTGCTAGAAAGTGCAGTTAAAATTTTTCTATAGTTTCCTTCCTTCAGCCTTCTTTTCCTTTCAACCTTTAATGTCAAATATTTCTGTTTATTAAAATTTATACTAGTGTTGGTGCCACGTAGAAAGCATCCAGTTCACACGATAAAGTGGTTGGCATTTGGAAAAGCATCCAGCTGTAGAAACCATGCCAAAACTGACCTCGCCTGTGCTGGTGCCGCATAAAAAGCACTCAGTCCACTCTATGAGGTGGTTGGTGTTAGAAAGGGCATTCAGCCATAAAAACTGTACCAAAATAGACACAGTGTAGTCTTCTACCTGGCCAGCTATTGTCAAACCGTCCAACTCATGCCAGCATGGAAGACAGACGTCAAATGATGATGATGTATATACATCTATGTGTGTCTATTATTGTGTCTGTCCCCACCATCTCCATTTGGTGTGTTTATGTCCTTGTGACTTAGCAGTTCGGCAAAAAGAGACCTACAGAATAAGTACTAAGCTTAGAAAAAAAAAATAAAGATTTGTTCGACTAAAACCCTTCAAGTCAGTGCTCTAGCATGACCACAGTCAAATGAGTGAAACATTAAAGAAAAAGAAAATACAAACCTTTGTCTGCATAGCAAAAAGGGAAATTGAGAAACAGACGACCGCAGTAACAGCCATTGACATCAGAACAATGTTAGTGGAATGGAAACTGGGGGGAGGAAAAGAAAAAAGAAAAAAAAAAGGTGAAATTCAAGAGAATATGAGGGAGGGAGCAAAACGATTGCATAAGAAAATAACTGATATGCATCCTGACATTGCTAATGATACAAGGAGAGACAGCAGAGTGGAGTTACTGTTGCTAATCAGTTTTGTTCAACTCTGCTTCAACAGAGAAGACATTGAGGTATCTGATTGATGCCTCGAGTGAAGACATTGAGGTATCTGATCGATGCCTCGAGTGAGGACCAACTTCTCTTTATTGTGTGGCATTCTTCAATTGATTTACCTTTGACAATCACAAATATTCATGAATGAGTGACCAACCTGTCCTAATGACTCGAGTTATTGCATTCAAGCCTTTGCATTGTTCAAGGACATTAACAGAGTAAACAAAGAAATATTTCCAATCAGAAATTTCAAAATGAGTTGCTACTGCAATTTGCCACCAGTTTAAATATGTCTCCAGCACTTTCACTGCTCTGAGTAAAATTCAAGACTTAAAAATACATAGCACTCGTTCTTAAAGAGAACACAAAGTGCTACTACACTAAACAAGTCAGGTGAATAAAAAAAAAAAAGAAGCACCCAGAAGAAGAAAAAAGTAAAACAGCAGAAGAAAGAAAGAAAGAAAGAAAAATATGTTGTAGAGTATTGTAATCATTTAATACTGTTACTTGGCAACTACAATTCAGGAATGTTTTAATTAAAAAAAAAAAAATTTTTTAATCAAGAGGACTTGCTACTACATTCTCATTAATATCTATCATATTGAATAGCTGGAATAAAAACTTACTACCAAATGGTAATCTTAAGAGTTTTATCTTAAACTAGTTGATTTTAGCCACTGCTCTAGCACTATTTATAAGCAAAGATGATGAGTTGTCAAAATATAAAATTCTTTGATAATTTTTATACACACGTTTAGATTAGTGACCTCCTTATCTTGGTTTTTATAGACACAACGTTTCACCTGTTGTATCCACTTGCTTTCTTCAAGTGCTGTCATACTCAGTGGCAGTTTTGGGGATTTGAACTGAACCCTTTATTCAATCTAGGCAATATATTATTCTCCTTCCATTGTGCAGGCAGGCAGATTCACTTGGGATTGAACTCAAGGTAGCGGGATAAACCACACAACACAATGTTTATGTTCACTATGTTGTTATCCTATAGAACAAGTAAATTATGGAGAACAGGAGATGTGATGCTTTGAAATTCTGAGAACATCACCAAAATGACAGGTACCTGAAGAGCATAGCATTTTGGTTGGCCAAAATATTGTGACTGTAATAATCAAGATAAGGAAATTACTCCAAACAATTCAGTAAATAATAAGGACTCTTCTCAGAGAATCACACAAGTGGCCGTGTGATAAGCAGCTTGATGAGAAATTAAACATTTATGAAGAAGTTTTTCATCTGACATACTTACCAACTTATTGTACCCAGTACAAGAGACATTGCTACAGTCTGAAATAAGGAAAAAAAAAAGGATAATAATTTCCATTTGATATGATTATCAATTACAGAAGACATTCAGAATAATAAAGAACAGAAAACATACAGCAACAAAAGAAAGAGGCAATAGCATCCTTTATACATTCATAGGAGTGCTCCAGCATGGCTTTGATTTTGTAATTTCTGTTACAAAAATAATACAGATTTCTTGTGATTTGGGTAGAATAGGTTTTTTTGAGAAGAAATAGAAACTGGAAAAGTCTATATATATATATAATATATATATATATAATATATATATATATATATATATATATATATAAACTTACTTGGAAATGGATGTGTGGCATTCAAATAATGATATAAATAATATATATATGGATGTCACCAACTGTGTAAACAACATGAAATACAAAAACAAACGAGTTAAATAATCAAACAATAAGAGACAAAAATAGATTTGACAGAACCTTCCAACATGGAAAATGGCTGTTAAATGATAATGATGATGATGATGTGCCACTCCATTTGTTGTGGTGGCCTCATGAGTGGCACAGACTGGAAACCAATCAAATTGATTTGCAATGTTTATTAGCCCTGTAAAGCTGAAAGGCAGGATTTGAACTCACAACCTAAGGACTAGAAAGAAATACTGCACAACATTGTACTCTGGTAATTCTGTTCATCCACCATGGCATATATTTTGTAGATGCTCCAGGCAGGAATTGAAGAAGCTGTTGTATTTAGTTTGACATTCTTACTGACTTGGCCAAAACCATAGAGTGTCTCCAAGGTAACCGTGGCCTATGCCAGTGCAGCATAACCAGCCCATTTAAGAGTGCCCTTCAATCATTGGCAAGTGAAGTCGTCATGGCCGATGACAGTACCGCCTGAATGGCATCCATGCCGGTGGTGCGTAAAAAGCACTATTTGAGAATGGTTGTTGCCGGTGCCACAAGACTGGCTCCCGTGCTGGTAGCACATAAAAAGCAGCCACTATACACAAGGAGTGGTTGGCATTAGGAAGGGCATCCAGCTGTAGAAACATTGTCAGATCAGATTGGAGCCTGGTGCAGCCTTCTGGCTCACTAACCTTCCAACCCATGCCAGCATGGAAAGTGGACGTTAAACAACAATGATGATGATGATGATGAGAGCTAAAATACATTTGAAATTTCTACTTTTTGAAAGAAAAGTCTGTGAATTCCAAGAAACAATTGTCAAAAGTAAGGTTAATGTTTATAAAGAAGGGGACAGCTGACTGAATCAAATAACAACAGGAATTTACTTTATTGACCCCAGGAACGGATGCAATAAAACATTAAGGATAGTGTTCTGCTATCTTAGTCCTTCAATGTTAACCTACATGTTTAAGGGGACGAGAGCCTGAACACTGTTTCAGTCTATCAGACTTCATCAGCACAGTAGAGTCCAACCAAACCAACAAGGTCCATACCCTCCACACTTCTTGGTCCAACATCACTGCCTTGAAGTAGAAGATAATTCAATTATTCTGTTGTGTCTGGCGAGAGTCATTTTCTTTTTGTGCCTTATAATTTAACACTCACCAGTAAAATTTCCACTTATTTCTTTTTTTTATTTTCCTAAAATTTTCGTTGCATTTTGCAGCCTTTTCAATAGTGGAAATTTTACCGGTGAGTGTGTTAAATTATAAGGCACAAAAAGAAAATGACTCTCCCCAGACACAACAGAATATGCTTCAACACACGAACTCACATAAACAATCTTGCAAACCAAATCCAAAAACGAAATATAATTCAATTAGATTTCTAGCAAGAGTCATTTGTATTTAGTTTTTACAACACTCAACACAACATTTATAATATGAATAGGTTTCCCTGGGTTACAGCAGATGTATTTCATAAATGATAAAAGCTAATGATATACGAAGATGTTATATCTTCAAAAACATCTGATGAATAAGGTATAACTTACCAAAATAATGAGGCATATGATATTACCAGGATACTTCCGTCTGAAGAAGAAAAAGAGGGAAAATAAATATTAATAATGTCCTATTTTCCTCTAAAACATAAGTTTTCTAATTGAATAAGCAACAATTCATAACATGATTTTGAACTGGAAATAAACATGTAGGAACGAAGTTACTTGACACATGTATACACACACACACCTACATACATACACACGTCACAGCAGAAGTGATATGGGTTAAACCAAATGGCTGACACCTGCCAAGTGAAAAATTGCTGTGTATGTTCACAGTTGCAGAAGAAGACCAGAGGAGGAGACTTGAAGTGCCTAGGTTTTGGAATAGAATTAGGATAAGCTGTACAGAAGAATCCAAACCATGATGGCATGGAATATCAGACATTAAATTAAAAGAACTAAACATGACAATGATGGTCTGGTCTTTTAGCAAGAAATGATATTTGATAAATTGCATTCACTTTTAATTGAAGATGCCATCGTGTTGATTAAATGAAGATATGATAATTAATATAATTGGTTAATTAATATAACTGATTAATTAATATAACAACAGGCACTCTGTCAGTTACAACAACAAAGATTTCAGCTGATCCGATCAGTGGAACAACCTGTTCATGAAATTCACATGCAAGTGGTTGAGCATTCCACAGACATGCTTACCCTTAATATAATTCTCAGGGAGATTCAGCATGACACAGAGGGTGACAAGGCTGACCCCTTTGAATTACAGGTACAGCTCATTTTTGCTAGCTGAGAAGTGTCTTGCTCAAGGAGACAATGCACTGCCAGGAAGTGAACTCACAACCCTACAATCAGAGCCAAATGCTCTAACCACTAAACCATGCACCTTCACCAATTAATATAATTAATATAATAGCAATTATATATTTTCAGCAAGTGAATAGAAGCTTTTATACACTTACCTAACACTTTTTATACATATCAGGACAATGTATACACATATAAATATGGCACTGAAAAAGATTTAGAATGGAAATAGTATCATTTAGGATAATGTTTCTGAAAGGATGGGGGGGGG
>NC_068997.1:29458596-29465160 GCF_001194135.2 Octopus bimaculoides
AGTCACAATTTATATTCCTAACACTTGGTGAATGATAACTGAGTTATGTTATTAAATTCTTTGTTATATTTAAAATCAATTGAAAGAAACACAGAGCATCTCAACAGAAATATGGTGAGAAAAGAGTGAAAATATATAATAGAGAAACAATTCTTAACCCTTTTGATACCAACCTGGCTGAAACTGTTTTTGGCTCTGTAGTACAAAGGTCTTATTTTCATAAGTTTTGAATTAAAATCTTCCACCAAATCTTAGTCACAATTTATGTTCCTAACACAAGCTTAATGATAACTAAGTTATTTTACTAAATTCTTTGTTATATTTAAAGTAATTGAAAGAAACACAGAGCATCTCAACAGAAATACAGTAACGAAAGGGTTAAACATTTAATGAGAAAGGAGAATAAATGTGAAGGCAAACTTTATTGTTTGCTCATTGATAAGAAGCTGGAGGGAATTTTCACTAATACCAAAATGGTTGTTGGTCTTAGTTTGAGACTCATTGGTTTGGGGTACAATATATCATAAAATGGGCCAGGAATGAGCGCAGTTGAGTGTGTTTGATCAAACGCATTTGGTTTGCTTAACTCCAGATCCAGCTTAGGGTTAAACAAGTCTTTTAAGTAATTACAAATAAGAATAAAACAAATAATATTTACTATGATGTTAGGTAGACCCAGAGATTGGTTTTAATCCATGTTCTTATTGCATCTCTGTAAAAATAATATGAATAAAAATAAATCCATGATTGGAATAAAAATATTTACTGAAATGAAAGAAATGCGAAGGAAAAAATTTATCAAACAGCAAAATATAACGATAAAGCAAAATTTGTCAACAGTATTCCAATTGTTGTTGTTGGTGGTGGTGGTGGTGGTGGTGGTCATGGGTGGTGGTAAAAGTGGTGGAATTGAAAATAATGTTGAATTCATTTTAGAAGTATCTGATAAAAAAACAAAATGGTTTCAGAAATAAATATGAAACCGAAGACATAAAACCTTTTTGCCTGCTCTGACCATTCTTGGTGACTCATTAAATGGTATTGGGAAGTTAACGAACTGAATAATTAATCAAACAACTTACTTGAAGATTTACTTACAACTGCTGAGTGGCTTATATCAAACTTATTTATTTAAATGCTGGGGGGAGGGGTCATGCCAAGCTGCAGACAATTGAGAGCTTTAACAAAGATTTTGAGTGCTTTCTTTGAAGATATTAATTTCAAATTTTGGCACAAGGCCAGCAATTTTGTGGAGAGAGGGAAATCAATTACATTGACCTCCAGTGTTTCACTGGTACTTATTTCATCAGCTTGGAAAGGATGAAAAGCAAAGTGGACCTTAGCAGGATTTAAATTGGTATGTGATGTTGCTAAGCATTTTGCCTGGCATGCTAATGATTCTGCCATCTCACCACCTGTGAAAATATTGTAATTAAATTCAGTTTTAAAGTAAGGTACTCGTTCATCCAGTGGCATTTAACAACTGGCTCCTGTGTCAGTGGTACGTAAAAAGCACCCACTACACTCTAGGAGTGGTTGACATTAGGGAGGGCATCCAGCTGTAGAGGCCTTGCCAGATCATATTGGTGCAGCCTTCTGGCTCTCCAGCTCTCAGTCAAACCGTCCAACCCATGCCAGCATGGAAAGCAGACGTTAAATGACAACAATGATGATAAGATGAGAAAATGATGTCTTCTTAAACTAATTAACAACCATTTTGCTCACCTCACCATTTCACCAGGCTGAACCAAGGAAGCTGCTTCTGCGTGGTTGCCAAACCTTTTAGAAATAGCTGTCAAATTTTACTTCAACCACACCTTGCCATCATAGGAAAAAGGGAAGGACACATTGTGTGATGTACATTATTTTGAAAACAATGGCCTTTTTATGTTTACCTTTCTCTCTTCCAGTTGCTTCTTCTTTCAATTCACAACCTCTCGTATTACAGATTTGCTATAATACAAAGCCAACTTGCTACTAAACAAGAACAATCACCACCATTTCCAACTACTCTATAAGAGCCAGGGTGGAGGTGCAATGGCCCAGTGGTTAGGGCAGCGAACTCGCAGTTGTAGGATCATGGTTACAATTCCCAAACCGGGAGTAGTGTTTATTGAGCGAAAACACCAAAAGCTCCACGTGGCTCTGGCAGTGGGGGGTGGCAAACCTGCTGTATTCTTTTACCACAACTTTCTCTTACTCTTTCTTCCTATTTCTGTTGTACCTGTATTTCAAAGGGCCAGCCTTGTCACACTCTGTATCACACTGAATCTCCCTGAGAACTACGTTAAGGGTACACGTATCTGTGGAGTGCTCAGCCACTTACACATTAATTTCACAAGCAGGCTGTTCCGTTGATCAGATCAACTGGAAACCTCGTCATCGTAACCGATGGAGTGCCATGATAAGAGCCAGGATATATATTTTAAAACTACTTACACAAAGATACAAAGAGAAATAATTCCAACAGTGAGTATCAATTGAGCCATCAATATCAGGTACACCTGAATTACAAAATGAAAAACAGCAGAATATTAATTTCAGTGAAAACAGGTTTTAAGGAAATATATCTAATTTTAGGAATTGATGAAAATGAATAGAAGTTTCAAAACATTTCCACACAGGTCTGCTAGATGAGAACTCACTTAGGATTTCAAAATGACTTACACATCTGCCAACAAACACTGCTTCCACAATGACAGTTTACACACCCACCAACAATTGAAACATCTACCAACAGACACCATCTATACAGCTACCAAATCATAGTTTACAAATCCACTAACAAGACTTTACATAGCTATCAACAGATACAATCTACAAATCTGCCAACAACCAGAGCTAAACACTTTCTACACAGCAATCAAAAGAAACAGTTTAACTCTTTCTCTTGGCAGGCGTGTAGTCATGTAGTCATTATCCATACAGTTATTGATAAAACTGGTAGTCCGTCAGTTACGGCAATGAGGATTTCAGTCAATCCAGTTAATGGAGCAGCCTGCTCATGAAATTAATGTGCAAGTGATTGAGCACTCCACAAACACACATATCCTTAACCCTTTCATTACCAACCCAGCTGAAACCGGCTCTGGCTATGAGTACAAATGTCTTGTTTTCATAAGTTTTGAATTAAAATCTTCCACCAAACAAACCTTAGTCACAATTTGTGCTCCTAACACTAGCTAATGATAATTAAGTTATTTTACTAAATTCTTTGTTATATCTAAAATAATTGAAAGAAATGCCTACGGGCATATGGCATAGTGGTTAAGAGCACGGGCTACTAACCCTAAGATTCTGAGTTCAATTCCAGGCAGTGACCTGGATAATAATAATAATAATAATAACATTGAAAAATACCTTAGGAATGAGAACCTAGGTTTCGAAATTTTCTCGAGACACCTGATGAAAGTGGGAGGGTATATCAGCCGAAACATTGTGTTAACAACAAACAAGATGAGGACAAATATGCGTCAAGTAATGAAAGGGTTAAAGCAGTTTTCAGGGAGATTCAGCGTGACATATTGAATGTGACAAGTCTGGCCCTTTGAATTACAGGTACAACTCATTTTTGCCAGCTGAGTGGCAAAGTGAAATGAAGTGTCTTGCTCAAGGACACAACGCAGTGCCAGGAATTGAACTGATGACCTTACAGTCATGAGCCACATACCCTAACCACTAAGCTACAGGTCACTCACTGCAGCTTTTATTACATGACATGAAACACTTTATTCCTCCACTAATGAAACCCTGGCAGGGATTCATTTAAAATAAATCTCCTCCTACTCCTCTTATAAGGGGGTTGGCTTATCAACATTATTCCATAAGGAGAAAAGGGTTAGTTTCCTGGTTTCTTTGGTGCATGTATATGTCTCCTTCAATGGGACGCCAGTCTGTGGCAGGGTGGCTCCTTTTTGCCAGCTGAGTGGACTGGAGCAACATGAAATGAAGTGCCTTGCTCAAGAGCACAACACATTGCCCAGTCCAGGAATTGAAACCACAATCTTACAGTCATGAGTGCAACACCCTAACCACTAGGCCATGCACTTATAGGAGGCCCCTCTTTTATTCATTCAATTAAAGAGATTTCTATATTTAAATATAGTTTGTTTATTCTTTTATTTGTTTCAGTCATTTGACTGCAGCCATGCTACAGCACCGACTTTAGTCAAACAAATCAATCCCAGGACTTATTCTTTTTAATCTTAGTACTTATTCTATTGATCATTTTTGCTGAACCGCTAAGTTACGGGGACGTAAACACACCAACATCAGTTGTCAAATGTTGGTGGACACACACACACACATATATGTATACACACAATATGCTTCTTTCAGTTTCTGTCTACCAAATCCATTCACAAGGTTTTGGTCAGCCCAAGGCTATAGTAAAATACACTTGCCCAAGGTAGCACACAGTGGGACTGAACCCAAAACCATGTGGTTAGGAAGCAAGCTTCTTACCACACAGTCACACCTGCACCTATATTCATATATAATACATATAGTTTACATCTTTTTATACCCTCTTTTGTTCTTGATATTTTATCATTTTATTAGTTGCAGAGAAGGTAAAAACAGCGAGTGAGAGGGAGAGTAAGAACATTAAATACTGAAATGTCAAACTCGAGATTTACAATTAATTTGGTGCTTTACAATATTGGCAACACACTTTGAGACTAGAATAAGTTTCTGTGATCAGCTATTCGTGTTACAAGTAAAAGAATTAGTTTTGACATCTGTCGTGTCACTTACCTTGCGAATAAAGGCTCGCCGGATTGCCTTATCTGAAAAACTATTTCCAAAAGTGGGATTGCTCTCATCTGTAGAGATGGAAGGGAACACTTTAAATTAGTAAGGATTTAAAGAAAGTTGTAAACAAGCAGTGATGGTCACCTACAGTAACATCATCATCATCATCACCATCAATTAAGTTTTATTCCATTTGAAAATAAATACAGGAAAGAATTGGAAAAAAAAGGAAGTGGAAAATAGAAAAACAAAAACAAGTGAAATAAATTCCTTGTTATCAATTACTAACAAGGAATATCAAGGTATTAGGATAAAACTCATTTCTTTAAATGAAAACCAATATTGTAGCTGGAGCCAGTGCCACCTGACTTGCTCCTGTGCACCATCTGAATGTGATCATTGCCAGGTCCACCTAACTGGCTCCTGTGCTGGTGGCACGTAAAAAGCACCATCCAAACATGATCGTTGCTAGGTCCATCTGACTGGCTCCTGTGCCGGTGGCACATAAAAAGCACCAACCGATCGTGACCGATGCCAGTACCCACTGACTGGCTCCTGTGTTGGTGGCATGTAAAAAGCACTATCCAAACGTGATCGTTGCTAGGTCCACCTGACTGGCTCTTGTGCCAGTGACACATAAAAAGTACCATGACACTCTTGGAATGGTTGATGTTAGGAAGGGCATCCAGCTGTAGAAACTCTGCCAGACCAGATTGGAGCCTGGTGCAGCCACTGGCTCTCCAGACCTCAGTCAAACCATCCAACCAATGCCAAAATGGAAAACAAATGTAAGGCACTGGTGAGCTAAAACACAATTATAATTACAATCATAGTAAGGAGGAATAAGCTTGTAACACCTTGCAGGAGTATCTTCTATTAGAGTTTCAGGTTTACCGATGCCTTAGAAAATGGAAATTGCATGGAAGACAGTCAGATATATATATATATATACTTATCATAGTAACATCCACTTTTCTCAGACAGGCAGATTCTTTTCTGATGATAGACCTGCTTGTTGCCATCTCTTACCGGTTTCCAAGTAACGTAATATTTCTCTATAGCTGGACATAATTTTATAGAAGAATGGAAACAAAGGACATTGCTGATGAAATTTAAGATAGTTGAATTGTCTTACTTACCTATAGTAACAGACTCTGTGTCGTCATTTGCTGTGTAAGATGGTAACTCATCAGCTGGTGACATTGCAGGGTTGCTATAACCGGCTGATGGCATTGCAGGGTTGCTATAACCGGCTGATGGCATTGCCGGATTGCTATAAACAGTTGGTGACATTGCAGGGTTTGTATAAGCGGGAGGGTTTGTATAAGCAGGGCCAATGTACTGTGGATTTTCAGAACACGATTTGTAATCTGGTGGAAGTTCGTGTGGGGTGGTCATGTTTACAGTTGAAAACTAGAAAGGAAGAAAAATAAATAAAATAAGACATAATTAGCAAAAGAATAAAAAATTTTAAAAATATACTAGTTATCAGATAAGTATTAAATCATAATAGTTTATGAATTAATATTTATCCTAAAATAAATATCAATGTATAAACTATAAGAAAATTTTAATCTGTAAGACAAGTTTCATTTAAATATTAATTTAGTCCAGCAAGGTGGGGGTGGGGTAACTGCTGCAGTGATTATCACTGACCATTCTCCATTGCAAAACCTTTGCAATTATGGCCACAGGGTACAGATGGACAAGCCATTAATTAGGTCATTAATTAGCCTCCCTACCATCTTCTGTTGCTTAATCCAGCCCCCTCTTTTTTTTTTCCTTTTCTTTTTTCCTTTTCTTTGTTTCCGT
>NC_068997.1:29465364-29466573 GCF_001194135.2 Octopus bimaculoides
GTACATTTGGTGCAGTGCTTAATGAACAAACCAAATTGCACCGGTGATTGATTCTTTGCAAAGGAGGCCAATTTCTTACAATTGTAGGAGTTTCTGAGAAAATGTCTTTGCAAATATTTTTTAAATGATAAAAAAAAACAACCCTACTTGTTGACCCAGCAATTTGAAAAAGTTTCACTATTTATAGTCAGTCTTTGAATAATACAACTAGGAATTCTCAATAATTCTTTCTTATATTTAGCAGAAGACATTTGCCCAAGGTGCCACACAGTGGGACTGAACTCGGAACCATGTGGTTGGTAAGCAAGATACTTACCACACAGCCACTCCTGCGCCTATATAACCAATACATGTACATCTCATGGCATGTCTTAATCCATCCAAAAGAAAGACACTTTATCATGAAAGGGGCTCACAGAAGAACAGGCTTTATGATATTTGGTTCCATACAAGTTCTCCACAGACAGGCTTTGCCTTCTCTTTCATTCTCAGAACATTAAAATAAGTCCCAAACAATATCGACTGAAATGTTTCCAGATATATCTTTCTTATATCCTTCTGTACGTTGGATTATACAGAATTTCACAAAGCAAGAATGAACACAACTGGCTTCACACAACGTCCTTCAAATTACTCTACGAAATACGATACTCCAATAAAACACAAACTCTCAACGACTTCCTATGACTCCCATGAACTCTCAACGACTCCTATGACTTCTCTCATCTTATGCTACTCTTTATAAGAGTTCGGCGAGTCCATTCTTCCAATCCCACAGGAGTGACAATGACTCTCTCCACTACAATCTTCTAATTAATTATTAATATATTTGTCCAGTGTCCACACCACACTAACATAATTATTATCTATACTAGCAGAAATACCCGGCTTTGCCCGGGTTAAAGAGAATAATGAAATCTAAAAACGCCGTCTAGACTACGCAACCCTCAACTGTTAGTAGCTACGATACCATATTTCTACATTAATAACTCTCCAATCCATGCCAGCATGGAACATAGACATTAAGTGGAAAGCCAGTCTCTCATCTAGGAGGGCCTTGAAATCAATGTTACCAACTGGGGACTATGTGTGTCGCAGTGATAATAAAAAGACCCAAAGGAGGTCTGCAACGAAATAATTTTACTCAACACTTTGCAAGTGAATCAGTGGAGGCAAAGATGCGTCTCATTTACTTGACAATTTATGCAC
>NC_068997.1:29467758-29475663 GCF_001194135.2 Octopus bimaculoides
CGCTTGTGACTGTTGTCTGTGCTCGGCCACAAAAGCAAGCCCAACCACTCAGTGATTCATTACTTCAGGGAAATAAATATGTTACAGAGAAATAAGTAGCTATAAATAAGGATTGGCAACAAGGAGAGCCTATTGCTAAAGACTGCCTCACCTAATAATCCATGCTAAAATGGAAAAAAAAAACCAGACAGAAAATCAATGATAAAAATGACGTAAAAGGAAATAATTTTCCAATGTGGAATTTTATATATAAAACAAATTTCCCATCAACTGGTTCATTTTACTGCTTTCTTCTTTTAATTTTTTTTTTTCACTTTCTTTTCTATCAACCTTAACAAAAAGACAACAGCCTGTAATAGTTATGAAATTTTCTCCTTTCTTAGAAAAATGTAATACCCCGTCTTTGTATTTTTGTTCAGTGTTTTGTCATTTGCCCTATTTTTGTTTGTGTTTAACCCTGGAGAGACATTCACCATACCAACACAGACCAAACCCGGATGTATATCGACACTTGATTAACTGATTTAAGTTGTAATAGTGAACAGCTATTAGATTTTAAGTGCCTATCAGATTGCAACTGGCTACCTCCTTTGAATTCATGTTGCCACAAACTATTTACGTCAAAGCTACACCAAAGGAATAATTAGAGATAAGATTAAAACAATATACTGACAGCAGTTAATCTCTTTACCTAGAGATTAGAGAGACAATATGAAGAAAGATTAGAAGAGTTGACACAGCTATTTCAATAAATAGAATGGAAATGAATTTTGACTTACAATTTATAAAACAAGTTACTTAGACCAACTGAAATAATGACGAGCTTCTTGTTACCCTAATAATATTCCTTACATTGGTACAAGACCAAAGTAAGACATAGCTAAATGGTTTACTCTGGTGTTTTTACAGCAATACAGTTAACCTTTTTGTTATCATATTTCTGTTGAGATGCTCTCTGTTTCTTTCAATTAATTTTAAATATAAGAATTTAGTAAAATAACTTAGTTATCGTTCAGCTAGTGTTAGGACCATAAATTGTGGCTAAGGTTTGGTAGAAAATTTTCATTCAGAACTTATGAAAACAAGATATTTGTACTTGGAGCCAGAGGTGGTTTCAGCCGGGTTGGAAACAAAAGGGTTAATCAAACCTGGGTGGAATGATGGAAAGCAAAATTGATCATAATACAACAGGGTATGAACTGAGAATGTTGGGGTCCTAAACTAAATAGAGTCGTTTAGTCTGATGTTCTACCATTGCTTTGCTTTCACCTGACAATAAAACATTTTCACATTGACACACATGACCACAAATTTGTAAGAAAGAAGTGTACTTGACTAAATCTGGCACAGTACATGATGGAGTTATTTTATCACAAGTCAATTTGCTCAATATTCTACATCTACACCCATCACAGCAATGAGGAGGATAAACAGTTACTTCTATTTGCAACAAGGAGTGGCAGATGATGAGCACATTATTACAAAGATAAGTTGCGCAAAGTGAGAGAATCTTTACACATAAATTGAAAGAAAAAAATGAATGAAATCAAAGTATTCATCGTATACAAATATCATCATCGTCATCATCGTTTAATGTCCGTTTTCCATGCTGGCATGGGTTTCACTGGGGTCTGGAAAGCCAGGGGGCCATACCAATGTGATTTGGCAATGTTTCTACAGGTGGATGCCCTTCCTAACACCAACCACTCTGAGTGTAGTGGGTGCTTTTTACATGTCACAGGAGCCAGACAGGGTGAGGGGGCTGGCATCAACCATGTTTGGATGGTGCTTTTACATGCCACTGGCACAGGAGCCAGTTGGGGCGAGGGGGCTGGCATCGACCACATTCGGATGGTGCTTTTTACATGTTACCAGCATAGGGTGCCAGTCAGGCAGCACTATATATTCACACACAAGAGTTAAGAATGGAAGAGATAAGATCCAGGCTACATATGTTTCATAAGAAGCGTAACCTTGGAAGTGGTAAATATCCAAGCGAGGTGTGTACCGCAGGCTACTCTTCAGGCTAAAGGTATCTTGATTAAAATGAAAGTTTATATTGTCACAAGGAAGTACATGTTAACATATGGGAGATTCAATCAGAATGTGTAACCCGGAACTTATTTACTCCATTCCTTAACTCTTGTATTCTTATTTGCACACCTGGTTGCCTACCATGAAATACAAAGAGACCTTCTTTCAGTTTATTGTACTTCAATACACAAAAAAAATCGACAACCTTACGTCTCAGTAAACCACTTTTGTCCCTGGAAGTTGTTTTTTTATATTTACTACAGATTGCTTGAAGTTAACTTTCTTCCTACAGCTTGATCCTTGGATCTTTATCTATCTATCTATATCTATCTATCTATATCTATCTATATATATCTATATATATATATATATATATATATATATATATATATATATATATATATATATATATATACAATTAGATTGGAGCCTGGTGTTGCCATCCGGTTTCACCAGTCCTCAGTCAAATCGTCCAACCCATGCTAGCATGGAAAGCGGACGTTAAACGATGATGATGATGATGATGATGATGATATATATATAAGACAAATAAGAAAATGGATCGGATCGTCAATTGACAAACATCAGCCTGTAAACATTCATTTGGATCAATTAATTAATTAATTACAATCATATGTATAAGTAATCAAAATAAACAAATAAACAAGTTAATAAATAAATAAATGAATAAGAATTATTCATTCATTTATTTATTTACTTGTTTATTTGGATTACTTATACATATGATTGTAATTAATTAATTAATTGATCCAAATGAATGTTTACAGGCTGATGTTTGTCAATTGACAATCCAATCCATTTTCTTATTTGCCTTATAAATTTCCAATTTACCCCCACCCATACCTAGTATTCAATTTCAATATTGCCCTGCAACAGTAAGCACTTGGATATAAATACATAGGTATACATCCAGTAGTACATTGGATATTTATTATCCCTTAGATGGTCGCTTAACCTCTAACTCACACAGACATTATATATATATATATATATATATATATAATAATGATAATAATATAAATAATATATATACATACATACATACGTATATGTACATACTTATATCTATATGAAATATGTACAACAAAAAAATACGAAGCACGAATATATGGAACGTGAACTATTTTTTCAAACAACGAAAGACACAAATAGAAATCAAAACAAACAGCATAAAGAACGACCCTTCATCAGTTGATGGCTGTTTTTCTAGTCTCGTATTTTGAGGAGCATCAGTGAACTGATCTCATTAAGATGTAAAACCATCCCACTTATGTTCAAGCTTATTATCTCCGCCATTCAACAGAGAAACGCAAGCCAATAGCAGAACTTCTTCCGACACTCTTCAACCTTATTAATGGAATACAAATCTAAAGTATTGATGCCATCAGTTTCAAGTGTTAACCTCTCTAGAAACACATCTAAAACAGACACGAGTGTGGAACAATTCATACTCTGCTACAGTCATTGGGGAAAAACCACAAAACCACGAAGCAGTCTGACTTGTTTTTTGATAGGAACAGGAAACAACTCGACAACATGAAGCAGTTTAACTTGATTCATACAACAGTAGCAAAATCACTGCAATACACCAGGATGCATTCCTTTGACTTGTTTCACATGAAAACTTTAGGTCAAGGCCAGGATGCTTTTGAACAATGGTCTGCTTGGTCAGGTTAGACCTGAGGTTAAACAATAACAAACAGATGAGACATTGCAGCCACCAACTACAGTAACATTTATCATTTTATTTCTAGATATTTTTTTTATAGAAATTAGAGTCAGTACTGGTTTGTTGTCTTGTATATTATGGTTGCATAATAAAATATGGTGTCGTTCCTAGCAACTGGTGGAAAGGGTAGACCCAGGAAGATGTGAGATGGTGAGAAAGGATCTTCAGACACTGGGCCTCACTGAGGAAATACCAAGGGACCAAGAGTTGTAGCAATTTGCTGTGCTTGGTAAGACACGTCGAGCTAAGTAAAATCACTGTCTTCCACACATCCAGGCTTATCCTTTCAGGTATGGGTGCCACTTAAAAAGCACCCATGATGGTGCAGCATTAACATACCCATGCTGGTGACATGTGAAAAGCACCCAGTACACTCTTAAGTGGTTGGCATTAGGAAGGGCATCCAGCTGTAGAAACCATGCAACAACAGACAGTTGGAGTCCAGACAGCTCCATGTCAAACCGTCCAACCCGTGGAGACCAACGTGGACACCAGCATGAGGATTTACAGAGTAAGTAAAATTTTGGATGTGCTGATGTACTCGTGGTTGGAAAGCAAACTTCTTACCACACAGCCATGCTTGTGTGTGTGTGTGTGTGCCTGTATTGTCCCCATCTCACTGCACTGCTTGACAGCTGCTGTTGGTTTGTTTACGTTCCAACAACATAGCAGTTTGGCAAAAAATATTGATAGAATTAGTACCAGACTTTAAAAATTGGTATGGAAGTCCATCTATTCAAGTAAAAACACTTCAAGGCGATGCCCCAGTATGGCCACAGTCCAATGACTGAAGCTTGTAAAAAGCAAAAGGTAAAAATGTTGCATAAAAACCAAAAAAAAAAAATTCATGCCATTAAGAATGATGGAGGGTTAGATTCATGAAAAATGAGTGGAAGTCGTTAGGGAAATAATAGATGAATAAAATTAATCAATGATTTGCAAACATAACAACCTTCTGTTGTTGAGAGAGACTGACTCATGCCAAAATATTAATTCAACAATTTCATTATAACAAAAATATTCAATAAGTTGCCTAAATGCAAAATAACATTTTGTGAAGTTGCTGAAATATTAAAACCAGTGATGGTTCAATAACTGTCTTGGAGATTAAAAATCACTCTACAGTCTTTATAATACGGTAACACTGCTGAGTTTTTTGGGAGTTTGCCAGCAACAACTGCAATGTATCATGAAGTAGACAACTAATATCTAATGTTACAGGGAAAGAAACTGCTGTAAACACAGAGACTATAGATGGGTTTCCACTCTTAGTGTTGGACCAACAGTTCTCCCTTGGGGTTTCTAAGGGCAGCATGTGACCCTCAAGCATTCTTCCAATGGCCCTCAACAGTCTTCCCTCTTTAAATATAAACTTTTCTTTCCCTAACCTGTGTTCTCCTTTTGATGTCAGTCCCCCTAAAAAATTGCAGGTTTTGGATCTGGCCACTGAATATTGGAATATGGGATCAGAACAGGTTAGACATTATATTTAGACAAGAAAATCTGGTTCTTGCTGTTGTTGTCAAAGGTTAGGTCAGTTCTATTTGAGTAGACTCGTGATTAAAGGATAATATCTGATTTAACACAGTTTGCCTCCCAAGCGCATGGTTTCAGGTTCTGCCCCACTTCTGCTATAGCCTCAGGCCAACCAAAACCTTGTGAGTGGGTTTGGTAGATGGAAACTGAAAGAAGCCCACCATATAAGTCTGTGTGTGTGTTTGTCACCACCACCACCATCGCTTGACAACCAATGTTGGTGTGTTTACGTACCCGTAACTTAGCAGTCCGGCAAAAGAGCCCAACAGAATAAGTACTAGGTTTACAAAGAATAGGTCCTGGGGTTGATTTCTTCGACTAAATGATGTGCTCCAGCATGGACACAGTTAAATGACTGAAACAAGTAAAAGAATAAAAGAATATGCATTAAGATAGAAGAAACCCATTCTTCCTTTAACAGGCAGTAAATTTTCCTAGAGACAAAAAGAGAGAAGAGGTGAAGCAGAAATAAAAAAAACACTTGAAACTACAAAGTCACACAGAAGCTCAAAGAGAAATCTCTTGTCTTAAGATACATATATCCAGGCCTATTCCCTATTTTTATTTTTTAGGCGGGAGTAGCCACAAGACACACACCAGGCATTCCATTCATTTCCCAGCTCAAAAGGGGTGAACCCCATTCTATGCTCGGGTCAAGGCATAGAACGCAGCAACCTCCAATATCAACATATGCTGGTTTACCCACTGCTGCATCATGCTGGTTCCGTATCCCTTTGAGCAACATCAAAATTCACTCATCCATCCAGAAACACTCTCCAAGCTTTGCTATCATTTATAAACTCTTCAAATAATTTGCTTGTTCTTTTACTGGTTTCAGACTTTGGATTACAGCCATGTAAGAGCATCACCATGAAAGGGCTGGTCAATGACATGGACCCCAGCACTTATTTTAAGTCTGGTTCTTATCACACTAGTCTCTTTGGCTGAACCACTAAGTTACAAGGGTGTGAACAAACCAACACAGGCAAATATCATCCTCATTTAATATCCATCTTCCATGCTAGCATGGGTTGGACAGTTTGACAGGAACTGGCAAGGCTGGAGAGCTGCACCAGGTTCCATTGTCTTGCTTTGGTATGGTTTCTATGGCTGGATGCCCTTCCTAATGCCAACCACTTCACAGAGTGGACTGGGTGTTTTTTTTTTTTTTATGTGGCACCAACACCAGTGGGGTTGCCAAGTAACTTGTGGGATGAAAACCTCTCAAGCTGGGAGATGGAGTGAAGCCACAGCAAGTGGTTCCACAAATACATGTCTGCATAAAACATGATTCAGTCTCCAAGTTCATTCAAACGGCATTTTGAAGCTATATTAGGAAACCCTTGCCCAAGGTGACACACACAGGGACTGAAACCCAAACCACATGACTGCAAAGTGAACTTCATAACCAGACAACCATGTCTTAGTTTTACTAAAATGTTTACTTAGTAAAAGTAAACATTTTAGTCTTGGTATTTATTGCTTTCATTGTTTTTCTATTAAGATAACTTGATTCTAATTACAAAATCAACAGAGAAGCTATGAGTGTATTAAACCTAATTGAAGGATGAGTGGAAATGAAATAAAAGAACTAAAATCATACAGACGCAATCTGAAGCTTTTAAAAAGCAGAGAGAGAGAAGGACTCCAACAAAATATCCACTCAGCTCATAGCTTGGTAATCAAGTAACAAGTGCATTAAATACAATCGCTATGACCCTGATAGTGTTAGAAAAGGAGAAGTAAAAGGCTGTGAACTATTCAATCTAATGTTTCAGATAACATCTTTTATCTTGGGTAAACTTTTTAGTTTTGAGTGTGGAGATGAACCAACCTGAGTTTAAAGTACAAAGGAAACTGCCTATGTGGTTACACAGGATGATAAGAAGACAACAACCACTGCACCTCATAGCAAACTTATTCCATCTATATATTTCCTCCAACCACATTAATCAAACCAGCCTGCAAAGGTTAGGCCTCCTTTTTCTGGTCTAAAAACCACTTTTTTAGAAAGAATAGATGGAAGGAGTTAAGAAGAGATGCTCTCTTTAGTAATAAAAGAATGTACCTCCTCAGAAAAGTAGGTCATAAGGTATAGGTGTTAAAATGATGTACTAAGTATGTAGTTGTATAGCGTGTTGTGGTTGTAATGTAAGTCAAACAGTGAGATTTGAAAATTATTTATAGATGTTGCAGTTACTCGAAAGGAAACCAACCAAGCGCAACCAAGTAGATGATTAATATGACCCTGAGAGACAGTCTGTGTACAATCACATTAGGCATTGGGGACCACATTCAGCATGTAATATATTGAGGACACTAATCAGAAAATGTGACAATATTCTTTTTAAAGTTAATTATGGAAAGCCTCAGGTCAAGTAGGATCAGGTAAGATCTGTAATTGGAGGTAATTCCAACTTTGATCTTCTTGTCTTTGTCTTATATTCAAGGAACCCAGGACCACATTATCTAAAGCGTTTTTTTTTTTTTTAATGCGAGGGAGTTATAAGAGAAAGACTTGGCTACCATTTCTAGCTTTGTATATATATGTGTGTGTGTGTGTGTGTGTGTGTGTGTGTGTGTGT
>NC_068997.1:29475691-29477327 GCF_001194135.2 Octopus bimaculoides
TATATATATATATATATGTGTGTGTGTGTGTGTGTGTGTATATATATATGTGTGTGTGTGTGTGTGTATGTGTGTGAGTATATATATATATATATATATATATAGACAACAAGCTTCTTTCAGTTTCCGTCTACCAAATCCACTTACAAGGCTTTGGTCAGCCCAAGGCTATAGCAGAAGACATTTGCCCAGTTTGATGGAAAAAAAAAAAGACAATGTTCACAGCTAGAATACGCCTGATGAATGAGAGTTGATCAGAGTTTGATAACCACTTGAAGGGTCTAACCCAATCTGTAGACTTTTATTAATGTCACAACTAATCCAAGGATCGTAGATTCAACTTCCTCCACTCTACAGCAATGGACGGAATTTATTGAGACAGATTTTCTATAGTCCGATGTCTCTCCTGTCATCAATTCTTACCTGTTTCCAAGCAAGGGAATATTTCCTAGACATGTCTTTTCATGGAAGACCAGAAGCAAACGATGTTGCTTGTATGATGGTGATGCCTGCTTATAATCATCATATGATGTCAAGACAAAGACACACACACACACACACACACACAGTTGCCACATAAAAGGCACTTGTGTCGGTGTCTTGTACAAAGCATCCATGCTGGTGCCATGTAATAGCACTGGTGCCACATAAAAAGCTCCCAATACATTCTGTGAAGTAGTTGGCATTAGGAAGGACATCCAGCCATTAAACCCATGTCAAAATAGGCAACTGGAGCTCTCCAGCTGGCCAGCTCCTGTCAATCCGTCCAACTCATGCCAGCATGGAAAATGGACGCTAAATGATGATGATGATGATGATGATATACGCGCATGTGTGTTTGCGTGTGTCCCGTCGCTGCTTGAAAACTGTTGTTGGTTTGTTTACGCCCCTTAACTTTAGCGGTTAGGCAAAAGAGACCTACAGAATGGGTACAAGGCTTTAAAATAAGCGATGGAGTTGATTTGTTCAGCTAAAACCCTTCAAGACGATCCCCAGCATGGCCGCAGTCCAGTGATTGAAACAAGTAAAAACAAAACAAAACAAAAATAGTTAAAAAAGGATTGGTACAAAATTAAATGTCATTCTCAGGGCTGTGTGACACAAGAGAATCCCCAAACCCAGTCTTCAGCGACTTATCATTTCTAATAATAAACTGTTTAATTCAATCAAATCTTAACTCACTTGTACGGTGACCATTGTAATTAATATGGGTTTGTTTGATTATTTCTGCACTCTAGCAGTTTTCCGTATAAAATGGTCCTCCCCAGGGGCGGACTGGCCAGCTTGCCCGATGGCAAGTGGACCCCTGCGCCATTAGAATCTATATATGGGGGCCCATCTCCTTAAGTTATTCACTCCTGGAAGAAAGCATTAATTATTTCCGCCTGGCTGTGTTTGTAGACAGTTGAAAAGAATACTTTTAGCAAAAAAATAATTAAATGATAGCATTGTAGTTGCGGGTGGGGCCCCCCTTAGTCTCCTAGCAACTAATACTTTTAGACCCAGTCCGTTACTGGTTCCCCCAGTCTCTTTGTCAACTTTAAATGCAGGAAGTACTTCATAGCTGATTTCTCAGAAAAATATACCTTCACTCACAAGTTGTTAATTTGATTATCTATACACATATTCACATATA
>NC_068997.1:29477337-29479465 GCF_001194135.2 Octopus bimaculoides
TTCGTAGACAATTCCGATTTTTCTTTTTTCTTTGTTGAGGTAGTCTTTTTTTTTTTGTGGGCAGGGGTTTCGATAATGTCATCTTTTATACTTTTAATGTTTTTCTTTTCTTCCTATAAGTGTTAATAGAATGTGATTCGTAAAAAAAAAATTAAATAAATATCTCGTAACTAATCAAATATATTGTATCTATAGAAAAAGGTATACATCAATACTTTTTGGAGTTTTTTAACATTCTCAGTCGATAAAAAAGAAATTACAACATAGACACACAATTTTTTTTCTTTTTCTTTTTCACACACGTGCATGTAATGTCGTTTACACAAACTGTGTTATTATTATCATAGTTAAAACTGCGAATGTATCCTTCCCTAATAAGATGATGGGTAAAGAGCAATTTGGCAAATATCTTTTGTAGCCCGCCCAGAAACCACCAGAGGACCCTGCATTAGCTCGTATAGTATAAGATGATAGGTAAGGTGAAGAAGGTTTTCTTCTCAAATCAAATCTGATTGAATAGATCTACAATCGGAGGTCTTCAAACAGAGACCATCACCTCTTTTCTTTATGTGCAGAGACCTTGATATCGCATTATCCAGTATGTTTTGTGTTTTCAAGACTAAGATAGCAGGTTATAACCGAGATTTAGCTGCTATTTTTAGCAGTTAGAGCGACTCATGCTCCTCCATTGGGTAACGATGAAAAGTAGTGAAAATGTGAGTTAAAATAGCTTTAACAGACGAGTATAAACGGATAATCTTTAAAATGTAGCTGACAGTGTTTCATCTAGTAAATTATGAATAAAATACACAAACTCCATGTAAACAAAGCAAAATTATTAAGTTTGAACGAAATGGGGTGGCTTATGAAAAATCATGGTGTATTTGGAAGACGTTAAAAATGAATTGAAATATGGGTAAATCTGTTGAATAGAAAGAGATCTTTGACCAGTACACGGGTGTGTATATATATATATACATATATATATATATATATATATATGCATATATGTATGTATGTATGTATATATCAGACCCGTAATCCTTACTGAAAGCTGTGTACCTTTCACATACGCTTAAACATTTACAAATACGCATTCATTCAATGGTAAAGCAAATGGAAACGGATGTTATTACGATAAATAAAAACAATAACATTATGGAACTAGAAGACATTATTGAACACGCCCGCTCGGGTTTAATGATGTATTCTTATGACAAACAACAACTCGTTCTTTCCTGCAAGTATGATCACTCACGAACAAACATCCATACATATATTCACATTAACTTCACTTTGGTAAACTACAATAATAACTGTTTGTATTATTATTATATTATTATTATTATTATTACTGCGGTATAAGACCACATTAACAATAATAATATCAAGGATGGGGGCAAAAAAAAGATATCTCACCAGAAGTGATCTATAATTACTAATAATGTGAGATTTGAGTGAAAAATCTTGTCCAGGACTGATGGGTGGTTCTACAAAATGGTTGGGTTCTTTTAGTTAAGAGAAAAGGATGTATATATTTAATTCTTTCATAAATCCTTTCTTCATTATTTGTTATATTCTCTGAGCTTTTTAAAACTTCTCTTTCTTATCGAGGTCAAAACTAAGAGAAAGAAGAAATGAAAGGCTACACAACACACACACAGTACCTGCAAGTTGGCAGGAAACAATATTGACTCTATAATAATCACAACAATAATAATATTGAAGTTATAAATTATTCTTTTAATTATTAAACATTCTTATTAATATTATTATGATTACTAATTGTTAGAGCACCTGCTGTGGTCAACCTCGCCCGTTGTCCTTTCGGGGCCGATAAATAAAGTACCCAATACAGTACTGGATACCAAGTTGCTGGTTTTATGCCAGAATTCGAAAGAAAGACCATCTTTGGTTTTAGGTACATACATCTGTATTATTAACCGTGTTCCTTTATATTTTTTAAACTTTTTTCACGCTCCTTGATAATAGTCTGACACTCTATCATCCACTTCTGTTCCAATGTTTTCGCCAACCCTTCGTGGCTAATAAAGAAAACGTTTTGGCAGTGGTGATTAGTATTTTGAAGAATAAATGGGTAAATTTGCAAATTATAATTACAGAAACG
>NC_068997.1:29479872-29482344 GCF_001194135.2 Octopus bimaculoides
ATCTCTCCCCCCCCCTCTCTCTTTCTCCCTCCCCCTCTCTCTCAATATATATCTCACATAAATATTTCGCGGTGTCTTTCTTCCTTTTTCTGCTTCTCTCTTTCTCCATCTTTATTTTATTATTTTTTTTTTATCAAATTCAATGTTTTAAAGTTTCCCACTACAATTATCACTTACTTCTTTTGTCTTCCTAACTTTGTGTATGAAGAAATATGGGCGGTTGTACCCACGTGTATCACAGGATAATGTATTTAATGTATTACTAAACTATTGGGTTGGTGCATAATAATTGCGGCTTTTTTTCAACAAATTTTATTCAACAAAAACATCTTTAAATGACGGTCTGACCGTCTCCCAAGCAAATGGGAAGCAGTAATTGAAGTAGATGGGGAATATGCTCCGGAATAATCATTTAAAGATGTTTTTGTTACATGTTATTTATTTATTTATTTTTATTTTATTATTTTTTTTTTAATAAAAGCAGCAATAATTATGCACCAACCTAATGTATATATGATATATACCACTTCTGAAGTTCCACTCTCTATGAAACATATGTAATCTGGATCTTATCGACTCCATTCCTTAACTCTTGAATTCTTATTCGCACACACGGCAACCCTGGTCCCCTACCGTGAAATATAAAAAGAACTTTTTTCAGTTTATTTTAGATACTATGGATTGCTTGAAGCTAACCTTCTTCCTACACCTCGATTCCTGTTCAAATTTATAGAAAACAAAAGATGAAGGCAGGTGAAGGAACAACAAGCAGGTGTATTAGTTTAGCACTTGGGAAGAATGGAAAAGTCTTTGACGTTTCAAGCCTATGCTCTTCGACAGACGGGATTGAGAAGGAAAAAAAAGAGGAGAGAAAAATGTGTAGGGATCAACGGTCCAACATGATGAAATTGCCAGAAGCTGTGTGTGTGTGTATGTGTGTGAGATCATCATTGTTTAACGTCCTCTTTCTATGCTGGCATGGGTTGGATGGTTTGACAGGAGCTGGCCAGGCAGGAGCCTGTGCCGTGCTTCTGAGTGTGTTTTGTCATGGTTTTTACAGCTGGATACCCTTCCAAATACCAACCACTTTATCGTGTGGACTGGCTGTATTTTTAAGTGGCACCTGCACTGGCAGGGGCCACCAAGTGACTTTGCAAGACAAAGTGTCTTTGAGAGGGGAATGGGGCATTGGAGGAGGTGATCTTGTGTCAGATGATTAAAGGTTAGAGACAGAAACAGGTATCTTGCTGTGGAGGAGATCCATGGTTCCCCAGCCAGACAGAGAGAGTGAGAGTTAACAAGAGGTGTGGTTCTGTAAAGGAGATACATGGTTATCTGGCCAGAGGTAAGGGCAAAGGAAGTGGTGAGAGAGAGTGATCAACATTGAGGGCAGAAACAGGCTTGTTGCTGTGAGGGAGCTACATGATTACTCAGCTATAGGGGAGAGCAAGGGAGAGAGAGAGAGATTTGGAGAGAGGAAGAGTAGGAAAGAGAGAGAGTAAGAGACAGCAAGAGAAGGAGAGAGATGGTGGCAAGTGCCAGGGTATACTTGCAAGGAATGGGGATCAGGGCGTAGCGTAAGGAAGAGCGAGACAAATTGTGGCAGGTGCTGGCAGGATATTGCCAAGGAGTCATGAGTCAGGAGTGGGGGTGAGGGAATGCAATGACTGGTGAGAATCTGGGTATGTGTGTCTTGTTTCAGACATTGGACTCTAGCCATACTGCAGCACTGTCTTGAAGGGTTTAGTTGAAGAAGTCGACCACAGGACTGATTTTTAAGTCTGGTGCTTATATTGGTGTGTTTTGCCCAACTGCTAAGTTACGGAGATGGTGGGAGATGAACACAAACAGACACTCAGAAACACATACACACAAACACATACACACATATAGAATGGGTTTCCATACAGTTTCCATCTCTCAAATCTACTCACAAGGCATTGGTTGCCCAGGGAGCAGTTGTAGAATGAGAACAGTGTCCCCTCTCCCCCACCCTGTGGATCAAACAAAGGGTTAGGTTCGAAATTCCAATAAAACAATTGAGTTCAACATTAGACACCTGAAGGAGGCCGGAAAGAACAACAGCTGAAACAGTGCAATTGCTTTTGCTCAGTTTGCCTTGTTTCATCTTTTGTCACAGCATCCACAAACCAGACACGATTTTTCACTTCCAATAATGAAGAGAAATTGTCATGTTTTTTTCTGTACCTGCCAGCTCTTAAGAGCACATGGCGTTACTTAACTGTATCATTATTTAACATCCATTTTGATACCTGTGTGAAACCAATTTTACACAGAATAGGGGAGGTGGAAGTTGTATGTCATAACACAATTGGATGGTCATTGCTGGAGCACTCATTTCCTAAAATATCAGACTAGGAGAAATTTTGATATTTTATATAAAAATGAAAGTGCAAAAGGATATTTTTTTTGTTAAGTGTGTGTGTTTTGGGTGGGTGGTTGGTGGATGGG
>NC_068997.1:29482885-29485029 GCF_001194135.2 Octopus bimaculoides
CAGAGGACAATACTCTCAAAGAAAATGGAAGCACCACAACTGCCGAGTGAAAATTAATGCTGATAGCCATGAAAAAGGGTTTTACAGCTGGAAAAGCCTTGACATCACAGAATGCCATGCAAGATGCCAACTGAATGAATTTATTGGAAAAGGAATGGAATTAGCAGTGTATCGTTTCAAAAAGTTTGAGACTTTCTAAGTATCAACTGATGTTTCCAACGATAAAGATGATCATTTATTTTTGTCTTATCTTTTTATAATAAAACCGACAAAAAACGGTGGGGGGGGAGGATAAAAACAAGGTGCATTGAAACAGTGGTTCCTTTAGTTGCTGGAGCTAATTTGAAGCCATGTTTTTTTGTTGACAAAGGATGATGTCTCACCCAGTACAATGTGGGAATTAACCAAGTCACACAGGAAAGAAAGAGTGAAGGAAGCTAAAGGAATAGACTCCAAGTAATGACATTCTCACACAAAGTCAACTATAACGCATAGGAAGAAGCAAATAAGACAGCAAGGAGCAGCATTTTAACATCAAATGAAGATTATATTGTTGATGAGATCATGGCTGAAGAAATAAACAGAAGAAAATGCTTCATCACATTCTCCAATACGGCTGAGAATTACAACAGCTTGTAGGTTACCTTAACACTTTAGCATTTAGACCAACCATATCCGGCCAAAATATTGTACCTATTTTTTATGCTCAAACAGGCCAGATCTTGCCTCTCACACCTATCCTACAATGTCAGTCTAAAAAAAGAAACATTCACATCATTGAAATCTTGAAGCTACAAGATAATTCATGATTAATTCAAAACAATGTGAATCAATAAGCATTTGACAAAGTAATGTGATTGCTAAAGAGTTAAAAGCAAATGGAAACTGCAAATTCCACAGCTGAGTAAAGTAAGGTCTGACTCTCCTGGTTACAGATTAAGCTGAAGACTGCAAAGGAGCCAAATAAATCCTTTGGAACAATAAAGAAAATGTTCAATATCTTCAGTTCAAGTACACAGTTGTGAGAGATGCTTAAAAAAAAACCTCTTCCTGTCTCAACTCATACAATATCATAGACAAGGATCATCATCCTCATCATCGTCGTTTAACGTCCGCTTTCCATGCTGGTATGGGTTGGACGGTTTGACTGAGGACTGGTGAACTGGATGGCTGCACCAGGCTCCAATCTGATCTGGCAGAGTTTCTACAGCTGGATGCCCTCCCTAACGCCAACCACTCTGAGAGTGTAGTGGGTGCTTTTACGTGCCACTGGCACAAGGGCTAGTCAGGCAGTTCTGGCAACGACCATGCTCAAAAGGTATTTTTTATGTGCTGCCTGCATGGGAGCCACTCCAGTGGCACTGGAAACGACCATGCTTGAATGTTGTTATTCACGTGCCACTGGCATATGTGCCGGTAAGGCGACACTGGCAGCAATCATGCTTGAATGGTGCTTTTCACGTGTAACCGGCACGGGAGCCAATCCATGGCCCTGGCAATGATCACGCTCGGATGTGCTTATAACGTTCCACTGGCACGAGTGCCAATCAGGCGGAACTGTCATCAGCCATGTCAGCGATTTTGATTTGATTTCACTTGCCTCAATAGGTCTTCGCAAGCAAAGTTTATTGTCCAATGAATGAGGGGAACTCATAAGTGGGCTGGTTATACCCCACGCTTGGATGTGCTTTTAATGTTCCACTGGTACAAGTGTGCCAGACCAATTGCACAGCATTTTGGATAATTGAGAAAATGTGGCAGAACTGAGTGAAATTAATAATTTCACAGCAGAATGGAAGTTGGGCAGTTTTTGAATATTTTGAGGAATTTTAAGTAGTTAAATGAAAAAGAATTGTTGGAAAATGTTAATCAGTTTCAGCTGTATTACTGAAGTGATCTTTCAAGTGGCATTCAAGGGAAAGTGCTGCTGCTTCAAAGAATTTTTATGTGGATTTCAAGCTTGATATTGTGTTGTCTAAGAAAATTGAGAATTGGTAATGCTGTCCCAAATGTTGAAATGATGACCATTTGTGAGTTGAAATTCTGAATACAGAAGGTAAAAGAACTTATTGTAATTAGAATAGCTTGATTGAAACATTGTGTGACAATGTAGTTAAAATTGTTTAAAAGCCTGCCAAATGTGT
>NC_068997.1:29485201-29486636 GCF_001194135.2 Octopus bimaculoides
GTGTGTGTGTGTGTGTGTGTGTGTGTGTGTGTGCATGTGTGTGTGTGCATGTGTGTGTGTGCGCGTGTCTCTATCTGTGTGTGTGTGTTTGTTTCCCTCCACCACTTGACAGCTGGTGTGTTTACATTCCTGTAACTTAGTGGTTTGTCAAAACAAATTGATAAAATAAGTACCAGGCTTAAAAAAAAATTATTACTAGGGTTAATTCATGTGACTAAAATTCTTCAAGGTGGTGCCCCAGCATGTCCATAAGTCTAATGACTGAGATAAATAAAAGATAAAAGATTGATCATTGATTTCTTTTTAACAGAAAAGTCTACTTCAGCTTATATTCTTCATTGACTTGAATGCCAGAAAATAAGGTACGATCTAAGTTCAAACCTTACAGAAGTTGAACTTGTTTCTTTATCCTTATGGGACAAAACTTGTAAGTTTGTGCAAATCTCAGAAAATGTGATGGAAATTTACTATCTTTTCACATTACAACAATAATTCAGCTTTAATCTACAAGTAGATATTCAACTCATTGTACTTTAGAGACCAATCAAAAATTTCCATTACAATTTATCAATAACATACATTTAGACACATGTGATTAGTTTTATAGAGACTTATCTGTAATGAGTAAATATTCTAAGTCTATTAATCACTTGCACTGCACTTTGTATCCAGTCTAATGATTGAGAAGATGAAGTGGAAATCACTAAATATAAGAAACAAGCTTTCAATCATGAGTGGCACTCCACTTGACATTTACAACTGTTTTGAGTTCCTTATCTTCACTTCGATATTATATAACTCATACCTTATATAAGTAATACGAACTAAAAGCAAGGAATATTGGTCCGATGAAGCTGCTTATCCACAGGTGCTGGTACTAAGGTTAGGAGTGGCTAATAGATTCGGAACTGTACTTTTAATCAAGCACACTAACAGTGTGAAATACCTGTACACTGTAAACATACACTATAATAGGAGGTGCAATGGCCCAGTGGTTAAGGCAGTAGACTCGCAGTCATAGGATCGCAGTTTTGATTCCCACACTGGGCATTGTGAGTATTTATTGAGTGAAAACACTTAAAGCTTTACAAGGCTCCAGCAAGGGGTGGTGGCGAACCCTGCTGTACTCTTGTGGTATGACGTCAGTGTCTGGGGAGGCTGACCGGAAGGGCGAGTCGACCGGAATGGGAAACAGGGCAGAGGGAGCCTCCATCGGCGTTCGTGCCCTTTTCGAACGGGGCTGCGGTCAGGACAAGACGTGTTAAGCGACGGTCTAGGTTTGGGAAGGTTTGGGAGAAGCAGCTGCTATACCTGTTGTACCTTGGGTCGGGGCAAGCTTCGAGGATCGGATACCGCAAGACGGACTCGCAGTTGAGGAAAGGAAAACCGAGGTAAGGCGATTACATCTACTCGTATGCACACACCACAAGCTATT
>NC_068997.1:29493758-29500624 GCF_001194135.2 Octopus bimaculoides
TTATTGCACCTGAACATCTGCCACAAACAAAAACTAACTTGCTAGTTAACCTGCCTTTGATGTTGCTGCACCTCTTATGTGTCCGTAGCTTGCACCGGGTACATCTTATAGAGTTACTACCTACTCCTTTTCTACATACTGAGCAGGGCCATCATATATATAAATATATATATATATATATATATATATATATATACACACATACATACATATATACATATATGAGAGGCTTCCTTCAGTTTCCATCTGCCAAATCAAATCCAGTGTCGAGGATCTTGTGAGCAGAAAGGTAGAAAACACTTGCCACACAGTGGGACTGAACTCAGAACCATGTTATTCAGAAGCAAACTTCTTACTACACAGTCATAAAAACAAATAAATAAATGAAGTTATATCTTGGTTAAAACATATTTGCGTTATTGTCCATAGATTCACTTCTATCTAACATACCTATGTGTTGTTTATCATTTACAATTCTTGCAGATATGGGCTTAGACAGACAGACACACACACACACACACAGGAGTGGAGCTTGGCTGTAAGATAATACAGAAATACAGTGTGATGGTTTATTTCCTGTACATAGTTCATCAGCTTGTTTATGTCATTGCAGAATATTGGAAAACAACCCAATCCTTAACAGGAAATTCTACAAGTGTAACATTGTGAACCAGCGTAATTAAAAATTTTGTACAATTGAAACCCAAATATTTTTGTTATAAAGAAAATAAGCAAGATTTAAAAAGAAAATGTCTTTTAAGAAATCGCTTCTTTGGATATGAAGATTCATTCTAAGACCCTATTTGCTAAATGTACTTGTTTCAGACAAGAAAACAAGGGAACCTCTTCGTAGTAACTTAACTTGCTAGAAGTAGCTGCCAGATTCTCGAAGGTCTAAAACAGTACCTACAGATTTGTTGATAAATTCACCTTCATATGATTATTGAATAATTTGTTCATTGATTATGTTAATAACGTTTATATATACACGACAGGCTTCTTTCAATTTCCATCTACCAAATCCACTCACAAGGCTTTGGTTGACCCAAGGCTATAGTAGAAGGCACTTGTCCAAGGTGCCATGCAATGGGACTACACCTGGAACCATGTGGTTGCGAAGCAAGCTTCTTACCACACAGCCACTCCTACACACATATATATATATATATATATATATCATCATCATCATCGTCGTCGTCATCGTTTAATGTCCACTTTCCATACTGGCATGGGTTGGATGGTTTGACTGGGGTCTGAGAAACCAGAAGGCTGCACAAGGCTCCAATCTGATCTGGCAAGGTTTCTACAGCTGAATGTCCTTCCTAACACCAACTACTCCAAGAGTGTAGTGGGTGCTTTTTACGTGCCACCGGCAGGCAACGCTGGCAACGATCACGCTCAAATGGTGCTTTTACATATATATATATAGAGAGAGAGAGAGAGAGAGAGAGAGAGAGAGAGAGAGAGAGAGAGAGAGAGAGAGAGAGAGAGAGAGTAAATGTAAGGCAAGCAAGTTAGACATCAGATGATGGACTCAATTTACAATCGTTATTTTTTAACCACCAAACCACCACTGTTGGACTCACAAAACTTGTATTCAACCCTTTTAATTCCTGATATCATTTCTATTCTGTGTAAGTCAAACTTTTTTTATATGTATGTATATGTACATTTTTTGTATACACACACACACACATGCACGCACATGCACAAACACACACACATACACGCACATTTTGTATTTGTGTTGTTGTTTCCAGCAGTGTATGTTGTGCTTTCAAGGACAGCTTTCCTTTCTACTTCCAACCCAAAATGGCCATCCCATTGCAATAACATCATGGTTTTTCCAGTTTTCTCATTGATATTTCCGTCTTTCTTTAATTTACATCAGCAAAAGATACAAACACCTCCTCATGTGTGTGCGTGTGTGTGTGTGTGTGTGTGCGTGTGTGTGCAGGTATGGGAGCATGTGTATGCATGTGTGTGTGTGCATGTGTATGCATGTGTGTACATGTGTGCATGTGTATGCATGTGTGTGTATGTATGTGGGTGTGCATGTGTGCATGCATGTCTGCATACGTGCATGCGCATATATGTATGTGGGTGGGTGGGTGTATGCATGCATGTGTGTGTATCTGTGTTCATGTACCTGTGTGTGTATGTATGTGTCCATGTGTATCTGTGCATGTGTGTGTGTGTGTTAGTGTACATTTGTGCTTTTATCTTTTATTTTTTCTCTTTTTATCCTTTTTACTTGTTTCCATCATTGGACTGAGGCCATGCTGGGGCACTTCCATGAAGGGTTCAGTCGAATGAATCAACTCCAGTGTTGTTTTTTTTTAAGCATGTCTCTTTTGCTGAACTCCTAAGTTACAGGGATGTAAACAAACCAACACTGGTTATCAAGCAGTGGTGAGGGACAAGTACATGAACAAAGCCACACACACACTTATCTATGACAGGCTTCTTTCAGTTTCCATCTACCAAATCCACTCACAAGGCTTTGGTCAGCCTAGGGCTATATTAGAATACAGTGGCCCAAGGTGACACACAGTGGGACTGAACCCAGAACCATGTAGTTGGGAAGCAAACTTCTTACCACACAACCACACCTTCGCCAACATTGTATGTGCAAGACAACAGGCTTCAGTACAGTTTCTGCGAACCAAATTCCATTCATAAGGTATTGGTCAGCTCAAGTTAATTGTAGAAGACATTTGCTAATGTGTTGTGCAATGATGCAATTTTTTAAACATGGAGCCCTTGCTGCACTTCAAGGCTCACCTCAAATATACTTTGTTATTTCAATTGCTTTTCATTATTTCTTCTTATATACAATTAAAAACACTTGAATATCAACAATTACACACGCGCACACACACACACACACACACGCATGTACACAACACACACACAATTCTAACATCTAGGTGACCCAGTTAGTGCTGGAGTGGATTATATGAAAACACAAGACAGGGCATAGAACAGGAGTTATCTAGAGAACAGCTTGTCATCAGTTGACAACAAAATCTCTCTCCTCTCTGTCTTTCTCTGCAAAAATTCAGGAAGTAGAACAACTGCCAATAAAGAGCCGAGCTGGCTCCAAAGTATGTTGAAGTATGTTAAAGTAGTGCAGTTAATCAATACTGTTTGGAAATGGAGAGTAACTATCAAATGAAAATGTATCACGAATAATTACTAAATGTTAACTGGGTTACGTAAAAGAAAATTTGGATCAATGTAATTTGGAACTGAACAAGAAAAGTTAAACCTCAACAATAAATTGGTTGCATGGCCTAACGATTAGGGTGTAGTGCTCACAATCGTTAGATCATCGGTTTGGTTTCTTAACTGGGTGCCATCAAAACCCTTCGTTTCATGTTGCTCTAGTGTTGTGTGGGGATTGGCGTGTCAAAGAATAGACCTTAAGTTTCCTCTACATGTCATAAAAAGTGACTAAAAGAGGCTGAGGCAGGATTTGCATTCCAGCCTCACAAAACCCTCACCAGTAACAACTCATCAAACAGACCCATGGGCTTGGAAGATTGTGCAAAGGTGTCGTCTGCCAAATGGTGGAGGCAGGGATGTACTGTTACTGCGCATGGCCCCATACTACTACTAACAAATTGACAAAAGGTACAGAAGATGGTGTGGGGTCGGGGAATTCTATATGAATAAATAGAATTTAACCATTTAATATTGAAATTGGTAAAAGGTGGCGAGCTGGCAGAAATGTTAGCACACTGGGTGAAATGCTTAGTGGCATTTCATCTGTCTTTACATTCTGAGTTCAAATTCCGCCGAGGTCAACTTTGCCTTTCATCCTTTCGGGGTCGATAAATTAAGTACCAGTGACGCACTGGGGGTCGATGTAATCGACTGCCCCGCCCTCACCCCAAAATTTCAGGCCTTGAGCCTAGAGTAGAAAAGAATATTGAAACTGGTAAAATCAAGACACAATTATAATTAAAATGTACAATTAATTGGAAGCATGTTAAATGAAACCTTATTAATGCATCTCAAAATAAAACATATGTGGCTGTGTGGTAAGAAGTTTTTTTCCCAACCACATGGTCATAGGTTCAGTCCCACTGCATGGCACCTTCAGCAAGTGTCTTTTACTGAAGTCTCAATCCCACCAAAGCCTTGTGAGTGGATTTGATAGACAGGAGCTGAAAAAGCCCCATCATATATACATATATCATCACCGTCACCATTTTCCATGCTGGCATGGGTTGGACAGTTTGACTGGAGCTGGTAAGGCTGCACGAGGCTCCATTGTTTGTTTTGACTTGGTTCCTACACTTGGATGCCCTTCCAAATGCCAACCTCTCAGTAAAGTGTACTGAGTGCTTTTCATGAGACACATATGAATGTCACTATAATGTAACACTGACGTCTATATACATATATCCGTATATATTTATATATAGTGTGATCGTTGCTAGTGCCGTCTGACTGAATCCCATGCCGGTGGCACGTAAAAAGCACCATTCGTGTGTGGTCAATGCCAATACCGCCTGACTGGCCCTTGCGCTGGTGGCACATAAAAAGCACCCACTACACTCTCAGAGTGGTTGGTATTAGGAAGGGCATCCAGCTGTAGAAACTTTGCCATATCAGATTGGAGCCTGGTGCAGCTGCCTGGCTTGCCAGTCCTCAGTCAAACTGTCCAACCCATGCCAGCATGGAAAGTGGACGTTAAACGACGGTGATGATAATGATGATGGTCTAAGATGCAGGGACTGAGGTGTAGGAAGTAAATTAGCTTCAAGCAATTTGTAGTAAATATAAAAAACAACTTCCAGGAACAATAATGGTTTATTGAGACGGAAGGTTGTGCATTTTTTTCAAATCAAAGAACGGTAAATTGAAAAAAGTTCTTTTTATATTTCATGGCAAGTGACCAGGGCTGCCGGGTGTATGAATATCTTCAGCTTGAAGAGTTACCTGGAGGATACACCTCACCTGGATATTTACCACTTCTGAGATTCTGCTCACGATGAAACATATGTAGCCCAGACCTTATCTACTCCATTCCATGACTCTTGGATCATTAATCATCATCATCATCGTTTAACGTCCACTTTCCATGCTAGCATGGGTTGGACAATTTGACTGAGGACTGGTGAAACCAGATGGCTACACCAGGCTCCAATCTGATTTGGCAGAGTTTCTACAGCTGGATGCCCTTCCTAACACCAACCACTCCGAGAGTGTAGTGGATGCTTTTACGTGCCACCGGCACGAAGGCCAGTCAGGCGGTACTGGCGACGGCCATGCTCGAAATGGTGTATTTTACGTGCCACCTGCACAGGAGCCAGTCCATTGGCACTGGCAACGATCTCGCTCGAATGTCTTTTCACGTGCCACTGGTACAAGTGCCAGGGAGGCGATGTTGGTAACGATCACGCTGGTGCTATTTACATGCCACCGGCATGGAAGCCAGGCAGCTTGCTCTGGCAACGATCTCGCTCAGACGGTGCTCTTAGTTGTTATTGTTGTTGTTGCTGAGAGAGAAATTGACGAAAGAGACAGAAAGTATATGTGCATGTGTGTGAAAGATGGATGGATGGACAGACAGACAGACAGACAGACAGACAGACAGACAGACAGATTGCTGTCACCAAAGTAACTAACAAGACTTTCACTATATAACAGTCTCCTATTAAAAAAAGGTACATACATGATCAACAGGTATTTTTACAGGCAGCGTAGTGACAGATAAAGACCTAGTCCTTAATAAATTGGAACTGACACATTTTTAAATTTTTGAAAACACCAAATACTTTGAAATGTGCAAATGAGAAATAGAATATTTTTATAAACAAAGAAAATAAATTAGTTGTAAACCCACTCTTTTGACTCCAATCAGTTTCTGATTTTTAGAAAAATTCAAGTTTTAATTATTTATTTATTTATTTATTCACAGAATGCGAATCTAAGGTTCAAAACATAAAAATCTGAAAACCATTCTTTAAGGCTTAAAAATATAGGTTAGAGAAGGTTTTTAAAATCTAGGCCAAAATTAATAGGAATTGAAATTGTAGAATATATCCCAAGACAAAAGAATGTGCAGATCATTAACTTTTCCCAAAAGCATTGAAAACAATCAAAGAATAAAGAATATTGATATATTCTGCCTTCATAAAATGAAGATCTACACGAAAAATTTATGTTTAGTAAGAACAAAAGAAAATGTGACTTATTTGTTTTCAGTATGCTTTAATCTTCATAATTATAAATAAATCAAGTATTCTATAAAGAATTATTTCAGTAAACAAGCATTTTCTTTTTTAATTCAACAGTAATTTTTTACGTCACTAAAACATTGACTTCAAAAATACTAAATGTATGGGTGTGTGTGTGAAATTGTTCAGCTCAAGTGATTCCCAGAGGGCCCTTGACCCAAGTTCAAATTTTATGAAGTAGACTAACCTTTCAAAATCCTGGATTCTGTGGTGAGAAAATTCATTTAAATAAAAGTGATTCTCAAGTGGAGTTCATGTGACCCTTGCTGGGGCCATACAAGATTTTGTTGAAATTTATCTGCAATAAATTGGTTCTACTTTCACAATACACAAAATATTTTAACAGTCTTTTTTATGTAATTCTTTCATAAGTAAAATAGAAATTAAAGGGATTCATGGGTAAAAATTGGTTGAGAACCACAGAAATAAAGACGGCATAACTACAGAGTTCTACCCCCCAGACTTTGGAAGGTCATAACTTTCAGAAAAATGAATATTTTGTAATGAAATTTTCTATGCATATAGTATTTACTATGTAGAATCCGAATATACAAGAATTTCCGGTGAAAGTGTTTTGGAATGGGGGTGGGGGTCAATTTTCGGAAATTCCAACAG
>NC_068997.1:29501178-29503192 GCF_001194135.2 Octopus bimaculoides
TACATACATCAAGGTATATTTGTAGAAAATTTCACGAAAAAAATATTTATTTTCCTAGAAGTTAAGAGGAATTTAAGTGGACTGTTGGAATTTCCGAAAATTGTCCCCCACCCCCCATTCCAAAACATTTTCACCGGAAATTCTTGTATATTCGGATTCTACATAGTAAATACTATATGCATAGAAAATTTCATTACAAAATATTCATTTTTCTGAAAGTTATGACCTTCCAAAGTCTGTGGGGTAGAACTCTGTAGTTATGCCATAAAGACATCCAACCTTGACAGTGAAAATGTTGGGAAGAATTGGTTTAGTTATAAAAAAAAAAAACACACAACTTTTCATGATATTTTTTTTTAATAAATCAAGCATTCTATTTTGTTATGGGAAGATGTTTTTGTTTATTTTTTTTTGTTTAACTATATTATGGACAACAAAAGTGATTTTGCCTATCTACCATTAATTGTTTCTCTAAATAACGGAGAATTGGTTTAATTTTGTCTCCTTCAATTGTCATTTTATAAAATATAAGAAGAATTCAATGCCATCTGTCTTTTTTTTATGGCTGTGAAAAATAGTTTTTGTTACATTATTTTCTATGGACAGAAACTTGTATCGCAGCCAACGTTATGTAGAACTTTTGCTCTGGTGTTGTTTTGAATGACAACATCAACTCTATCGAATTCAACCCCATAACGATCAGCTTTATGAACTTCAATGGTTATATTGTGTGGGCCTGATTCAATGTCATAAACGTTATTCTGCAGTAAATTGCTTGACGGTACCATCCTGTTGGACATGGAATGTGTTTGGAAAGTTCCAATTTCAATAGCATCAGTGTAAAAGTTGACAATATCTTCGTCACCATCATTTGAATAAACGACATTAACACTTTGAATAGTTATGTCATTCAATGCACAGAAACACAAATGTATTTTCTCACCTTCATGCATCCAGACAGTTTCTTGCATCGATGCTGCAGAACGGGGATGGACAGGATATTTGATTTGGGATTCGAAATATTCCGCTTCAACTGAAAAAGAGACTTCAAAGTCTGTAATTTGAGCCCAGGCAATGACAAGCTGAGAAAAGATAAAACCCACAAAAACAGTATGATGAGCTCCCATCTTCAGTAGTTTTGTCTGAAGTGTCAAAAGGCTTCCTGCAACTTCAAAAGGCGTTGTTGATTTGCTGTCTGTATTTCCAGTTAGACCAGTTAACAATCAAAATATACCTTTCTTGATGTATGTATAAACATGTTTCATTATTTCTTCCGTCAAAAGGGTGCATTTAAGTTGCATTTTCTGTTAATGACTGGTATCAGTTAGCATGGCAGGTCAAAGGGTATCAGACTGTTACAAAAGATTGTAGTTGGTGAACAGCTAAAATTTTGTTCTTGTTGATTTCATTTTTGTCATTGTTTTCCTTTTTGCTGTTGTTTTATTTTATTTTCATTGTTATTATTGCCATTGTTGTTTTTCACAATAACTGAATATTGTTTAGAATAAAAATAGTGTTTTTTCATGTGATACATAGAGCTTCAAGCTGACATAGAGCATTTTATCTATAGTTCCATAAAACTTATGCTACAAGAAGTATACATAGAAAATCTACACATCATCATCATTGTTTAACGTCCGCTTTCCATGCTAGTATGGGTTGGATGGTTTGACTGAGGACTGGCAAGCCAGGCAGCTGCACCAGGTTCCAATCTGATCTGGCAAAGTTTCTACAGCTGGATGCCCTTCCTAACACCAACCACTCTGAGAGTGTAGTGGGTGCTTTTTATGTGCCATTGCACAGGAGCCAGTCAAGCGGGGCTGGCATCGATCACATTCAGATGGTGCTTTTTACGTGCCACCAGCATGGGAGCCAGTCAGGCGGTACTGGCAATGGCCATGCTTGGATGGTGCTTTTTACGTGCCACCAGCACGGGAGCCGATCAAGTGACACTGGCAATGACCACACTCAAATGGTGCTTTTTACATGCCACCGGCACTGGTATCGACCATGC
>NC_068997.1:29504289-29506904 GCF_001194135.2 Octopus bimaculoides
CTAAAAGTCAACCGGTTTTCCTTTTTTTTTTAATACTCAAAACAAGGGAAATGAGTAGGAATAAATGAGGGTTTTTGAAAACAATAAGACTTTTTTTAGTTTAATTGAAATGGATGTATTACAAAAATATGATTCAACTTAAGTGATTGAAAGTGTGCCAAATGAATAATAAAAACTGAAATAATCAGTTAGGTTCAAACAAATTCCTTTACTATTAAGGAATGGAAATTAAAATTGTTACTCTTGTTCCCCCATACATACATACATACACACACACACACATGAATGAAAAAAAGAGCACTCTATACAATGTGAAGAGTTTATATTTGTAGACGAAAAGTTGTTGACTAACATCCATTCTTCAAATTTTCATAGACACATTAAAGTCTATCTTATGTGTCTCTGCAACGCAAATGGAGAATAACATCAACAGCAGTTCACACACACACACACACAGACACACACAAATGTTCTTGCCCCTTTAACCATTAAGGCATCTTGGATGAGATATCTATAATCTAGTATAGATTATTGCTGATCTCGGCTAAGGCAATGAAGGACTGGGAATTGACCAACTGCTGTTCATTGACCACATTCAGCATTATGCTGCCGTTGGTGTACAACTGTGTCAACCAGTCTGTCAGCTGTTGTCCTACACTTCTGGTCACAAAAGCTGCTTTACATTGTTGTCCCATTTGAATGATCCCACCTCACTGATGAGGTGGGCAAAAGGGTTCAATGTTCCCTACCAAAATAAGACACCAGTCCATTGCAGGGTTACCCCTTTACAGCTGAGTGGCCTGACGCAATGTGAAATGAAGTGTTTTGCTCAAAGACACAGTGCATTGCTGGCCTGGGAATTGAAACCAGTATCTTGTGATTGTAAGTGCAACACTAACCACAAGGCCATGTACCTTCACATATGTATATGCGCACACGCACCTCATTGCCTTTCAAAGTTAGTTTGCAGCTTGGTACGCAGAGCAAAAATAGAACTCACAACCTATGACCCAACAAGCTGATATCTTATCCAACAACCCAACACAGCCCTACAATCTACAGATATTATATATATACATATATATACACACACACACATACACGCATGCACATGTGTACATATATGCACACACACATACATACATGTATCTATAACAAAGCCATGCCTCAGATATATTAACATCAATAAATATAGAGGTTTGGAAAAGCAAAGAAGAGTTATTCTTATGACAAAAAGGAAGTCAAAGCCTTGTTAAAGAGAGACTTGTTTAGAGAATATTTATAGAAAGAAAACAACCGCTGTGCTCACGATACTAAAAAGTAATGACGAGTCAAAGTGTGCTGAAGGATATCAAAGTTTATTATGCCGCAATTCGTTTGAAATTGCAAAAATTACTAATTAAATTGAGATTGTACTATGCTAAATTAGAGTAAGAGTATTTTGGAAAAAAAAACAAAAACTGTGTGCTGTTATAATATTGCAACAGTTTAAAAGGCCTCGAGCACTTGACAGTGTTGCACTGAAGGAAAGTGGAGGAATATACAAAAAGTGGAAGGCAGTGTTTCTGTTCTTCTGTCAGACAATGGTAGAAGGGTATTTATTGAGACGAGTCTCCTATCTTCAATGAAACCTAATCATGGATATTTTCTTCTTATTACTGGAACTGGCATCAACTTTACTGCTTTCTAATAACAAAAGCTGCATTGCCTCACATTGCCTGACAAGTAATTAAGACTGGTACTCTGTCAGTTACGACGACGAGGGCTCCAGTTGATCCAATCAATGGAACAGCCAGCTCGGGAAATTAACATGCAAGTGGCTGAGTACTCCACAGACATGCGTACCCTTAACGTAATTCTCAAAGAGATTCAGCGTAACACAATGTGACAAGGTTGGCCCCTTTGAATTACAGGTACTAATTTTTATCAGCTGAGTGGACTGGAGCAATGTGACAAAGTGTCTTGCTCAAGGACATTATGTGCTACTGGGGATTGAACTCACCACCTTATGATCATGAGCCAAATATCCTAACCTCTCTATATCAAAGGTAAGAAAACTGTAGCATTAAAACTGTGACATTTTGTGCTTCTAGTTACAACAGACTTTCTTTAAATTCACAAATTGGAAATCTGAGACATTTTTTTTTTCATAGATGACAAAAAGATGTTCAAAATTTCAAATTTCTCATAAAAACTGCAATCAGAATATTTTATTGGAACCAAATATTCTGATTCCTATTTTGCAATAAACATATTTCAAACATTCATTAAACAATTTTAAAGTTTTTAATTTAATACTTAATTCTATTGTGAACTAGAATAAATGCATATTTGATGGGCTTTTTTTTTTGTTTTTTAGTTATTAGAAAACATTAAAAAAAAATTGGCTTCATTGAAGATTAATGTGCTCTACCAATCATGGCTAAACTGTAGCCCAAAAGCACTTTCTGAATGGCATGCCTAACGAAAAATTACTTTTGATTTTTTTTAATAGTGTGGTTTGGTCAGTGAGTTCACTTCTTGAAAAAAGCTTATCCATTCCTATCTTAAACAACAAAACAGAATGGCATGCTTTGTATTATGAATTTCTAGCATAAAACCCAAATAGGGTTGTA
>NC_068997.1:29507750-29514879 GCF_001194135.2 Octopus bimaculoides
AAATTGAGATAATACTCCAAAAATTATAAATAAAACATTTCTAAATCTCTCAGAGAGATTTATGCAGTAGCAGCACGATAAAGTGATAGCATGTTGTCAACTTAATGTGACAGTCCCATGAAAGGGAAGAATACTACTGTTATTTAGCCCTATTTCTATTTTCAAAAATCAGTGAATGTATTTCACTTGAAATATATATGTTTTCAAAGGTGGATAGGCATCGACAGCTAACAAGCCATGCTACTCCGGACTGATGATGAGCAATGACTCTGAAACTAGTCTCTGGATGCTGGCTTTTCTGGGTGGAGGTGCTTATCTCCACTTTGAAAGCATAAGGACACAGGAAATGTGTCAAGTCCAACAGGAAATGGTGTTTCCTAGGGCTAAATAACAGTAGCATTCTTCCCTTTTATGGGACTGTCACATTAAGTTGACAACATACTATTACTCCAAAAAAGTTTAATATTAAATTTTCTTTTTGAGGAAACAAAAAGCTTCAAATATTAATGGAAGAGGAAGAAGAGGATGGGGTTGTGATGGTCACATCTTTCCATAAAGCATTCATAGTATAAAGTGAAATTCATCCAAATATGAATTGAAATCAGACTGTCAAGTCAACTTGCCATAACTATGCTTATTTTATTGATTTACAACACTTAGTTCTATGTTTAAGAGATGAGGAATTATTTACATTATTTACATCTGACGGATATTTGTCCTCATCTTGTTTGTTGTTAACCCTCCAGCCTTCATCAGGTGTCTTGGGGAAATTTCAAACCTGGGTTCCCATTCCTAAGGTATTTTTCGATATTATTATTAAAATTATTAATCTGAGTTCGATCCAAGCAGTGACCTGAATAATAATAATAATAATATCAAAAAATACCTTAGGAATGAGAACCCAGGTTCAAAATTTCCCTAAGACACCTGATGAAGGCTGGAGGGTATATCAGCCGAAACATTGTGTTAACAACAAACGAGGACAAATATTCATCAAATGTAAATAATGTATAACACTTAGACATAATTAAGTTTCTCAATAATAATAATAATAATTCTGCCACTTTTGTTGATATTTCAAACATTAGTCTATACAACTTTATTATAATAGAAAAGTGGGGAGTGAAGAAACTTCAAAATGATTTATAATTAGGATTCATTAAATAACTTTTAAACTGTTATATTTTACATACACTCTATTTATATTTTTAATACAATCTTATTTTACACATATCTTTGTGAAGCGTATTTTGATATTGATTTTCCTGCTATTGTTTCACAATGTATAATCGCTCGTATTAACTGTCTAAATACTTTAATAGTATTAATACTTTGACACTTATATACAAAGAGCACTCATTTTAAATTCGGTATATCATATTCCCATAGAATATATTTAATTAAGGATATATAATTAGGATTCATCTGAGAGTAATTATTTGTACCTTGAAACTTCTGTTGTCATTTGTTATACCTGCAACTCCCATGTGAAAAATTCCAGCAAATAAAATTTGCAATGTGTGTGTGTGTGTGTGTGTGTGTGTGTGTGTGTGTGTGTGTGCACAGACTTCAGATAAAATTATTTCTCACTAGAAAGAGACAGACAGACAGACAAGAGGGGAAAAAAAAGAGGTGGGAGAAAAATGTTTTATTTCAGTTTTGTTCCAATGCAATGAGTTATTACTTCAAAAATTCAAATTTATATTACAAGGAGGGGGGGGGAATCTTCCCCATATTTATGTTTATAAACTATAACAACAACAATCAAAACTCACTTTCCACTCCTAACAATAAACGTGATGAGCAGATCATCAATTCTCAGTGGAGGATGGTAAATATTGCCCAAACCTTCAAGTACCAACAATAACAATCCGTGAAATAACAACTATTGACATCTATGATGTCACCAATAAAGAAAATACAAACTACCAAATGGGAAAATAGAAAATGTCAGAAACGCCCGTGTGCAGAAGTAAAATTCCACTCATTCAGACTTGAAACTGAGAAACTCTCTAAATTTCACTAAAGGAGTAGTTTTAGTCTTAAGACTAAAAACTAGTAAATCAAGATGAGTTGAATTTGTAAAATTAAAAAGGAGTTTATGTTTCTTAGCATAGATGTATTCCAATCTATCCCTAAGCTCTTGTACTTAATCCTGCTATGAAGAAAGATTCCTACTCTTTACTCCATGCAGTCACTCATGTTAAAAACAGAAAAATATATTTCTAAAATTACAACCAAAAGTCTTTTTAATAGAATGCATTGGTTAAATAGGCTCCAAAACACGTATAGAAAGAAAAAAATTTTTTTTAAGACAAGGTGGTCATGCCTGGAGTATCTTTGATCATTAGGCCTGCTTGATCAGGTATTCTATCAGAGTTAAACAACACCAAAAAGATGTTTGATCACATTTGTCAGTTCTCAGGACATTTAGGAAATCAAGACTTAATAGTAACAAGGCCCATTTTCAGACATTAAACAATATCAAATACGATATTTAAAAGAATTAGGGAACTTCATTTGATGGAACTTGCTTTGACAAAGGGAGAAACTTAATTCAGCATTAAGAAAAGCAAAAAAAAAAAACCTCACTAACTAAGCCATTATAATAACTGCTATCATGGGAATGCTGTGATATTAACTCAGACATTTCCAAAATGTGTACAACCTCGTTTTTGTTCTCTAATGCAATATGGTATCTCTGACATCAATATTAAGCAATAAACCATAACATTTTGATTTCCCTGTTAATATTTATGGACAACATAATTAAATTTATCACAAAATCTTCTAAAAATGATACTCTAGAGAACCTTAGTCTTCAAAAGAAAGTGTAAGGCAAGTGGTCAAGAAGGTGGACATTCAAACAAAGTTGTAATAAATCAGCTGCTGTAATTAATTAGTTGATATATAACGATCAATCTAATGTTCGCAACGTGTGGAAACCTCATCCAACACCAACAATTAAGTCCTATCATAAAATTATTGCCATCAAAAAGTCCTGTTCTTGTGGTGTGGTAGGTGAGAACTATTCTAGTAGATCAAGTTCTTTGACCTGTCCCATGCTGGACAGGTCAAAGGATAGAGGCTAGACTAATATGAACTACTTCTTTCCAAGATTAAAAATTGGGTTTATGTAAGATCAACACCCTTACCTAGAATAAAGCAAAATAACAAAAGCACTGAAGACAATTCAAAACCAACAGCACCTGGCAGAAGACGGCCTTCGTTCAGAGAATCCATAAGACTGGGCAGCCTAAAAATAGCTGGAGACAGAAGTGTAAAAGCAGGAATCCAACAGAAGAGAAGCAGAAAAGCCAGACAGGCCAGAGTTGAGAAAAGTCATTGATGGCCAGGGAGCCAATAAAGGGCTTCAGTATGAAACTATTGACAATTTTTAGCTTACATCCTCAAATCTATATAAATGAAGATGAGTGAATTTGTTGAAAGTTAATGCAAGAATTGACAGTTGAAAGCAGTTCCAGAGAATCTTTCTGAGAATGATACACTTAACTCTTACATTTGCTGTAGGAGAGATTAGTTCTATGAAACCCGAGAACACGAATAAATAAAAAAATAAGTTTTTTTCTAAAAAAAAACCTTATTGGTTTCCAAAACTCACCAATATTGCCAAACTTGTTTAAAAACAGTCAGAGTTAAAGTAACAAAAAAAAAAAAAATTTTCTTTAGAATACTTATATTACTGTAAAGAAGAAAAAAAAGCACCTTGAAAAGGAGCCAAAAATATCATCATCTTAAATAATCTGGTAACGACAAGTACCAAAGACCAGAGTCACGAAAAGTCAGCAAGAACAGATTGAATTACACCGAAGGTTGAAAGTGATGACCTTTTAGATTCCACACATAAGCAGTATCAGTTGGAATGGATTAAAGTTATTTAATAATCTCTTTGAATCATTGAAATATGTCAGTTTGTACAAAAAGCTAAGGCATTCAAGAGATTACAGGTGATTATATAGAAAACTGAAGATACATTCTCACTGTTGCTGCTGTTGCTGTTGTATCATATGTGAAGACACAACATTTATTAATAATGGAATATTTGAATCAGCAGGTAGGCTAAGGACAAGTGGTGAAGGTGCAGAGTCTGGTATGCATTGGAGATTTACAAATATGTAAAACTGAATATTTTCACAGATAATTAATGAAAACTTGATAAAACGGTTTCAAGTTGAAAATCATCTGATATAAATGAGTAGAGTTTTCATAACTTGGTCAGAACTGAAATATTTATCAACTGTCACTTTAACAATTGCATTTTGTTTTGAAATTTTAAGATTGCTTTTATAAATCCAGATATGTGCACAACAAGATTTCAAAATATTTTCACTGTGCAATCAGTTAGCACTTAACAGGTTTAGAATTTTTCTGTTTTTTAATAATGTCAAAAAAGTGAACTGAAGAAATTTCTATATTTGAATCAAAAGCCACTCAGTTGCTAAGTCTTATTCTCAAAACAAGCAACATTCATTGATTCTTTACATTGCACAACTTGAAATGCTTTTCTCCATTTGCAGAGGCTACAAAGTTCAAAATTGAAATGGCACATTTTTGGGTTTCAATTGATATTCTTGCTACGATCACTATCATCATGTCTACTAAATGATTTCATCTCATTTGTTTTCATTCTGTTGACTATTCTTTACCTGCCTTATCAAACTAAGGTTTCTCCAAATCCACAAATGCTACATTTTCACACTTTGAGCATGTCTCCCCTCTTGGGCTAAACTAAATTTATCTCAAGAAGATTATCTTTAGAAACTTCAAAAGGTGAGCTGTCAGGATTATCCTAAAATATTCTCCATCAACCCCTTCTATCAGCTGATTATATCAAACCATATTTACCTTCATGTTTGAAGGAATCGTACTTTTTAACTTAAATTAGAACTACTTGTTGCCAAACTTTGAATATTCCTTGAATCCATTTTATTACTCTGTAGATAATGGATGGACCATTATTGCTTTTTAGCACTTTTTAGCTGCATCGTCACTATGACTCTTGCAACCATTTTTATACTAAAATCCTTGTTATTTGTAGTATGCATGCCATATGTCAATACCTTATATGGGTATGACAATTTCAAAGAAAGAGGATGAGAAAAAAAATTAGATTATTGCTTGTAGCTAACAAATAGTATTTAACAACTTTCAAGTTAATTTGACATTAAAACATGAAAGATTATAGTTTACATAAAAGATTGAAACATTTTTCTAGACAAACCTTGTGTTGCAATCTCAATATAAGAAACTAAACAGCATGGAACCTTTAAAATATATATATATATATATATGCATGTATAAATATTGTGGGAATGAAGTGATAATCAATAACAAATGTACATCGTTAAGATTGTGTAAGTAAATTACCGAATTGATTAATTTCAATCAAAATACTTGCAATGTTTATAAAAAGAGAAAAGTGAAACCTTTTCACAGTTTGTGTAGGAAGAAATCCTTTTAAATTCTGAACAACGATCTTGAACATTGTTGGAACAAAAAAAACAAAAACATGACAATGAAATAAAATAGTTGACAAATGAAGAGAAAGTGTGGTATTATTACATCAGTTGAAATTCTTGGAAGATTTCAATTCTCATAACAAACTGACTTTTATAAACTGTACAAGAACTTCTCTATTTAAAATGCCACACCTGATTCAATGTGGAAACAAAACAATTGGCTGTTTTCATCCTTGATTAAAGAAGGGTGGCTACATTATGACAGCTAACTTTTTTAGGTCAACCAGTCGTTTCCTTGAACAGCTTTCAGTCTAGACTGTATTCAGTCTGTAGAGGATAGTAGGATACATATACTATAGCCATACTATGGATGTTGGTACTATACCCATAGTATACAAAGGAATCAATGTTGTAAGCACTGAACCTTGCACAAATGCACTGCCCTATCTTTTGTTCATTTCCCCGCCCCCTTTTAATTAGTAAAAACAATCTGCAAATCTTCAACAAAGGAATTACTTCATTCTTGTTTAATAATATGACTTACAGAAATATTTTGAAACATAATAATTCAACACTGAAATAAAACATTTTGAAGATTTCTTGCTTTAGATTGTAATCTGCTTTGTAAATATTTAACAATTGTTTGGCATTACCATTCTGATTTCAACAGGTGGCATGTCATTTTATAGGAATTACTTCAATTTTAACATGATATAACCAATTATATTGCAAAGTTTGATTATTTTTAGATAACAATTGGTATTGAAAGCATTTAAAGAGAAAATACTTTTAATATAAAGAACTTGTAGGTAAAATACAAATGTGAAAACCAGTTTTAGTCATATATTTACAATCTTCAGTTTCACAACAACAGGGATCCACACTGTTGAATATAACACTCCTTAAAGTGTACACACACACACACTTATTGACAAGTAGCTAACTTGATGCCTTGAAATAATAGATATGACACCACTGCCATTAAATTACTTCCTGATATGGTGTCAAAGAACAATTCTTTCATCCCTCACTTATTTTTCCATCTTTACAAGGTTGATAAAATAAATATTTGTAATCGATTGGGTGAGAAGAGAGAGAAATGTCTTCAGACTCACACAATCAACAAAAAACAAAGCAATTTTCTGTTTTCCCACCCAACCCTACAACAATCAAGTAATCATTCATAAAACACAAACTAGAAACTAAATGATAGTAAGCAATCTAAGTAAAACATTTACAAGAACTATGCACAATAACATTTACTGCAAAAACATTTATTATTAAATAAAATTAACAGCAACAATGCTGTTCAGTGAGAAAATATTTAAGATTCTAAAAACACAGAAACAAAAATATGAAAACAGATTTCCATCAAGAATCAGCCCATCAAATAAAGTTGGTGTCATATAGTCTTGAATCAAAGATCAAGGAAAGCCAGGTCAAAAAGGGTCAGCACTCAAGATTGGTTGCAGAAATAATTGTAGAGTGACTGGTTACATTTAACAAAGTTTAGTGTTTTAGCAAAGACTCTCTAATTTGCACTAATTCAAATATGTGACTTAGTGAAAGTAGAGATTCTTTGTTAAAACACTAAATCTGTAAAGTTTCACCATAAATGTGTGTGTATGTATGTATGTATGTATGTATAT
>NC_068997.1:29515073-29520039 GCF_001194135.2 Octopus bimaculoides
ATATATATATACACACACATATATATTTCATCATTTTACATGAAGATGGAAAAATGTATATCTTAACTATATTTAATGGACTGTTTTTTTTTTTTTTACTGTTTTCAGTGAAGAGACTGCAGCCATGCTGGGAAACATACTTGAAGAATTTTAGTCAATTCTATTTAGCCCAGAACTTAGTGTTACTTGTTTGTCTATGAAAGTGGCTGAGTACTCCATTGTTAGACAATTAGTTACCTTTTACAGATGTAATACAAGATTTTTACACAAAAACACACACACAGACACTCACACTCAAGGCATTGCTCAACCCCATGGCTCTGACGGAAAAGTCTTGCTTAAAGTACAGTGCATTAGGATTGAACATGAAACCACACGGTTGTAAAACAAACCTTCTAACCAGAACGTTATGCATGCATATGTGGTTTCACTTATTAGACTATGATTTTGCTGGAGTAATATCGAAGTGTTTTGGTAGATCACAAGCTATATTTTTAACTTGATGCACCAATTTACACACACAAATAGTTAAATGCTACTTTTCTTTTGTCTTTTTTGTTTCAAACAAAACACTAAAGGGTCCATAATGCAGACATGAAGACTTTTGCAAAGTATAGAATCTACATGTATTTACTGCCTTTAGCTACTTCCATGCCATGAATTCAAGCTAATATCCAAGGATTCAGACACCATGATCTTTAGTGGACTGTGATAGTTGTTGAAACAAAAGGAAATCCGTTTTCTTCAAAACCTATGATAGAGTCTGCTGAAGATCACTGTGTCCCAGTTCCTAGATATCAGCATGAACTTATGGCACTGAAATACGTATTAAATATACATCCATTTACACACTCACACACACACACATATATCATGGACGCACATATCCCTTATACTTCATACAGTGTAATAACCAATAAATAGCACAACTAGAAAATGTATTAATAATTTATATAGATCTCTCTCTCTCTCTCTATCTCTATATATAATAATAGCAAGACATCAATAAACACTAATATGTATTAAACAGTAGCCACAATAGTTATTTCTCTGTATAATATTAAGATATCTGCAATACATCTCAATAAATAATCACAACAGTCATAACACAAACATTACAACTGCATGAATACAAAAGTATTAGTGCAGAGTGTACTAACTAACAGGACCTAGAATAACAATTAAGTATATCAACACAAACGTTATATGTTAGGTTATGGCACTATAAAGCCATATGCCAGTTAATAGTTTAAGCATCACAGATAGGGTTTCCCCACCCCCACCAATCTAAAAGGAATATTGCTTTTACATGGAATCAGTTACAAAACTGACTTTAGAGGATTTCTTTGCCTCCGTCTCTGAAAGCTCTTTGCTTCTTTTAACCAAGGATATCGACACTCGACTGGCCTGGATGACTTCACAAACCATGTCCTTACAGTCACAGCAAACATTCATCAAAGACCCTTTCATTACTCTTGACTTTGATTCCAGTAGTTTGTCCGATATCGTCTGAGACCGTTGCAGAGGTCGTCGTTTAGGGGACTTGCCATTCTTTTTTGGTGACAAAAGGGAACCGGTTCCAGTACTGATAAAAAATACAAAAAAAAAAGAGAAAAACAGGATAAGATGAAGGGATAAGAAAATCTTACATTTTAATTTTTTTTTTTTGTTATTGAAATTTCAGAATATGCTTCAACACATGAACTCACATAAAGAATCTTGCAAACCAAATCCCAAAACAAATATATGTGTGTGTGTGTGTGTGAATGAAATTGTAACTAGATAGTTTATTATTAAAATGTGTGCTTTATGTATTTTATCAATATGAAACAGACTTTAATACACATAAATTTCAAAGTTAAATATTCCAAAAACGATAAACTTATAATAAAGAAACAAATTTACAAGCTTAAGTATAGCAAAAAATTTATGTGACAAAAAAACGTTTTTTTTTTTTTTTAAATTACCTTGTAAAAATATTCATTGTTTGTTTGTTTTCAATTGGAGATATTGGTGGAGAAGGACTTAGGGTGTAGACTGGAATTCTATTGAAATGTTCTGCAGGAACGTGCATCTGTGTTGCAATTGAAATAATACAGCAAAATGATTAGGTTATCATCCTGTGCCTCTTGAGAGAGTAAGACGGAAAAGTAACAGAATGAAACTGAAGAGGAACCTGATCCACATTGTCTGGTGTGATCAGAAACTGAATTCAACAACACACTAATTTTCAGAAAGATCACAAGACAGAAAAAATGTTATCAAAATAATACAGCTACAATATAAAGCTTGAATGGTTTGCATCAACCATTTTAAAAGAGGAAACATTTAACAATTGGCCATAAGATATTTAGTAGCTATTTGAACTCAGAAACATTTGGCACCAAATTACTCAACCATTTATTTTTTTAAATTTTGACTGTTATTCCGCATTATCATTTGATTTTAAATGACTGGATGATGAACAGTGAAAGCAGAAGCTAGAGAGGCCCAAAATGGCACAAGACAAAGTAGATAAAACCTTTATGGGTTATGACATTTAGCTGAGAAGGATAGGTACATGAAATATGATGCTGTGCTCATCAATGCAGCCCAACACTGTATTACATAACAAAAGTAGATGTGGGAGAAAAAATGGTATTAAATGCCAAATTGCTGTTTGAAGAATGTTTTCCCAAAAATCTAGAAGCATGGAAAAAATGTTTTGTAGTATAAATTATCAGTGAGGAAAGCATTAAAATAATAACTTCCACTCATGACCAGAGTTCAAGTCTTGGTTTGTTTTTAAATGCTAATGATAGGAATTGCAAATCCTATAATTAATACTCTTGAGAAAAGCATGAACATCACATAGGATTGTTGCCATCGCCAGTAAGACTACTATCCATAAATCTGGTGCTCTGCACCTGTGTCATTAACAAATGGTAGTTGATAGTAAATAGTCTAACCTTGCGAATACATTTATTGCAGACAACCCTCTTGCAGAACTGGCAATTATTTCCCCATTGGCTGAACAGACTAAATTTCACAGATTTACAAGAGAAGCACACCTGGAAAACAATAGAAAAATCAATATTTATTATCAAATAGTATGTATTCACTTGTACATGATAATTAAAATATTTGAAAGTTTGAGTGGACAAGTTACATGAATATATGACGAGAGAGCTGCAATAAATTATGTCATTTTCTTTAACAAGATCAGGAATGAAGAGATCCTATGGTGTAATGGTCCACCTCCTATGATGGAAATCCTCATGGATAGAAATTTACATTGGTTGCAACCAGTGGTGGCTCGAAGATAAAATTAGTGTGGGTGCTGCTTCAGAAAATTTTTAGCCATTGTTTTAATACAGTGTAAAAGGAAACAAACATAAAAAGAAAATTTATACATTAACTTGATTGGTTTGCATTTTAGCCACTGCCGGGTAGTGTGTTTAATCTGTTCACTGAACACCGCCGGGAATTCGCCTCTTGTTTTTCAACCCCCCCCCCCAATTACAAAATAAGGGTGGGGAAACAGTTGCTAATTCTCTACAAAGCTCAAAATTTATAGGAAGCTGTGATCAGAGATTTATTTAAAGAGGTTTATATATGAAATGAAATCAAGTGATATGAAATATAAAACAAGAGAGGAATGAAGAAACTTGTTTCACTGCTTTATTCTGTTGGTGTCTCTTTTAAGAGATGGTGTCTGCTGCAGACGAATAGCGAGAACTGTGCAATGTGAGCAATATTTACTTTTCCACGAGAAACCAAGTCATAAAGCTGAGGCTCTGCAAGAAGTGATTCTAACTCTGCTTTAGTCAACACCTGTCGAATATGCATTACTTCATCCAATGTCAAGGACAAACACTCAATAGGATTCTGCCATTTTTTCTGAAAACAAAAAACAAAAAATATTTCAGTGAGAATATCTATACTGATTCTTTCTATTATAGATAGAAGGCTTGAAATTTGGTGGGGAAGGGGCCAGTTGACACCCAGTACTTGACTGGCACTTACTTGATTAACCCTGAAAAAATGAAAGGCAAAAATCAACCCTGGCCAAATTTGAACTCGGAATATAACGACAGACAAACTGCTGCTAAGCATTTTGTCGAGCGTGATCTAATGATTCTGCCAGCTCACCACTTTAATAATAATAATAATCTTTTGTATTACGGGCACAAGGCCTGAAACTATTTTTTTGGCGGGGCAAATCGATTACATGGACTCCCACTTTATAACTGGTACTTATTTCATCAACCCTGATAGAATGAAAGGCAAGGTTGGCCCTGGTGGAATTTGAACTCAGAACATACAGATGAAATTCCATTAAGCATTTTGTCTGGCATACTTTTGATTCTGCCAACTTGTTGCCTCAATTAATAATAAATTTGCTTTGGTGCACATTTTAGTCTGTATGCATAAATATGCCTGTTTCCGGGTAGATATGTACATGTAAGTAGTGCATCTGCATTAATGGGCACGTGCGTGCATGTCTATGTATAAAAAACATACATGTATGCATGTAAGTCTATGTCTGCATGAAGCTGCTTATGCAAATTTGGCAATTTGTTTCACTCTTTGAAAGTCAAGGTTTTAAGACGGATTTTTGTTTTTTAACAGGCGATTCCTCTTCACGGCAGACTATGTTCACTGCATATATTTCAATGGTATTATAACATCATATTTGTTCTACAGGGTCAGAGAGAGAGAGAGAGAGAGGAGAAAGCAAAGAGACAGACAGACAGTAAGCAACAAAGACACAAATGGAGAGGAAGGGAGGAGTGAGAAAGAGGGAAACAAAAAGAGAACCCTTTTTGTCAAGAGAACTCACTTGAAACAAGTCTTCGTCATTTTGGCATAAACCATATTCCATTGCTTCAATAATTTACATCACTTTGTCCTAATTCACGATCTACTATTTTATACTTCATAATCTATAACTTCATATAAACATAGATCTCACTAGCTACCTTTA
>NC_068997.1:29521504-29525081 GCF_001194135.2 Octopus bimaculoides
CACCATTGCTTGACAACCGATGTACATCTGATTACGTCTTTGTAACTTAGTGGTTCGGCAAAAAATACTGACAGAATAAGTACTAGGCTTGCAAAGAATAAGTCCAGAGGTTGATTTATTCAACTAATGGGTGGTGCTCCAGCATGGCCACAGTCAAATGACTGAAACAAGTAAAAGAATACAAGAATACAAATCCTAATAAAATTTAATGAGAAAAAAAGGATCTTTTAAACATGGAAAGGCTAAGAGGGTTCAGCTGAGTGAAATAGGAATCAGAAAGGGTCCACAGGGGGAAAAGATGGCTGAGGACCACTGCCTTGGGCTGTAACAGCTGTGGTGATCAAGTGATAACATTTTATTTTTTAAGACAATGAGCCCACATAATGTGGGTGTAGTTCGATACAGAGATTAGATACGTAAAACATGGGGAAGTGGATCAGTTACTAAACTTTCTAGATTTAACCCCTATGAATGCATTTCATTTAAGACTTTCAACCAGTTGCCCTGGTTTGATAAGGTAGAGCAAATTTGAAGAAATATTTCGTAGCTGAATAAATAATTTGAATACAAACGTCTTCCATAATTCTTAGGAATTGGTGACAATATCTGTGCAGGAAATATGTCTGCATTGTGGGGGTATATACCCTAATAACTAAGCCACTGAATCTAAAACAACAAATGTTAATAAAAAACACAAACTGTGAAATCATTAAAAATCCAACAGAAAAATAAGTATCAAGTGAAGATTATATTAGTCAAATGAAAGACAAAACAAACATTTCTGTTTGTAAACAGAACCAAGCAGGAAATTGTACCAGAAAAAGGGAAGGAAAAGAAAAAGGAGAGGTTATATGGAAAATCACAAAGTGATCGAGGACGTAAGTAGGTTTAGTAAAAACTTGAGTAAAATCATTAACTTCTCCAAAACAACTACTTACTATTTCCAACTCAGATTCATCGAATTCCTTGATCAAAAGATAATTTATTAAAGAAATAAATGTTGAAGAGGTGACAGTGAATGAATAAAATTTTACACACACAAACATATTCACCCACAAAAGCACACAAATAAAGAGACACACTGATTAACAAAAATTTTAAAACACTCTCACACGAGGTAGGCCTAGTTGTGGAGAAGTTCAGGTTGATAAAATAATTTTGACAAGACATTCAAACAAGCTGATAAAGTTAATTTTCAATCAATTTACATCAATACAGATCATAAATAAAAGACCATTTTATAGAATGGTCATCTATTTATACACATTCTAGCTTCTTATTTAGGATGCAGGTGATAACCATTTTTATTGAATTGGCAGAAAGCTTGTTGGGGAACAAGTTGAACATTACGGTTCTGGAAGTTTCACATAATCAAATGAGATTTCAAGAGAGGAGTTATTTGTCTAAGGAAAGATTGTGCAAAGAAACATTGGAGAATGTTAAAAAGATTTAGCACTGAAAGTGAGGTGCAGAACAAGGAGAAGGGCACAGCTATATTTTTAAATCTTGTCATATTAAGCAAACTTTGGGAATGGTTTCACTTCGGTACATCTAAGAAGCACTTCACAGAACCAGCTGCTGCATGATAGGCTATGAAGTTTGTTCTCAGAACAGTCTGAAATAAACATTCTTATTCTTAAGCATTTGATTGATTATCTTTGCTATAAGTCTGTACAAATTCCCTTTAATGTGGTCCTTCAACTAGCAAACACCTATAATGAGGTTATGCTCATTTTCCAAAGAGGATTTGGTTCTCTTCCAAGTTTGCACTTTTGCCAAGAATAAACAGGACATAGACAAATGTGGTTGAGAAGTTTGCTTCCCAACCACATGGTTTCAGGTTCAGTTCCACTGTGATGGCCTTGGGCAAGTGTCTCCTACTATAGCCCTAGGCCAACCAAAGTCTTGTGAGTGAATTTGACAGGCAGAAACTGAAAGAAGCCCATCATTTGTATGTGTTTGTATCTCCTTGTCATGACAATGCATAATAGTTGTAAATGAGTGTCACCGTCATACAAGCAGTACCATTTCCAAAAGAGAAAGTCATTCACCAGGGTTAACAAGCATTGCTGAGTTTGGTTGTATAAATCTAATCCTTTGTGCGTTGTCTGTGCCCTCAAAACCAGATATTTCGGGGTCGTCTCCCTTCCCATTGCCCAGAATTATCAATAACTGACTCTAAAGAAAATATGGTTGAAGGAAGGCGTGCAAGAAGAGGGATTGTTTACTTACAGACAGTGGATGATAATCTTTGTATGGTAAGCTACGTTGGTGCTCTTTGGTGTGAGTAGACGAACTAGTCCAACTTACATGCATTACGTTTGATTTCGTAGAATGATCTACGTGTAGATTCCGGTCACTAGTCGTTGGGGAATTTCCAGCAGATCTTGAAATGTTTTCAGAACTGCTGAGGCTTTTTACAAGATTTCCATCGTCGGGAGACTCTTCTAATTCACTGATCATTTGAAGGGTTTCAAATATTGGTGAAGTTTTTGCTTCAGTTGGAGACTCGCATACCATGATGGTATGCCGTCGAATTAGCTTGGCATTTTTATCTGTGGAATGGTCTTGTTTCCCTAAAAATGCAATTAAGAAATTAGATAAATTATAAAAAACAATTAAAATTTTTAATATTGATAAATTATTTCTTTATACTCTTTGCCTGATCATCAAAACCAGGCTACATACCCTACTTTAGCTTTTGACAACCATTTGTCACTTGCAGGTTTTTAATGGGCTGATCACTGATTTACAATATTTGTGGCACTGAGTGAAGAAAGATCATCTGAAGAATCGTGCAGAAAAAATACACAAGGAACTGTGGTTGAGGAGTGTTGGGTTTTCAATTTTTTTGATGTCCACATTTTTTATCAAGTGCAGGCATGGCCGTGCTTCCCAACCACATGGTGCCAGGTTCAGTCCCACTGAATGGCACTTTGGGTAGGTGTCTTCTACTATAGCCCAAGGTCGACCAAAGCCTTGTGAGTGGATTTGGTAGATGGACACTGAAAGAAACCTGTTGTATGTGTATGTATGTATGTATATATATATGTGTGCGTGTGTGTGTGTGTGTATGCATGTGTTTGTTCCCTCCACCGTCACTTGACAACTGATGTTGGTATGTTTATGTACCCGTAACTTAGTGGTTTGGCAAAAGAGACCGATAGAATAAGTACTAGGCTTACAAAGAATAAGTCCTGAGGTCGATTTGTTTGACTAAAAGTGGTGCTCCAGTATGGCCACAGTCAAATAAGTGAAACAAGTAATAGAATACATCAGTGCAAGATATATACACAACACACACCTGTGTATGCTTGAATGTGTGGGAATGTTACTTATTACATCATCATCATCGTTTAACGTCCGCTTTCCATGCTAGCATGGGTTGGACGATTTGACTGAGGACTGGTGAAACCGGATGGCAACACCAGGCTCCAGTCTGATTTGGCAGAGTTTCTACAGCTGGATGCCCTTCCTAACGCCAACCACTCAGAGAGTGTAGTGGGTGCTTTTACGTGTCACCCGCACGAAAACGGCCACGCTCGAAATGGTGTCTTTTATGTGCCACCCGCACAAG
>NC_068997.1:29525574-29526149 GCF_001194135.2 Octopus bimaculoides
TCCATTCTCACCACATGTCCATACCAGCGCAATCGTCTCTCTTGCACGCCACAACTGATGCTTCTAATGTTCAGCTTTTCTCTCAAGATACTTACACTCTGACGGGTATTCACATTGACATTACACATCCAACGGAGCATACTGGCTTCATTCCTTGCGAGCTTACGTATGTCCTCAGCAGTTACAGCCCATGTTTCACTGCCATGTAGCATGGTTGTTCGTACGCATGCGTCATACAGTCTGCCTTTTACTCTGAGTGAGAGTCCCTTTGTCGCCAGCAGGGGTAAGAGCTCTCTAAACTTTGCCCAGGCTATTCTTATTCTAGCAGCTACACTTTCAAATCTGAGCAAAATAGTAGTAGTGATGTTTACACTGCATTATCATTATAACTGGTCTCAGTAACTTTGACAATCTGTAGAATATTGGAATCCCTTATTTGAAAAACAGATGGCGATTGGTGACAAGCATCTGAGTGTAAAATCTTGCCTAAAAATTAATTTCCATCCAAACCATACTAGAGTACAAAATACAGGTGTTAAATGAAAAATATATATATATATATATATATATATATA
>NC_068997.1:29526159-29536425 GCF_001194135.2 Octopus bimaculoides
CGTGAGAATTAGAGGTTGGGAAGCAAACCAACTAAGGGATAGTACCTATCCAATATACTGCTGCTAGTGTGCCCAATTATTAATTTCCAAGTGCTGGTTATTGCATAGCAATTTCGCAATTGGGCAGGGGTAAAAAGTGGTTTACCCTTAATTTATATGGCAAAAAGAAAATGGAGGGGATACAAAAATGACATACATCATCTGGTAGACATTCTATTATGTCTGTTTATTCCAAAACAAAAGGAACTGATCTTTTAATCTTTTACTCTTTTATGTATAACTATTATTACTAGTATATATTTGTGTAGCACACAGTCTTTGCATTGTGTATCTGTTCTTATAATACTCCCTTATGTTTTGGAATAAACAGACTTATAGAATGTCTACCAGATGATGTATGTCATTTTTGTATCCCCTCCATTTTCTTTTTTGCCATATATATATATATATATCTTAATATATAAAGCTGAAGTTGTGTGTCTGTGTGTACATTTTTACATCATAAGGGTTTTTTCATTGTAAGGCTTTCTTTTTTAGTTGATTTTCACCTAGCAAGACTTATCATAGATGGCATAATAAGTCACATCTGAACAACGTCGGGTTATACTGCTAGTATATATATAAGCTTCTGAACAGTTTCCATTTACCAAAGTCTGCTCAAGGTATCAGTCAACCTGAATCTATTGGAAAAGATTCTTGCCCAAGGCACTGTGTAACAGTTTTTAATCCATTTGTTCCAAAAACAAAAATCCAACTCATAAATGAAAACATCAAAAAATGGAAGTAAAACAAAATTTTTTAAAAGTACAAAAATTTCAAAATATGAAACTTAAAATAATTTTCACCTTGTCTCTTGACAGTGTCTTTATTTTCAGATCCTTCTCGACAAGATAATTCTTCATCATCAGCCTAGGGAGAGAAAAATACATCCAAATGAACAACACCTTAATATAACCATGAAAGAAAAAGTACTTGAGATTTCTGAGCTGCTTTGACTGAAACAGAGTTTCAACACTCCCGCCCCCACCATCTTTTACAAAAATTCAATAACATCAATTCAAACAAACAGTTACTAATTAGAGCATCACCATAGCTGAATTTATTTGAATGAACCATGTATTAGACAATTCAACAAATACAGTGAAGGCTGTGTTTCTCCAATGAATTTCGTTGATTACTGAAACATGTCCAAACATGCATTTCGTAATTGTCAGAAGAATGAAAGTTTTAGTCATTGATTAATATTATTTACATTTGACGGGCATATAGTGTAGTGGTTAAGAGCTCAGGCCACTAACCCCAAGATTCCAAGTTCGATTGCAGGCAATGACCTGAATAATAGTAATAACATCGAAAAATACCTTAGGAATGAGAACCCAGGTTCAAAATTTCCCCAAGACACTTGATGAAGGATCAGCCGAAACGTTGTGTTAACAACAAACAAGATGAGGACAAATATCCACCAAATGTAAATAATGTACATAATTCCACATCTCTTAAATATAAAACTGTATTATTAAATATTGTTTTACTATTCTTCACTTCATATTTATTTCTAGTTAAAATACTTCATACACGTGGGATTATTATTATAACTATATTACCTTACCTGTGTATCACATAGTTTTAAAAAAATATGGAAATTGTAAAATGCTTGTGCATTGTAATGAAAAGGATACAAACTAGTGCAATTTAGACATCACTTACCTCAAAACTGTTATCAAGAATCAGGTTGAAATCTGGTTTTATAACTCTGCGTACAGGTAAAGGACTCTCTTCGTCATCATCGATATTCAGTTTAGTACGAGATGTTTCAACTGTGAATAGAAACATATTTAAGTATTCTCAAATCTATCTTGTTTATCTATCAACAAACATCTTCAAATAAAATTTGCACATGAGAAGAAAGGATATCTCCTTTATAATTTAATAACTACGCAGTTTTCTTCTATGGATGATTCAATCAACGACACCTGTCCTCCAAATTGATGACCTTATGTTAATATTTTTTTTTTAACTTTCAAATAGCCCATGTATGAAATATACAGACTAGTTTTAACTTTTATACAATTACTGGTCTAAGCTGCAAGCCTTTAGCATCTGGATGAAGGTTTAGTTGTTCAGTATTTTTCACTAATTGGCACCAATACCATTGAGTCGTGCACTGGGTGGATAAATACAAGTCAAAGCTGTACTCTCTCTGTCTCTCTCAGGCAGATCTCAGCCAGAATAAGGAATTGGCAGAGAAGCCAGTCATACCTCTCAACCATGCATTGGTTTTACACATGAGATTCAAACGCATCCTATTTCTTTCTCCCACAAAACTCAGCCAGAACAAAGAATCCACAAAACTGGTCATTTCTTACTCTGAATATACAAGACTCTTATCAATTGAAACGAAATATTAATTGCTGTATCTCTCTTCTACTAGATTCTCAACAACATTTGTTATTCACACTACATAGAACTTGGCTTTCTAGAACACATGAAATAAACTGGTGAGCTGACTTTTATAACACATTCATATGAACAACACCACTTCCACAACAAACTTTCATTTGAATCTTGTTTTATGAATGTTGTAATTGAACTCTTCTGTCTGAATGTCATTGAATGAACATTTTGAAGTATAAACCCCCACACACAGAGTTTATCTTCATTGAATTAGAGTACCACTCTAAGCGTTGTCACTCACATCCATATTCTACAAGTTGACCATTTTGTACTTGAAAGTGGGGGAGGTCAATCTCTTCAAGAATAAAATTTTGTTTGTGGAAATATTTTTTTTTACAACTGTATTATGAATCTCTTTTCAACATTCTTATTTTTGTAGTTCTTAAAAATTAGTTTCTTCACTGTAGCTTTTGTAAGTTTTGTCTTTAGAAGGTTTAAATAATAAAAATATTACAATATCATACAAAATACTATGGTAAAATACAAAACTTATAACAGAAAAAGCTTAGAGAACGTAAAAATACATGTCTTTAAAGAACTTAGATCAAAATTGCATCAGTTGAAATATTGCCTCCACCAAAAGACAAAATAATATACAATGTATTTGATCCAATGAAATTTAAATAAATACATTCACAACCAAATTAATGACTAAAACAAATATAGAATATAATAAATGAATATTGAAATCATTTTCAAAGACTTGATTTTCCATTTACTAAAACTGCACAAAGGAAATAAAAGCTCCAAGGGAAATCACTATTTTTACTTTCAATTGTCTCCCTTACATAGTCACCATAATTATAGGAAAAACATTAAGGTAGAGTGAGGACAAGAAGCAATGTTAAGACAGAATCCAAAATGGTTATTATTTAGCATCAGGTTTGGCATTATGCTGTGCTTGAGAAGAAGCCCCATCAAGCCAAGCAAAATCACAGTGGTGACAGATACCCGTGTCGCACAAATGGCACCCATGCCAGTGGCACATAAAAGCATCCACTCACAGAGTGGTTGGTGTTAGGAAGGGCACCCAGCCATAGAAACCATACCAAATCAGACTGGAACCTGGTGCAGTTCTCCAGCTTACCAGCCCTGGTAAAACCGTCCAACCCATGCCAGCATGGACAACAGACGTTAAATGATGATGATGACCATTCTTATCTTTAAAGTATAGTGTAGGTAAGACTACATCATGCAATGTGTTACCTCAGGGTAACATGTAATTTGAGGGTTATTTATCAATTTCTAGCAGGTTGAGTAAGCAGAACAAAAGGCTCCCTCACTGGATCATCAGTATTACAGTTTTGAAGAGCAGATGAATCCTTTCAATTAAATATTGGCCCTTACTGGAACTCATCTGAATATTAAAAAAGAAAAGGCCTTTGAAAGATAAAATTATTTCAAACTCAGTGCTGCCTGACTGGCTCCCGTACCAGTGGAACGTAAAAAGTACCATTCAAGTGTGGTCGATGCCAGTACCGTTTGACTGGCCCTCGTGCTGGTGGCACGTAAAAAGCACCCACTACACTATCGGAGTGGTTAGCATTAGGAAGGGCATCCAGGTGTAGAAACCTTGCCAGATCAGATTGGAACCAGGTGCAGCCTTCTGGTTTGCCAGCCCTCAGTCAAACCTTCCAACCCATGCCAGCATGGAAAGTGGACATTAAATGATGACGATGTTAGAATGTTTTTCAGAGAAGATCAGCAAAGCATGCCCTGAAATATAGGGACTGTTTATAGAATAAACCTGTTTATTTGGGGAATAAATCATTCGCATTCTATTGACAAATGTAATCTGGTTGTTGGAAAACTAACCCCAAATATTAACAAAGCCTTATTAATAGAAGCAGGGTCCAATTACTTGGGAAAATTGGATTGGAAGCAAATACCAGCTAAAAACAAATATAGCAGACAACAGGCTGAAAGGACACAGATATATTTAGTAAATACCAGAAAGAGTCCTGCTTCTGTATCTAAATTTATTATAGCTAAGTTCTCAATGAGAACACCAGAATCTAAATGATTAAATCAGATAGTTTACATGCTGCAAACTTCATAAAATTTTCATGTGGAATTCACCTGTTTAATGTATATTTTTCTTAATGGAACAGGTTTCCAAATTGTTAAACAATAATCAATCCATTCTACTCATCAATAAATCATCTGAGTTGCTGTTTCATCTGCTGCTATGGCAACTACAATGGCCTTGGCTCCTTTCAATTCAATAAGCTTTATTGCTCTCTCTCAACCAAAACCATTCAATACATCTGCCTCTCCTCTTACCAACTTCTTAGACTCCACATTCAGAAATTTGTACAATCCTCTTATCAAGCATGAAATAAATAGATTAGACTCATCTCATTTCATTTAAAAGGCCAGGAACAGTGTTCCATCATCTTCAAGAAATAAATTTTAAAATGGAAAACTTATGGCTACATAGTTAAGAATTTCACTTCACAATCACAGACTTTCAAGTTCGGTCCCACTGCATGGCACCTTAGGTAAGTGTCTTCTCTTCACATCTTCCCTTCACCTGTGCTCACCATCTGCTCTATTCCCCTTCAACTTCCCTGCTGAATCTCTTCCCTACAACATGTCCTCCCCTCCACCCACCCCATTCTCCTTTTGCAATCTTGTGAATTTACCTGCCCTTTCACCCTATCAAAAATTCTTACCCCACTTATACACCCTCCCCTCTTCCCTATTACATCTTCATCTTCTCCCACTCTCTCCTGCTGAGGTAGCCCTGTATTGCTTCTTCTGCAATACCCCTATTTCTGTCCCTTTATTCATACTGTAGCCTCTCACCTGATACAAAGCCATGCACCCACCTCAATTCCATTCCCCCAACTCAGTTGAGGAGTCTTAAGTTAGTTGGTGACCTCACTGCTACTGGTTCCACATAAAAAGCAACCAACTCTGAAGTGGTTGGCACTAGGAAGGGCATCCACCTGTAGAAACCATGCCAAAGCAGACAATAAAGCTTGGTGCAATCTTCTGACCTTGCCAGCTCTTGTCAAACCTTCCAACCCATACCAGCATGGGAAATGGATGTTAAATGATGACGATGATGACGATATAAACAAGTGTTCACATGTCTGTGCCTGGTTTTGTCCTCAATCTACGACTCAACAACAGGTGTTGGCTTATTTACATCCTTTTAGAGTATCATAGAAATAAGTACCAGACTTATTTTTGAAAATATCCAGTGACCGGATAAAAGACACATATGGAACCTAAAATTAAAGATGCTTAATAGAGTCTTTCCAAAACATGCCTGGAAATCAGAAATATGATAAACCTCAATAATTACCCAAGACTTTTCCTTCTTTGATTGGGCGAAGTTTTGGTTGAGATCTGATTTCGATGAGAAGCTTTTCATGAGGGTCCGGTGATCGTGGGGGTAACTTGTTTACAACACGATCTTTCATCTGAAAGGAAAAGTAATCCAGTCTTAAGTGTTACAGCAGATCTTTCATATTAGTACACAGAAGTACATACTAGTGTTTCGGAGTGAAAGACATGAAAGCATTACTACATTAGTCTCAGTAAGCTAACATTAGTCAACTACAATATAATCAGTTAGTATAACTACGTGAAACAAACAGCTTTACTAGCAATAAACTAAATTACACATTAGTACAGTTTATCCATTACACTATCAGTAACAACACACTAGACACGTTGCACCAACTATAATTTACCTTTCATGCACTGTATTATTAATTATTAAGGTGGCGAGCTGGCAGAATTGTTAACAAACAGGGCGAAATGCTTAGTGGCATTTCACCCGTCTTCACATTCTGAGTTCAAATTCCGCCACGGTCGACTTTGCCTTTCATTCTGTTGGGGTCAATAAATTAAATGCCAGTGAAACACTGGGGTTGATGTAATCGACTAGTCCCCACCCCCGAAATTTCAAGCCTTGTGCCTATTGTAGAAAGGATTATTATTATTGTTGTTGTTTATTCAAGTGAGTGGTTGTAATATGAAGGAGAGTAAGTCAAGAGTGACTTTTAAGTGGCAAGCTGGCAGAACTGATAATATGCCAGACAAAAAGCTTAGTGGTGTTTCATTTTTATGTTCTGAGTTCAATTTCTGCTGAGGTCGACTTTTGCCTTTCATCTTTTCAGGGTCAATGAAATATGTAGCAGTTAAGCACTGGAGTCAATGTAATTGACCAGCCACAGACCCCCAAAATTTCAGGCCTTCTGCCTACATAGAAAGAATATTACGAACATTGCTCATTGTGTGAGTATTACTCTAATATGATTAACACTGGAACCTTCAGGAAATATCCAACCAGGACTTCAGTTTTTCCATAAGCAAAGACCTAGTCTTTGGAAGACAGATTTGGCAGCATTACTTATGTAAAGTTAGCATAGAATGGTAATATCATGGCACAACGAATAAAGTGTTAAGTTAGACCATCAGCTTTTTAAATGTTTTATTATATAAAAACTACTGAGTATTAAAATTGTTTAATAACTAAAATTGGCAGACACAGTGCCCTTTACTCAAAGAGATACACATGCACCAGTGTAGTACCTTTAGAACACTCTGGCATTTTAGGATTTGCCCCCCCCCCCCGCAAAAAAACCCCCCATTTGACATGTAACAGATTGTTCAGAGTATCTGTAACAAGTTGGAAAGGGTCAGAATTTATGCAAAGGAAAGACAGCAGACAAGATTATTTCCACAATGTATGTGTAACAAGGATGCTGTTGCAGATTGTTAATATTTTCAAAGTCTCTTTCATGGAAGCAATGCTAGTCTTGTATAATGCATCTACAATGTATATAGGTGGGGACTGTCTGTGGAATGTTAATGAGTGCAGCATGGTATCGTTTACATAGAAGTATGTGTAATTAGCAGTAACAAGGTTATCAGTGTACAATAGAAAGTAAGAAACGGTGAGAAATTACATGAACCATACGACATCCTCAAATTTTGGTTCAATTAACCAATAAACCGTAACAGCTGAAACGTGTGTCTTGCAAATGGCTCAACTGCTGAAAAACAAAGTCCAATGTCGCTAAATTTCATTCGGTTTATTGCAGAGAAAAAATATTCAAGAAAGTCATTGAACAAAGGAATATTGTAGAAAAGCAGAACCATTTATTTTGGGGAAATGTTGCCAGACACTTAACAGCAATATAATGAAAACAGAAAATTAAACAGGAATGTTTGCTCATCAAGTTAATTTCATTTTAGATTAAGTCTGCTTAAAGACTGTCATTTGTGATGATTCATTAACAGAATGTATTATATCCTGGTTTGTGAGTTGATGGATTATTAAGTTTAATGTTCAGAACAAAGAGTCATGAATGCTGTGTTTGAATGCTTAGATTCTTCAAGGTCAAGTTTACTTATTTATAAACTCACCTCTTGCATAGGATGTCTGATAAGAAAGTATACAGATTGATTTTTGATGTTGATGGCCTTGTAAACTTAAAGATACATACAATACTGGCGCACAAAAATTGACTTGAAAGTAATATACTTAGGAATATTGTAGAAAATACAAAATAAATACAACTATAATAAAACTGGGAAGAGCAAATATTGAATAAACATCTCAATAATAAAAATTGGACATTGTGTTCTTTAAAACATGCATCAATTTTTATGCTAAACCAAGACTGGACACAGAAACTAGCTGTGCAATTAATAAACTTAACCCTTATTTTACTTGAACACATATCAAAGACTCCCCACTCCCTGTCATGTTTTTAAATATGGTGTATCTCATTTTGTAATTGCTGCCTTTGTCACATGCAGCCTTGGTTTGTCACTGTACTACCATGTTTATTTACATAAACTATTTGATTTCAAATACTTATTTCAATGAATTTTTTTTTTCCATTACAGTTAGCAATGAGCAGTAGAGTTAGAGCTATTGGACATCATTACTCTTCTGAAAATGCAAAATGTAAAGTGAATGAAGAAAAGAAAGAAGAGACCAGCTATAGAGATTGAAAACCTGTAAATTAACAGAAATTTATGATACTCATGAAAAAGATGATGGTTGAAGCTGGAAATAAAGAAACAACCAGCACTAATGTGGCAGAAAGCATCCAGCAACAACCAGCAGCTATTCATTTATTGAATGTGATACAGTAAGTGAAAAGAACAAGTGCTCTTGTGATATTGGTAAATGGCCAATTTTGATGATTGTATTTGTGAATCCAATAGAGAACCAAAAGAAGCAACATGCTAACAGTGACTTCTTTTCAACCATTTGATCATAAAAAAAAAACTGAAGACACAGTCAGATTTTTTTTTATTTCACACATGTTCATAAATCTACAAACAAGCTACCTGCAAGAAATTAGTAATTCAGAAAATAAACAAAACCTATTTTGTTTTCCATAGGATATTGTTATGACTTGAGGTTATTCATAGCTTACTGGAAATAGTTTAATGACAAGAAAAATACAAGGAATTTGTGTGGTCAACATCACTTCACATAGATAAATGCTATTCTCATGGTTCATGCACAAAAGCAAAAATATTGGTGCACACTTGTAGAGGGAATAATTGAAATTATAAACTTTTTGTTAAAAGGTTTGTTGTTTTATGATGGTGGATCTGCTCATAGTAGGAATTATTGAAGAATGCTCTTTGGCCATTCTTTTCTGGCAGAATATATAAACACGCATGAAATCAAATCTAGTTGATAGAAATTGTATCCAAAACAGCATAAGAAGGATTTATTAATCTGATTAGATCCAGCATACTAGAACACATTATCTATGGAGTGAGAGAACAAAGTATTATTCTGTTTCTTTGGATTCTAATCCATATATTACCTCATGTGAACCAGCCAACTTTGATTCTATGCTGTTTTTACCATAGAAGTTTGGGGATATGGAAAGTCAGAGTAAGTTAGTGAATTTACCGTGACAATTTCATTAATATAAAAGACTGCTGTAATCAAAATTACGAGAATACCTGTAATATAAGTGGCAGAAATGTGCTGGCAGATCAGCACAAATTAACAATCTGAGTTTATAGACTGTATTTCATGCTTTGCCCCCATTCAGTAAGTTTGACTGGAAACTCTGCTGCCAAATGCTGGAAAGACGCATTCATTTTTAAATAATTTGTATAAAGCCTGAACACAATTTTTGTTTTTTATCAATGAGGTCTCCTTTCTGCTACATAATTTGGAGGTGATGGTGCACCAATTGAGAGAAAAATTCCAGAAACCAGGTTCCCAGTTCATGCAGATACATCATAAAACCCTTTCATACAAGTTTTCCACAACAAAACAAGTCTTGGATGACATAAGAGAAAAACAATGATCAGAAGATTATTTACATTTGATGGATATTTGTCCTCATCTTGTTTGTTGTTAACGTTTCGGCCGATATATCCTCCAGCCTTCATCAGGTGTCTTGGGGAAATTTCAAACCTGGGTTCTCATTCCTAAGGCATTTTTTGATATTATTATTATTATTATTTTATTATTCAGGTCACTGCCTGGAATCGAACTCGGAATCTTGGGGTTAGTAGCCTCCGCTCTTAACCACAAGATGAGGACAAATACCCGTCAAACGTAAATAATATAAATATTGTACATAATTCCTCATCTCTTAAATATAGAACTAAATGATCAGAAGAGTGCTGAGGACAGGCTCATGGATCAGTGATTCTTTAAAATGCTCCAAGACATGTATACAGCTTATGCCTCTATGGATATATCCAAGGTAAGCAATCTACTTTCTCAGTCATCGAGCAAAAAAAAAAAAAGGTGAAAGATCAGAGTGTGAAGATTATTGATAAGCTTCACTGTGTGTGTGTGTGTGT
>NC_068997.1:29536875-29539213 GCF_001194135.2 Octopus bimaculoides
TTATTTTAAACTCTCAAAAACCGAATGTTTAAACAAACAACCACTTTAAAATATTGTAAACGGAAGAAAATAAAATGTTTCTTAAAAAACATCATTTAACCCTTTCATCACCAACCCGACTGAAACTGGTTCTGACTGTAGTACAAATATCTTGTTTTGATAAGTTTTGAATTAAAATCTTCCACAAACTTTAGTCACAATTTATGTTCCTGACACTAGCTTAATGATAACTAAGTTATTTTACTAAATTCTTTGTTATATTTAAAATAATTGAAAGAAACACAGAGCATCTCAAAATAAATACGGTAATGAAAGGGTTAAACATCCATTTTCTTATGTTGCCATAAATTTGACACACTTAGAAGACCAATTCTTTTCATGTGTCTTAATCCTGTTTCACCATTTCTTAGAGTTTGCTCTCGGGTTGACCTAACCATTGCATATACCCTCCAACAACAAACTAGACACATTATCTGTCCATAAGAACACAGTTGGTAACTCTATATAGAGTAACCGATGCTTTCCAAGCCCAATTCCTTTCTCAAATTAACACATCTCATATATATACTTCATATTACAGCTTATTTTACTTGCTGAGATAGAAGCATTTATTTTCAAATAGAAATTAAAATTCTTCAAACCCCTTAACTCTCCAACTTTAACCTCCCAGCATCAGCACTAACAAATTATGCCATCTCATTGTTAACTACTACTTCCAGTTTGCCATTTAAGCAGTTTGTAGTCTTTATGCTTTCATCTACTTCAATCAATACCTTTGGATCTGATAGATTAATGAAAAAAACAAAAAAGTCACTGCAACTTTCATGCCTTGTGTCTGCACTAATTACGCCATACTAAACTCACTACTTGTCCTCTTAAGTTTTATAAAATATTAGACAAGGCTATGCTTTCTGATTATAGACCAATAACAATGCAGCATAAAGACAACGGCTAAGAGAAAATAATCCACCTTATGAATCCATATTTTATGATAATTTCCAACAATAGTACAGGGTCACAGAGTTACTGGAAAGACATGTCCATTGATTCAACAGCAGGATATTTCTAGGACTTGTTTTATCAATACCAATGAGATGAAAGTCAACTCTGGTGGGATTTCCAACTCAGAGTGTACAGGGATCTAACTACACACTAAGTATTATTCAATTAATGATAACTGAAGCAAAATTAAATGCATAAGAATATAAGCATGTCTATTTAAATGACTCCAGCCCCAACTCCAAGGTTTCTGGCCTTGTTTTAATGCAGAAGATGGAGTGGCAAAAACAGCAGAGCACATTGTGGTATTTAGTGACATATTTTTACTGTTTGTTCTCTATGGTTGATAAAAAGCAGTATTTTACTGGAAGTTGTTCAACAATAACCATTGTCTACAAATCTATGGCCTTGCTTCAATCAAAGACATTAATCATTAATATATATCAATTTCTACAATGGCATTTTATTTTTTTGTTCCATAATTTATCAAGAAAAATATACTTAAAAAATCTTACCCATATTTGAATTTTATTTAACTTGTTCCAACCCATTTTCAAATAGGGATACCATTCATTTTTGCCAGCTGAGTGGACTGGAGCAATGTGAGAAATAAAGTACCTTGCTCAAGGACACAATGTGCCACTGGGAATCAAGCTCATACCCTTACAATCACAAGCCAGAAGACCCTAACCACTAAGCCATGCGCCTTCACACACACACACACATTTGCTACACATACATACATACTTTTCTATGTAGTACAGACACACATACTACAATGAAATGTACCCAGTATGCTCTGTAAGGTGGTTGGTGACAGGAAGAGCATCAAGATAGAAACTAAAACAAAAATTAAACACAACAAGCAAGATCAGTCTATGAGGGCAGAGGCTCCCAATAAGGAGCTCAAACTATGAAAACCTATCCAACCCATTCCAACATGTAGCGTGAATGATGATGATGATGATGATGCATACAGACCCATATAGCTCAGAGAGAGAAAGAGACCGACCTCATCTTGACATCATGTGATAGCTATGTGTCACTATTATACAAGTGGTGTCCATTTCCAATCTTCCATTAAAACATATCTGGCCATGGGGAAATATTATTGAAGATTGACAACAGGGAATGCATTTGACAACAGAAAAATCTGCCTTGACAGACTCCATCAGACCATGCAAGCATGGAAAAAAAGATGTTAAGACGATCGTACACAAAACTGTAAATGTCATTTTGCTCCTAGCATTATGAACCGCGTGTTTTTCTGACATCTTGTTCTTCACTAATGAATAGTATTTTTTCATTATATTTCCAGCAGAGATAAATATTTTCCCTT
>NC_068997.1:29539429-29551159 GCF_001194135.2 Octopus bimaculoides
ATATATATATATATAATCATTTAAAGCTTTAATTATTTTCACCTGCATATCATTCTAGAGTTTATAGTTCAGAATCAAACATTCATATCCACATCTAATGAAAATTACTCACAAGGTGTTCTTGTACAATATAAATGTAACTATAAATATATCGGATAAGAAGATGAGGAAGTGAGTAATTTTAATGTTAAATTCCAGTGTTTTGAGAGTAGATTTATCAGACACAAGCCTAAAATAATTTTAGGGTAGGCTCTTCAACCAGAAATTATTATGGTGAACATGATTATGTTAATTAGATCAATTTAGACAACCAAAATAATCTGGGTCACCAGTGATGATTAACAGTTTTGTGAGGACAAAGGGTGTGATAACGTGATGAATTTTAGGTTATCTCAAAAGCTTACTCATTTTTAGAGATTTCTACAAGGATAAAAAGTAATAACATAACTTTGAGAGACAAACTCAGACAGAACTCTCTCCACCTAACAAGAATTCCGAGCAACAAGTGGTAGGGTCTTCATGCTAAATAGATTACTGGAATTCAGAGTAAATAGATTATTATAAAAGCCTGAAATATTTATAGAGAAACTCAAACAATTTAGAAGATTCCAGTTATTTTAATTGTGCTACAATAAACATTGAATCATTAAAGTAAATTATTGATGTACAAGTAAAGTAAAACCGATTGTGATGAAGTGGGTAAATGCTCAAATTCAAGGCAACAAAATCGTTGCCTCCTACTGAGGCAGGCAACCAGTCAGTGTGCATGAGTATGTGCATGTGTTTTGCCAATAAGGATGCCTTTTACAGAGTCACTTGACAAGCTAGAAATAGCAGCCAAATTTCTCTCATCACATCCTAGACTCTTAAAAAAGAGAAAACCAAAGAAAGAAAAAAAGACTGAATGGTCAAAGATGCAATGTTTTTGATTACACTGGTCTACAATTTTTTTATTTTCTTTATTTTAGTTGCAAACAATATTCAAATGAATTCTGGGAGCACTGAATCCACAAGTAACTGGTTTTTGAAATAGTGGATTCCCCTCAAATGATGATGTTGCCCTAGGATGATCTACAAAGACTTTTCAGAATCTGACTACAAGTGAGTTAGGATTGAAGTTAGGTCAGAGGCCATAATACTTTGACACTTGACAACTTAGTCAATTAGCTGAGGGGACTCTAGGCGGAGGAGGCCATATTTGATAACACTCCTGAATCATTGCAGTACTGTGTTTAGCTTATTCTTTATTGCACTTGCTTGGCTGATTTTCATCTGAGTAATCTTAATTTTACAAGGATTCAATTTAAAAGAAATGCATCTATGCTCTTCTTTTTTTGGCTTTTAGTTTGAAGTAAATAAATGAAGCTAATGTTTTAATTTTAAATAACCAACAGTGGAAACAAATGTGATTTTATGATTGGTTATTTTAGAAGATAAAAAAAAAAAATCTTAACTTAAGGAAGAGAATATATAAAAAAATTATTTTGCAAATAAATAATTAATATCTTCTAAAAGAATATAATAAATTCTACATTTAGGACATTCTTCTTGTAGTGAAGTCTGACAACTGCCAAAGTTAAGAAAAAGTCTCAAAGAATTTCAAGATCCGTAGGCAAAATGGTTCTGGTTTTATGGTTTTAAGAAGAAATATACCTTTATAGAAGACACCAATTCTTTACAAATCAGATATTCATTCTTAATATCTAAGTTAACCAAAGAATGGACAATTAAGGAATTAGTCCAGAGAATAAAACACCTGCGGATGGTTGGAACTTGTGACCTGTGAATTAGTTGTTCAATACTTGACCCACTCAGCTTTCTTCACCTCTACAGTTACAAAAAAAAAAAAAAAAAAAAAAAAAAAAAAAAAAAAAAAAAAAATCATTCATTTACAACAAAAGGATATAAGAACACAATGACAGGACCCTAAACGTGTCATTGTAAGGGCCAACATCAATAAGCTGCATGCATGCGGTGATAATGGGGCAAATAAACCTTATCCAAGCAAGGAAATGAAGAGAAAATTCATTAAGCTTGACAAAGAACACTGCATCAGCTCCACACTGAACTATTTCACATGACCCAGGAAAAAGAAAGAAAGGTTTACAAACAAGAAAGCAAAGACCTGTCAGGTATATGACAGGTGAATAATGCAGGGGGAGTGGGGAGGCAGAGACAGGTCCACTACATCAAAAGGAAACTATTTAGTAAAATAAACATTCCTTTAATATTTTTGGGAGATCACAATGTTTTTAAAAGGAAATAGGGAAGTTGACAAAGAAGACCAGCAACAGCGTAAATATTTATTTAGTATCAATAATTACTGTCCCTACTGCCCCCCAATCACCATTATGAAACACGGACAGATTTGATCAAGGGGAGAAGTCATTTATTGCATTCTTTTCAGCTTATGCAACAATGTAATTGAGAAGTGAATAGAAAGAGTAACGCAGCACCAAAAGCCAGCCGAAGTCTTTGAATTTGTGTGTGTTAGAATATTCTGGGAAATAATACCTTAATTTTACCTCCAGCAAACAGCATTTAGGTCTTACAGATTACAAACACAATTTTCTAAACATTTACACAAATATCTAGAATCTATGGTAAGCTGGAAACAAAAGAAAAAAAAAAGACTAACATTAATTCATTATTTAAAAACAGTAATGACAAATTACAGAGATGTACTTGCATAGCAAGTGACCTGATCTGAGAGTGTGTGCTGAAACAAAAACAATTGCAGCGTGGAAGATGCGTATAAGCCATTTAAAAACACAAAAAATAACCGTTAGATTCACTTCAACATTTAAATTTAATTTGTGAAAATATTTTTGTCGCTTTGAGACCACGACCTGTTCACTGACAAAATTCCATGCTGCATCACAGAATTTCGTGATGCAGAACAGACAGTTCGCGGTCTCAAAGCAACGAAAATATTTTGGCAAATAGTAATGACAAAGTTGTTACTTTATTCATACTAATTAAAGTTTTCTCCATACTAATAGTCTTGAGATGACCTGAAATAAGGATTCCACTTTAGAGACAATACAAATGGACCATATTTTCCAGCATGCAAGATGACTTTTTCAGATCAAAATTTACAGGAAAAAAATGGACGTTGACTTATAAATGAAGATAACTTAGGAGGACCAAAACTTCCATGTGAAGCACAACTGGATTTGGAAAGAGAAATAATGATGTCTGTTTTTTTTACTATGTTTTTATTATATTCACAATGTTGACTTGTATGCCAGAAAATATAGCATTAAAGGGTTCATGCATTATAGTTCTCTCTTCAATATTACTACAACAATGGTAATAATCTAGTGAAGGGAGCAGAAATATAAAAATCTGGCTCTGAGATGTATAGTAAACTGCCTGTAGTAAATTTGTGCAAAGCCTACCCTACTCTCCTACCAAACAGCATGACTGTGATGGAACAAAAATAGAAAAAGAGAACAAAGCAAATTTAAAATGAAAGAATCATTTTGATGAACTCCTGAAAACTGTTCAGTTAGAGCTAATTTAAAGCTGGGAATATCAAAATGTTAGCAATTAATAACTATGCACTGACAAAACCAATTAGTTAATTATGTACAGCATTTTAATTACTCTGGCAAAAACAGGAAACACCTCAAGGCAGGTTTTAGATGTCACCAGACTTGCCAAGGATAGGATAATCACTAAGTCAGTATACAAGCTTATAAACGTGTGTTGAAAAACAGAACTGTTCAGGGAACAAATAACTTAGACACCATCCACATCATGTCTTGGTTTCAAAGTAATTTCATAAATACAAACTAATTTAACATTATGAGAAATGAAAGTCATTGAAGGTTAATAAAATAAAGTACCAGTTGAATGCTGGTGTCGACAGTATCAACTAAGCTAATTGAACATTATGAGAAGTGAAAGTCATTTTGCATCATAAGATTTAATTACACACACAAGACATGTTCAGCTATTTGCATTTATTGGAAACAACAGTGACAATCCTGCTTCCAACTAAAACTAAAGGAGAGGACCAAATTGGTCATCCTTGTTTTCCCACCAAGAACAAAATCAACCATTCTGAAAGATAACAGTTCTTTGATTGAATCCATAAAATGTTCAGGATTTTGATTCTAAGCCAAAAGTAATAATTATACCACAGAAGTGTCTGACTAAAATGAAACTAAGAACCTGCAGACATTTGAACATCTAAATTTTACAGATTTCTTGTAAGAGAAAAAAAAACAAAACTATCCAATAGATGGACAGTGTAAAATACATGAAAGAGTCTGTACATATATTAGCATCTTAAAAGATATAATAGACAGATTTAAAAAAATGTGTCTGAAAGGTAAGAATTGAAAGACATTTAAAGGGTTTAATCAGAAAAGATAAATGAATTCAAAACAGAGAGTATATGGGATGAGAGGATGGTAATCAGGTAATGGGGGGAGGGGGAAGCTCTAATCAGAAATACTGGGGATGCTTTGTTTGACTCAACCCTCCAAGGCAGCACTCCAGCATGGCCACAGCCCAAAGACTGAAACAAGCAAAAAGAGATAAGACATATTCAAGATTTTCCTTATTGTAAGCAATGCTCCAACATGGCCATCAAGATGGGATTTTAAGCAACTCTAAACATTATCAAATGCATAAAACAAAAAGGCAAAACAATTCTATTTCAATATCAACTGAAATTTTGTTATATAATTGATGTACCAAACTACAGAGTTAAGTTCCTTTGCTCCATAACAACATGGTTTCATGTTTGAAACTACTGCATGGCACCTTGAGCAAGTATCTTCTTTTCTATTATAGCTTTGGACAGACCTAAACATCAGTAGTAAATTTTGGTAAACAGAAACTGTTCAGAAAAGAGAGGGTGTGTGTGTGTGTGTGCGTGTGTGTGTGTGCACGCGGTGTGCGGTGTGTGTGTGTGTGTGTGTGCACGCGGTGTGCGGTGTGTGTTCATGCAGTGTCTGCACGTGTGGTGTGAGAGGAGTGTGTGTTCTTGCATTGGCACTTTAGGCAGTAGTAACATTCATTGCTGTCCTGCATGAAGAAAAGCTCAGCAGCTCAACTGCTTGGTGAGCAAATACATGGAATAAAGTAACTTAGTTGAAAAAGTAAGAGATGTTGCCAGAAAGGGTATCCAGCTATAGAAGACTTTCTCAAGAAGTCTTGTCCAATATAGACCAGCATGGAAAAGTGGGCATGAAAATTTTATCAGTCTGGTAGCAATAAATGATTTTTTCATAAGGCAGAAAGAAATATAAAGTTGAAATGAGAAATTCTGAGAAGGATATTAGTGTTTTAATGGAAATTAGAACCAGGCTAAGATCTCCTTTTGTTGTTTTTTGGCCAAGATCTCATTAATTTCAACGAAGTATACATCTCACAAATTCTTACATATGCACACTTGGCTGTGTGGTGAAGAAGCTTGCTTCTCAGCCATTTAGTGTTGGCTTCAGTCCTGCTGTGCAGCATCTTGGGCAAGAGTCTGCTACTAAGGCCCTGAGCCAACCAAAGCCTTGGGAGTTGATTTGGTAGACGGACACTAAGAGAAGCCTGTTGTATATGTGTGTGTGTGTGTCCTTGACATGGCATAGTAGTTGTAAATAAGTCTCACAGTTATACAAGCATTGACATTCATTTTCAATATCCTGTGAAAGCATGTCTGGCCACAAAGCACTCAGACAGAAAATCTGCCTCAACAAATTCATTTGATGCATGCAAATATGTTTATGTTTGCATGTGAAGAACAGAACCACATCAATGTAATTTTCTTATCATAAATCCATTTATGAGAATGATTGTGAAAATGTAATTAAAAAATCTAAGACAGGTCAACCGTATATTATTTTAAGTTAATCAAATATCAATTTTATTTTCTCTCTCCAGTTCCCAGTCTTCCCTAACCCTTTAATCTCCAGGTTGCCAGCAATAAACAACAAACAATCATGAAAAACATTTTCAGAATAACATGGCAGAAGTTCAATATATATATTTTTTTTCCTTCATGATTAGTTTTGACTGTTAGAATGATTGGCGAAGTATAAACACTTACATCATACACATTATATATCAGGCATGCAAGATTGGTGTGTTTGTGTGTAATTCCTGATATGCTTTTTATCACATAGCATTGGTTTGGACATTTGCCATTCAATAATGCCACTCTGTACAATAAACAATAGTAAATAGACAAAATGGCAATGATAGATTTCTATGATTTCAAAGATATTTTTAGCAAAATACTGGCTAAATCAAATAACTGCAGTAAATAAATAATCTCCAATTGAGAAAATAAATTCGACCAGAATCAATACAATTAAATAGACAAAAATAAATGATTCTAGAATGGAAGAAATCTCTTTTGAAGATATCAGATTTGTAAAGTTAAGGAAAGGGATGTTGAAATATTCAAGCTTTTATTCATGACATTCCATGACGTTAACGGAGGAAATGTCTTAAAAACCAAAATCAAATCCAGACCACAGACTCCCATTGCTGTTACCTTAATTCTCATTTTGCTTGTTTTTACCACTGTATTTTCTTTAATAACAGAATCTGCCAACATTTTTTAAAGTTTTCTTTATTGACACAGGCATGGCATCTTGAGTGGGTCTTCTACTATAGCCTCAAGCCCTGAGAGTTAATTTGATAGGTACAGTATTTTATTGACCCTAGACAGATGAATGATTAAAATGACCGTAGCAGGATTTGAAATCAGAATGTAAAAAGCCAGAATAAATACTGCAAGACATTTTTCCTGATGCCTTAATGCTTCCACCAATTCAAGTCCTTTTTAAAACTAATAATTCCATTTCTCACATTGACAGATGAACAGTCATTAATAAGAGTGCATGCCATGAACATTTTATCAGCCCTAATGAAATGAGATGTAAAACGTAGCCCAATTGGAATTGAAACAGAGAACTAGACAGATGAAATTCTAAGTGCAGGTATAACAACACTGATGTTGATCTATTTCAGCACCAGGCCACAAATTTGTATAAAATAGAACAATCAATGAAATCAGCCAACACTTACCTACACTTAAAAAATGAATCCTAACAGGAATTGGAACCAGAATATAATAGCAGGACAAAACTAAATGCTGGGCAACCAGGAAGCTAACAATGTACAGAGCCAAAAGATAACATCTAACCAAACTCCCAATTATGGTATTATGGTAATCAAAGACAGCAAAACCTGTTCAGATTAACATGTTGATTCCCTCCAAACAAGTACCAAAATTCAAAATGGATCAAAATGTGAGATATGAGAGTGAAAAATAAAGAACCAGTAAAGTGATTGTTGCACTGAACAGAAGATGCTATCAATTTGGTGAAACAACAGGCACGGCCTGTAGTGTGGTCTGATGTATTTACAGGTCAAGGAATAGTTTTCAAAACAAACATTAAAACACTAGAACTAAACCTGAACTAATATGGAAACTTCTGAGTGATTGCTTGACCTGCTAGAAAGAGGGTGTAATATCAGACATTTAGCTGTTATCTTAAATGAAGGACACATGGAATACAAAAAGACAGGATCTGGAATGCTTGTGATCATGCATCAGTTTAATGAAGACCGACTTATTACTAAAGATCAATACGTGTCCCACAACACAAAAAATGTGTGGCTAACACCTTTCCCTCCACCCTCAAAAGACAATATGGCACTTAAGGAACACAAACTCCATTGCCTGGTGCAGTGGAAAAGTCACATAAAACTACTGTAAACAAATTATTTCTGCTGAAGACACAAAACACCAGGTGATTTAATCAACTGAACTATTTGGCAGGTATTTATGGTAATCATCCTGGAAGGATGGAAAGCCTGAAAGCAACCTTGGGACTTCAACAGGCTGCAAAGGAATACAGCAAATATGACAAGGTTTTTCTTTTTTTTTTAAACTGTTGCTCAAGAAATTCTGCCATTCCACCACTTTCAAAGCAAAGACACATTTCACAATATATTCTTTTATTAAAGATTCTACTATTGGAAGTAGAAACCCTATTGAGTCAAATACAACAACATCAAAATGAAATCAAATCACAATCAAATGGAAATTGTAGTTGTGGTCCCCGTGCCGGTGGCACGTAAAAAGCACCATCCAAATATGGTCAATACCAGTCCCCTCGCTCCGACTGGCTTCTGTGCTGGTGGCACATAAAAAGCACCATCCGAATGCGGCCAAAGCCAGCACTGCTTTGATAGGCTCCCGTGCCGGTAGCACGTAAAAAGCACCATCCGATCGTGGTCAATACCAACCCCCTCTGGCCCCTGTGCCGGTGGCATGTAAAAAGCACCCACTACAACTCTCGGAGTGGTTGGCATTAGGAAGGGCATCCAGCTGTAGAAACATTGCCAGATCAGACTGGAGTCTTGTGCAGCCTCCTGTCTTCCCAGACCCCAGTCGAACCGTCCAACCCATGCGAGCATGGAAAATGGACATTAAACGATGATGATAATGATGATGACTGAGGTTATTGGAAACTGATTCTTTCACTCGATCATCTGAAGATTATTTTAATATATTCTATCAACATCATACTCTGAATTGGTAAAATTAAGATTGATATAATTGGTCTGACATTTTATTTGTTTATTTACTCATTCTCATTTGGAAACTTCAAAAACACAAACATTTCAGGAGTAATTATTCAAAGATTTTTTTTTGTTTTTTTTTTCATCATATTAGCAGATTGTTACTTTTTACTACATTCAGTAATTACAAAACTGCTCAACATTTGTGTCAGATCCTATCACAACAAATAGGAAAATTTAGAAGAATGAAGGGAGCTCATTTAATATGGTAATTTAGAAAATACATATCTAACAATTTCAATTTTCATTCAGTTTTTTAAATGGCAACAGAGAGAAAAGACAGCAGAATATAAAATATACTAGGAGTAAATTCTATACAATAAAGAGACTATATTCTATACTATCTTTAACTGCGCACTACTTTCAAAGTATACAACACACCACTGGTTCCCAGACTTATTTTATAGCAAAACTCTAATGCAATTTCTGAAAGTGATAGAATCCATATCGATATGTTAGACAACCTCTGCCACTTCATTTTAATAAAACATTAAATAAAAGAAATTGGTTTAGAGAGAGAATTTATTCATATAAAAGGTATTTTTGAAGATAATGAATTAAGTCCCAATCGAGAACTGGGGTCAATGTAATCAAATATCCCCTCCCCCCAAATTTCAGGCTTTGTGCTTGTAGTAGAAAAAAAATGTCATAATTCAAAGGTATGGTAAACTTAGCGCAACTGATCATGCAAAATGGCTAAAATTGCAATGCAACAAGGCTTCTCTTTGCAAAGATCTATAATCACAAATATAGAGCCTAAAAATGATGAATTCCATAATCCTGCAGACAACAATTTTATACAAGAGTCTACTAAAATCTCCAACAGTTTGTTAGTTTATTTTTGGAACAAAACAAACAAATTCAGTCCAATATGATCAGAAAGATCAATAAACAGATGTGTATAAGTATGTGAAGGTGATAGCTAGTGGTTCCAATAGGAATATTTTAGTCCAGCTTAAAAGAAATTCCAAAAATACGTCAAGATTAAATTTAATTATTTTTAAATAATTAGTAATGAAAACAGAATGTTTGTCGGTCTACATATTCCTAAATATCTGAGAAGTATTCTAAACTAGAAAATAAATAGCTTTATGTATATTAATTGGTCATACAAACCTGGACAGCCATTATCATAGTGAAGCTGTATCGATCACATTAAATTGGAATATAAAAGATGTGATTAGAATGGTAAATACCCAAAAACTAATAATAATCACAAAAATATTCCACAGTTGTAAACACTTATGACAGAAATTCTTTAAAATCAGTAAATATTACCTTCTGCTTCACTGACGCCATCCCAATGATATCCAGCACATTACATCAGATGTCAAAAAAATGAATGATAAAAATATATATAAAAAGAAGAGAGAGAGAGAGAGAGACGATTGTTGTGATAGAACAGCTTCTACAGTGAGTTCTGTTAGTGAACATGAGAAGAACTGTTTACCTGAAATGGTGGAATGTAGTTAGTTTCTATGGATACATACATACATACATTGAAGCCAGGGCACTTTAATTGTGTAAATGACAAGATGCTATCAGCTCTCTATATTGGTAAATGTGGACAAACACACGAACACACAACACATGCTGGTTTCAACAATAGGCAAAGAAGATTAGCTTTAAAATAGATTAATATAAAACAGTGGCTTTCATTTGAAAAGAAACCAAAAAATACTGAAGAAGCAACTTACTTCAATCATAAACTACTGAAGCTAAATTTAGTCAATGGAATCAGACACAATAGCAGAGAATAGCTTTAGCCCTTTTGATAGCAACCTCATAACAGAACCTTGGTTCTATTACAAAAATTCCATTTTAAAGTGCTCTAATTTGAAAACAACAAAATTTCATATTAATTTATGTTCCAAACACAAGATTAATAATGACAAGGTTATTTGACTAAATCCTTCATTAATTGAAATAAAAGCCATGTATTTCAAGAGAAACCTAACAAAAATATCAACAGTTAAACTGGTCAATGAACATTTCTTCCAAAAAGACGAAAGAATCTAACTGTAGTTTATTTTATTAACAGGACACTTTAAAATAATTACAACATTAAACACTAACAGAAATTTTACCTCGATAGATACAGAAGAAAATTCATCTGAGAGAGAGAAAGAGAGAGAGTATGTACACTAATATCAAACAGTAAGAATGAGTAATCAACACCACATTGGTGGATAAATATTTTTTATTTGAGGGTCATCAAGGCAGCCAGTGGTTTCATGTGAAACAATCTTCACAATTGTTCAAGCATACCACATGAAAATGACGGTATTCTCATCCAAAATGGAGAGGAGTTCCAAGACTTCCATGTGGCACACTTGAACATTTGTGAAGATTGTTCACATGAAACCACTGGTTGCCTTGATAACCCTCAAATAAAGTGTGTATATATATATATATATATATATATATAAACACAAGTTAGTCACTTGAGATTTTAATTGACTACATAACTTGAACAATAACTATCAGATGCCAGAAAATGAAGAAATGCAAGAGAGTCAAGTTGAAGAGCATGTAATAAGGAAATGGAGGAAATCAACTAAAGAAAAACAAATCTATTGTTTGAATTGAGAGCCACTTATGTTTAGTGTTCAAACTATTTTTTGATTGAGAAACACAATATTGTTGAAACTGGTTATGCAATGGCTTTCTAAAGCAGAGCTTTACAAATCAATCTAAAAAGATACTTTCAATGAACAACTGCTAGCAGAGAGATTATTTTAACAATGATCACTGGCCTGATCAATCATTTACATAGTTTTTAAAAATAGGTTTTAATATGAGGAAACATGACAATAATAGATTTGTACTCAATAATTGACTGGTTCTCCATTGCTACTCCAGCAGATATCGAAAGTAAAAGAAAAAATATAATTTCTTAAACTTGTGCTTGATTTAACTGACATTTTGTCTTTAACCCTTTCGTTACTGTATTTCTGTTGAGATGCTCTGTGTTTCTTTCAATTAATTTTAAATATAACAAAGAATTTAGTAAAATAACTTAGTTGTCAATAAGCTAGTGTTAGGAACACAAATTGTGACTAAGGTTTGGTGGAAGACTTTCATTCAAAACTTATGAAAACAAGACATTTATACTACAGAGCCAGA
>NC_068997.1:29551169-29552202 GCF_001194135.2 Octopus bimaculoides
TTAGGAACACAAATTGTGACTAAGGTTTGGTGGAAGACTTTCATTCAAAACTTATGAAAACAAGACATTTATACTACAGAGCCAGAACCAGTTTCAGTCGGGTTGGTAATGAAAGGGTTAATGTCTTGAGCTTTTGTAAATGCTTGGGGGGGGGGGGGTGAAACCCCAAGACAAATCACATAACATGCATACAATGAAATATTGTTAGATTTTAGTTTCACTTCAGAAAAATGTATAACTTTAGGATTTTACAAATTTTTCATCTCAAAGTCATAGGCTATCTCCACCGTTATTGACATCAGGTCAATGTTTCCAGTCAAGCTTAATTTTAGACAAGATCAATATATAAAAACCATCACTTCTATCATGCAATAAGAAAAATAAATTCATACTATGCTACACCTTTGCATAATTTTACTCTAAGTCAGAAACATAAAATTAAAATTAAAAACATTACTATTAATTTACAGATTGATATAATCTTTACATAAAAATAATATATTTCTAAATCTTTCAGAGAGGTACTTCTTGGGGCTAAATAGCAGTAGTATTATTCCCTTTCATGGGACTGTCACATTGACAACATACCACCACATAATCTTTACAGTTTTAAGAAATTCTTTCTTTTCCCCTGTATCTCTCTCTCTCTCTCTCTCTCTGCAATCCTTGTAAATAAAAGCATTCATGGTAGGTTGTTTTCTATATATACATGGAATCATCAATATTTAGTGTTACGACAAAAGAAAAAAAATTTTTTGAGTTCTATAGAAATATTTCAATTTCAAAACTAAGTCTTCATATTAAAGACTGATGAACAGGGATCAGAAATTGTTGTACGAAGTGAGGATTTTCTAAGTCAGCAGTGAATATAAAGAGATACTATTTTGGGGGCAGAGATATTTTTGAGACAGAGAGAAAGAAATATGGAGAGATAGAAAGAGAGAGACAGAGATATAGATAGAGAGAGAGATATAAATAAATAAATAGAGAGAGAGAGAGAGAGAGAGAGAGAGAGAGAGAGAGAGAGAGAGAG
>NC_068997.1:29552498-29563748 GCF_001194135.2 Octopus bimaculoides
GAGAGAGAGAGAGAGAGAGAGAGAGAGAGAGAGAGAGAGAGAGAGAGCAACCACTCCCAATGTGCAAATGGTTTCAAATGAAGATACTTTTGTGCATGAATGTGCAATTGTTTGCCAATGTAACTCTTTCCTATTTACTAAAACATTGCAAAATGGCATCTAATTTCAAGGCTTTCCTCTTTGAACAATTAAGATAAAAAAAGTATTGGATAAGCACATTCAACTGCGGCACTCCTGCGAGATATCGAATATTGTTTGAGAGGAAAAGAAAAACAGAACCAGTAACAGATTACAATAAGCAGCTTAAGTTAAAATAATCATCATTTCTTAACAGATACAACACCTCAAACTTTAGGAGAGGAAATAGTGAAATAAATTGACTTCAGTGCTTGGTCGGTGCTTACTTCATCAGGCAACCCCACTTCAACAACAACAACAACAATAATAATAATATGGAAAATAAAAATATCTAATAACGAATGGAAAACTATTAAAAACAGCTATAAAACACAAAAAATACATAAGAGCAGAAAAAACTAAGATACAATACACAAGGATAAAATTAGAAAAAGAGTACTAGAGAGGAGACAGGCTAATATTGGTTTCAAATGTTGGCAGAAGGCTAGCAATTTCAAGGGAGCGGGTAAGTCAATCACATCAACCCAGTATTCAACTGGTACTTATTAACCATGAAAGGATGAAAAGCAAAGTCAACCTTAGTAGCATTTGAACTCAGAACAAAGTCGGAAAAAATGCTGCTAAGCATTTTCCCCTGCAGATAATGGCAGAAATGTCTTGGAAATTCTGAATAGTATAGTCCCAGTTACTCTAAGTGTAAATAAAGAGATGTTCATGGACGGAATGCCTTCGATCATGGATTCGCTTAATCAGGGCTAATCTGGGGTAAAACAACAACAACAACAACCCACACTACACAACACTCAGTCAGACAACACAAACTATACTCTTCCTTAATTGATACCTGACACTTAATTGATACCAATTGCTACCCAATGATATAACAAGTATTGTTAACCTATCCCTATTGAATTACTGACACTTGAACACACAACACCAATCCCAAAGCATATGGGACAAAAACAAAATTCACATTGTACAATGCTCTGCATAACTGACAGAACTCTAAATTAACAACAAATTATAAAGTAAAAATAATAATATTCAAACAATGGTAGATCTTCATAGATAATGCAGCACACATGTCACTGATATGGAAGTATGTTCGACGAAACAGGTGAAGCTTGCATAAAACTTGAAAACCTGTTAAATTATGATTGAAGGTGGTGTTAAAAGATTCTGTTGCTGTGAACGAAGGGTTCACAATAACAGTATTTCATGTCTTAACTCTTTCGTTACCAACCCGGTTGGAACCGGCTCTGGCTCTGAGTACAAATGTCTTGTTTTCAAAAGTTCTGAATTGAAATCTTCCACCAAACCTTAGTCACAATTTATATTCCTACACAAGCTGAATGATAACGAAGTTATTTTCCTAAATTCTTTGTTATATTTAAAAGTAATTGAAAGAAACACAGAGCATCTCAACAGAAATACAGTAACGAAAGGGCTAACCTAAATAAATTTTTCTGTCAAACTCACAGAAACTGAATAGAAGAAAATATAAAATTGATAAAATGTTTTGTCTTTAAATTCTTCTTTTTGGTGATGTGTGATATATTTGGAAAATGAAAAATACTTTTATTGAATAGAGAAAATATTTAAGTTTATAGATTCTGCTTTTGTTTTTACCCCCTCCCCAGCAATTAACAAGCATTTTATAATTCATCATCGTTTCTCCATGACAACAGTGACAATTTAATTATTTTTTTTATGAGGTGGAGATTGTTGACCGAAAGTCAGCTCTACTTCAACAGATTTATTGTTAAAGGTATTCTAACCATGACCATCCCTTTTGATCAAGACAACAGTGTATATTCTACAAGGAATTTATCTGCTGTTTCTAGCAGAGTGAGTAACCACAGAGGCGCCATTGTGCTTTTGTATTGTACATTAGAAAATTTAATGGCAATAAAATTCCTTATTTCACATTGCAATCTCTGAGATTTTGTGTCTTAGATATACATTACAAGCACAAACATAATGTTTACCTTATTCCTAAAACAGTTTGATGAGAATAGGACTAAACAAGATCAATCAACTACTGTATGAAAATCATGTTGAAGCTAATGGTTTTACAGTGATTATTTCCTAGATTTAATTAACATAAATTTGAGCACAGAGCAAGTGAAAAATCATGCTGCTCTCTGAAAATCAAGAAAGTGTTTACAAAAATAAATTTTAAACAACAATGACCATTTCAAGAATTGGTTGCAAATAACTTCAAAGCTGACAATTTCTATATGATTTTTGAGATATGATTAAATCTAAGACATTAAATGTTAATTCTATCAAGCTTTAATTAATTCTAATTAACCTAGGTTTCTCCAACTAAATTTACATACCTTTAAATGCTGGAAGTTTTATTCTCATAAGTTGTTGTAGTAGTAGTAGTAGCAGCAGCAGCAGCAGCATTACTACTACACATCCTACATTTGTAGGAAAGATACAAAATACTAAAATGCAAAAGTTCTTAGTTTCTAAGAATTATTTCTGAACATTTCCTTTTGAAGTAAAGAGGGAAACGAATTATAGAATCAGACAGCTTCCACTAATCTAAACTGGTTCAGTTTTAAAAATTATGGAAGGATAGAAAACTATTTCAAAGAAATACCATTTTAAAGAGTTAGCATGAATGGTGCAACATTTTGTTAGAAGAGTGAATCAAACAGAAAGAATAAAGATTTTAGAATAAAAACACACAATAGGTTAACTGGTGGTAATAATCGTGTTAATAATGGAAGTTTAATAAAGAGGAAAGATATTCTGACGGTTTGATTTTAAATTACTTGCAAAATTTAATCCAAAGATAAAATATTAGAAATTTCCATACATAAAGCAATACAAAATGGTCATGAAACAAAGTTAAAACTTTATTCTGAAATTTTGGGTGTTACATTTTTGTAAGAAATTGTTTGAATGAAAATAAACTTTGATCAGTGCAAAGTAATTAATTAGAGTGTGGAATGAAAAGTGCAGAGGGAAATAAAGAATTGTTGGATAAGAAGAAGCTCTGAATTGCAATCAAGGTTAAGCTATCAGTAACATGCTCTACAGAAGAATTATGGTAAATGGAAATGAAAGAATAGCATAGAAAAGAGCAGAGTCAGAAACCTCAAGAAAAGCCTCCAAAACTTTCACTTTTGAAGTAAGATTAGGGGAGATACGTTTCTTTTTAATGGACATTTCTTTTATTTTAGAATCAAAGTAAAATAGCAGCTGACATACAGGACGGAAATGAGGGGGGCGGGAAGGATTTGGAGGGACAGAAATATTGTTTCTGATGAATGAAAATAAGAATTTAAAGAATCAAAATTTTAAAAGGATTTTAAGTGGGAAATTGGGATACAAACCATTATTCCCAGAATTTGTGTTAGATCAAGGGTCAGTTAATATGTTAAAGAGAAGCAAAATAAATAATAATAATTTTTTTTTAGAAAATTAACAAGCAAGAGTGCTGTTAGAAGAAAGACAGCTAGCAATCACTTACAGGATGTAGAGGGGGTCTTGATCTTATAAAATCCAGTATCATGGTATGGGCATCATGCTTCACTTTGGGTGGAATGTCTCCATTTACCTAAGAATAAAATGACCAATTATTTATAGGGGCAGTTAGAAGTGCTTTTGTTTCCACGCTTGAGTGAAACAGCTGCCCAACAAAATCAGCCATAATGGATTCTAAAGAAAGAAACTGCTTTCTTCACAAAATCCATCAGATCCCATGAGTTTAGTCAATTTCCTGTTTCTTAATGATTTGGACCTTACTAAAACCATCATAACTAGAGAGGCCTTAAGTTCTGAAAATTAAGCTAGGCTTTAGAATGTAATGAAAAAAAATACAGTAAGGAAATGACTGAAAATGAAAATGTTTAAGATATTAATGAGAACAGCAAGCTTACCCCAGAAAACAATTGGAATCAACAACGGAAAGCTGTTTGGAAAAAGCACAAATGAATTCCAAAGTGTTATGTATGCATACACACAATAGTTGTACATAAATTGAATGTTTAAGACAGTCTATTGTTACTCTTTAAACTCTTTACACTTGTTTCAGCTTTAAAGCTACGGTCATGCTGGGGCACCAATCTTATTATGTTAATTTAAAATTTATATCTTTCTTTTATCTTTTGCTTTTTGCAATCATTGGACTGCAGCCATGCTGGGGTACCTCTTCGAATGTTTAGTTGAACCAACCAACCCCAGGGCTTATCTTTAAGTCTGGGCCTTATTCTATTGGTCTCTTTTTGTTGAAGCACTAAGTTATAGGGACATGGACAAATCAACACCAGCTGTCAACACCAGATTCTTATCCCAAGCCATCAAGAACAAGAGGAAAGACCATGCTATGAAGCTTTTGAACAAACTCAAGCATCCCCTCCAACTGAACATGCTTTGGTTTTCCTCAGATGAGAAAAATTTCTGCCAGGATCAGATGGTGATCACACAGAACAACTGCTGGCTTGCCATGTCTCCAAAACACATGCCAAGAGTGATAAAAATCAAACATCCAGTCAACAACATGGTGTTTGGAGTGATTACAAGTGATGGTGACGTTATGCCTCTATTCATCTTCCCACATGGCCTCAGACTCAACATGGAGACCTACATCAAGTGCCTAGAGGAGGTAGTGCTGCCCTGGGTCAAGAGGGTAGCTGTTCGAAGACCAACAGGATTCTGCACCATGTCACACAAGCAGGAGAACCCAGTCATGGGCTGTCAGACAATTTCTGCAACCACATCACCCCTAACATCTGGTCACCTAACTCCCCAGACTGCAACCCCCTTGATTATTATGTGTGGGGTGCAGTTGAGTGAGAGACCAACAAAACTCCTTGTAATACCAAAGATGAACAGAAGATAAGATTGCATTCACCACAGTAAACAAGGAGACCCTCTAGAAGAGTTGCAGGAGATTCCGAAGTCATCTGGAGGCCGTGGTTGAAGCCAATGGCGATTTTATTGAATAAATTTACTCCTTAGTATTTCAAAATATTTTTATGTAATTTTGGTAAATATATCTGTTCAAATGAGATGTCAGTGTTATTTTCGTTTTTGCATAATTTAGATCACAGTTTATTCACTGCACCATGTGTGTGTGTGTGTGTGTGTGTGTGTGTGTATACACACACTCCTTTGTTCCTATATATATATGTATGATGGGCTTCCATACAGTTTCCATCAATCAAATTCACTGACAAAGCATTGACTGGTCTGGGAACTAAAGAGAAGATATATTCCCAAGGTGCTGTGTAGTGGGAGTGAACCAAAAACCTCATGGTCGCAAAGCAAGCTTCTAAACCACACAGCCATGCCTAAATTTTTATCAAAGACAATTGCAAAGAGTATCTCAGTGTATTTGATCTGATCTTCTGAATTCAAATCCTGCTTTGATTAACTTTGCTGTCATCCATCCAGGATAGGTAAAAGTCCCAGTCCAGAGAAGTGGAAAAATGAAATTGGTATGGCAGCAGACAAGATGCCTTGTCAAAACTGTTTCAGGTGTCCACCTTATTGAAGTTTCATCTCTAGTTTGGTTATTGCAAAGTGCTGGCATCATGTAAACAAAAAACAAAGAAAAAAAAAGGAGTTTATGAAATCCTAAAGAATTCACAAAACTGAAGTATGTGACATGAATTCACAAGAACTCTATGCATCCCAATGGATGCCAAATGATAAATGGTAACTTTCTGCTGACACATTTCTGGTAACAATGCAAAAATGGTTAACATAAAATAAAATTTAGCTACAAATATGAACTACAAATAAACCAATTTATTAAAATGTGTGTAGAATATACAACACTTGGAATGTTGATATTGTTGAAGAGTTAGAAATGAGACATGCAAACCAACATTAAGTAAAATGCATATAAAGGAAAACCTCATGCAACTATTTGAGACAAAGCAATCAAAGATCACTGTGAAAATATGATTAGACCATTATTGAACAAATAAGGAATCAATAAAAGTTATCTCTTTGAAACTCAGAATAAAATATAGTTACACACACACACACGCGCACGCACAGTGGCAGACTGGGTCTAAAAATATTGGTTGCCAGGAGACTAAAGAGGACCACCCACAACTACAATGCTATTATTTAATTTTTTTTTTTTGCTAAAAATATTTTTTTCAACTTTTTCAAACACAGCCAGTCTGAAATAATGCATTCCTCCAGGAATGAATAAAAAATTCTCAAACTTGAGGGGAGGGCCCCTTAGATATTAACATGGGCCTCCATATATGGATTTTAATGGTGCAGGGGCCCACTTGCCATCAGGCAAGCTGGCAACCTGGCCAGTCTGACACTGTGCATGCGTGCGCACGCACGCACATACATACATGCATGCGCGCATGGGAAAAAAAACAACAACACTCAGATTTATGTTCAGATCTCAATGTTTAAAGCATTTCTTATATTATTCACAGAATGATATTTCCTTAAAAAAAAGTACGTAAACTGTAACACTTTACCCTGAAGGTATGATAACTCAGAAATCCGTTGACAAGCGAATAAATGATAAATTCCTTCCTTCCCAGAATAACTGGCGCCAACAACACACCAGTCTATTGTTTTGTTGTGAAATGTTCCAATTATTCAACACATTCACCACTTTAACACATCTGACCAGCTTAAAAATCTTTAAAATATGTACAAGTTAAACACATTTGTTACACCTGATTTTAGACTTTGCATGATATGCTTTTAAAGGCTTTCAAATGCAGGAAGTAGGTATGTTGTGAAGGAGTCTTAATTACATCTCCTCTGCGTTGCTAAAGTAACAGAAATATTTACACTTTGGATTTCCATTATCAGACATTTACAAGTGATATTGAAGGAATTATTTATGCTAGAACACCATTTTGTTACTAACTACAAAACGAGGTCAAGTGTCAGCTTTATAATAATGAACGAAATATCTGCCCCAAGTGAAATGCTTCCAGTGACTGAAAGAGAATAAATAATTAACATTTAGATGTTTACTAGCATTCTCCTCCCCCTTGCCTACACCTAAAATGGTAATCATACAACTAATAGTGCAATTTTCCAACAATGTCTGGTTGTAAGTTTCACCATTTTAAAACGAGATTCTTTTAAAAATGTTTCTAAAATTAATTAGATGAAGCTTCTGATGAATATGAATAAATCAAAAATCTTGACATACCATAATCTTATTAAGTCTGTATCTCTTAAAGACGATATCTTTCATGAGAATCTCATAAGGGGTCAGCTCATACTCCCCTTCAAAAGACTGGGGACAGTGGTCAACTTTCTTTAGCTTCACGCCATGTCGCAACTGTTTCATGATCTGTATCCAAAGTCGAGCCTAAAATTAAAATGAAAGGAAATTGAAGAAATATTTGCTATTTTTTACTTTTATTAAAATTTTATTTAAAAACAAAAGGAGAAAAACTATAAGATTACAAAATATTGCTGCATTGCTTGGAGAACATTCTGTTATGTGCTTGTTAGATATTACAAGTTTTATAAGGTGTACTTTATGAAGGTCAGGTGGGGAGGGGGGGGGGCATGTTGCTGGTGTATTCCCCATTTGTTGGTGTATTCCCAGGTCCTCCAGAGTGTGTTAGAGTGAGTGATAGTGTGTGTGCATATGTGCGTGCATATGTGCATGTCTGTGCGAGTGTGCATATGTATGGGTGTGCATGCATATCTGCATCCATGCAAAGAAATCTCAAAGAAAGGATTCCTCATTTGAAAGGAAACAAACTGGTAAAGGAACCTGGCCATAAAATGGTGCCTTGATAATAGAAACTTCTAACCCACACTAGCATGGAAAAATGGTTGTAAAACAAACAGCCGATATACATGTGTGAAAGAAAGAGATTGAGGCCAAGTAGTTAGAGTATTGGGTACATGACCAGTAGGTCACAAGTTCGATTCCTAGACCAAGCAACATGGAAGTCACTATATTTCAAATTGTTCCAATTTACTCAGTTGATAATGACTACCACTCCAGTACTGATGCTGCTCCCTCTCCTTCTGGCTGTCATGTCTTTGAAGTTCTGCTTGATCAAGGATAAGAGGGCCGAGAGGGTGGCTATGCCTGCTTCGGACTACAGAAGCACCACCGCAAACACTTACTGAAAGCATGATCCATGCTACCAAGTTATACTGGCAGTGTGTGTGTGTGTGTGTGTGTGTGTGTGTGTGTGTGTGTGTGTGTAATCCAGGGGCAGACTGAGTATTAAGGGCCCTTGGACATAACTGTTTACCGGGCCCCTTTGACCGGGTATGAGTTGGCATAGAGTGCAGGCCTCTCAGAGCTCCAGGCCCTCAGGCAGTGCCTGATTGACTGATGGCTCAGTCCGCCTCGGGTGTAATCTGTTGGTGCATAGCTGTGTGGTAAGAAGCTTGCTTCCCAACCACATGGTTCTGGGTTCAGTCCCACTATGTAGTACCTTGGACCAACCAATGCCTTGTGAATGGATTTGGTAGATTGAAACTGAAAGAACCCCAAAGTATATAAATGTGTGTGTGTCCCACCACCACTTGAGAACCAGTGTTGGTATGTTTACATCCCCATAACAGTTCAGCAAAAGAGAATAAGTAACTAGCTTTAAAAAAATTTTTTCAATAAGTACTGAGGGTCAATTTATTTGACTAAAATTTCTTCAAAGTGGAGCCCCAGCATGGCCTCAGTCTCATGACCGAAACAAGAAAAAGATTATAAGCAAAACTTAAAATGGAATACATTGGGCGTGTTTGTATTGGTGGATATTTGCTCTACTTTGACCCTTCAGCACATTGCTTTAATTCCTATAATTAATTTCCTGGTTACATGCATGACTGATTTCAGCCAGCTCCAACCCACTTATCAGAAACCAAACCCATGGAATCCTTTTTTGTAAAAATATTTCTATAGAATTTTCTTTCTGGCATTCCACCACACCTCCTTATCCAGAACCCTACCCACACCACATTTTCTTCTTCCTCTTTTCATCCCCTCACACATTCCAGCTTCATCTAAGAATAACTTTTTTTTTCTGTTTCCATTCACTCAAATACTTTATCTCCGATTCTCAGTTCAAATTTTCCTTCTTTCAAAAACTACTTCATAAACTGCACCTACCTTGCACTAATTATACTGATACCAACAAGAGACCCAAGCATATAACAGTTATCTAACACTACAGAACTCAATCTAATAAAGTCAATTAGTGCCAAATTTCCTTGTAAAATTATTGTATACTTAAATATATTTAGTGTTCTTTCAGTTAATATTTTCATTGTTTTAATGATTATAAATTAAACTCACACATATATATGTATATACAGATATCATCATCATCACCATTTAACGTCCGTTTTCCATGCTGGCATGGGTTGGACGGTTTGACTGGGGACTGACAAGCCAGGAGACTGCACCAGGCTCCAATCTGATCTGGCAATGTTTCTACAGCTGGATGCTCTTCCTAACGCCAACCACTCCAAGAGTGTAGTGAGTGCTTTTTAAGTGCTACCAGTACAGGAGCCAGTCAGGGTGGGGGGACTGGTATCAACCACATTCAGATGGTGCTTTTTACATGCCACCAGCATGAGAGCCAGTTAGTATTTTTTGAATGCTAAAGAGTTCAACAAAACTAAACCTAAGAGTTGAATGAAATATAGGTCTCACCCAATCTGATCTTTCAAGGGCCTCCAATTCAACTTGCTGTCTCTGCTTCTGTAGAATCTGAAATGAGAACATAAACAGAATGTGTGTGTGTGTGTGTATATATATATCATTTTTCACATTCCTTTCCATAATGGCAAGCAACATTGGACAAGAAGATAATGAATGTAAGCCATTAACTAAAATCAATTCAGTACAATTTTCAAATCAACAAACCAATAGAAATGCTAAAAATTTGGTTGCAACTCATTTAAAGAATATGATGCATATTCTTCAGAGAATGAAAAGCAAAACCATATTTCTCAATGGAACCTAACAGAGCTACCAGCAGTATGTTACTAACCTAATTTGCCAAACCAAAAACAGACTGGAATCAGTAAATCTAACAATTAATAATGACATTTTCCCTTATTATTGGTACACTTAGCCATCTTCAACATTGATTCCATTCTACACACACACTATAATGGAATAGCTTATGTCATTTACTTAGTATGTACCCCAACTTTCATAAAACTGGTAGACAGACAGGCAGGCAAGCAGGCAGACAGACATCTGCAAATCTACCCTTATAATACCAACTTTTCACTGTGAGATGAGAGTTACATCCAAATGAAAGCAGACCAAACCAAATTAAGTAAATTATGACGTTTAACAGTGTAACATGATGCCAGCAGTTTGACAATGCCTACAATTAAATTGGTCATGCATTTATTTACATTTGTTAAAATCTCTTGCATTTGTTCACAGTTTACAATTGTTAGATATGTACTTGTCATAATGCAATAGGCATGAACACAGCTGTGTGGATAAGAAGCTTGCTTCCCAACCATGTAGTCTTGGGTTCAGTCCCACTGCATGGCACCTTAGGAAAGTGTCTTCTACTCTAGCCCAAGGTTAAGAGATCAAATAAGCTTTGTGAGTGAATGTGGTAGACGGAAACTGAAAGAAGCCTATTGTATATACCATGTTTTCCACAATACAAGTTTTCAGACCAAAATATATATAAATACATGTGTGTGTGTGTGTATTCCCTTATCTTGACATTATGTAATGGTTGTAAACAAGTATCCCTGTTATACAAGTAATGCCATTCGTTTCCCAGTCTTCCATGGAAAGCATTTCTGGTCATGGAAAAATATTATTTTGCTGGGAAACAGGTAAAGGTTGGTGACAGGAAGTGCATCCAGTCAGAAAATTTGCATCAATGAATTCCATCTGACCCATGCAAGCATAGAAAAATGGACATTAAACAGCAATGAATGCAAAGCCTTGAAGCATGAAATACTTTCCATGTTAATGCAATTTTCATTCCTATATGCATATCTTTCATGGTCAGTTAAAGAAACTGTGCCAATAAGGTGAAATGCTTTCACGAGATCTGAAGAATTTTTTATAAAGCTTTGAAACTGAAATATAAACTATAAATCCGTGCTTCTCAACCATTTTGTGCCTATGGACTCCTTTGATTCCACTATAAG
>NC_068997.1:29565321-29570784 GCF_001194135.2 Octopus bimaculoides
AATTGACTAGATAATGAATACCACCAACTAAATATTTGATAATGGGCCATTATGTATATGTGTGTGTGTACGCAGGTGTGTACGTGCATGTGTATATATATATATATATATATATTATTGTATGGTAAACACAGATTTAGAATTTGGTTTTAAATCTTCAATATGTATTTTGGAATACAATTTCTATCTTTAAATTAATCAATTAATTTCTCAAGTCATTTTGGACAATATTCTTTGAACTTTAACATTTATTTATAAAGGTCAACAAATAATAATCAAAAACAGGAAACGCTGACAATATTTATAAAAACAAGATAAAAAAAAAAACATAAAGCCACAAGTTCGTTAGTGTCATTCAATGACTAAACTGGTGGAAACTATTGCTAAGCATTACAAATCCTATCAATTAATTCTCAACTCACTTATGCCATAACCAATTTGCACTTTATTCTTCATGCTAAATTTCTATAGGTTTCCATGTAAATGTTTTACTTCCTTGTAAAATGAGAAACGGTTAACCTCAATCACAAATATAATCTATTACCTGTAATTTCAGGTAATTTATTACTTGCAATATCATTCCCGTTTATCTTTTGATTATTGTTTCTTGATTTCTTTTAGTGATGGATAAACTAGAATTAACTAGAAAATATATATTTACATTTTCTTTTACAATGGAATATTTGGCAGATATACAAAACAAATGTGAAAGGGAATAAATAAAAAGTGAAAGAATGTTGTATCTTTGACTAACACTCATAAATTATTGTGCATTAATGTATGTATTAAACAGAGTTTGATCAGAAACCTATTCTCTTCAATAAAAAGAATATTAATGGAGGGTGGTGGTGCAATCTCTCTTTATTAGAAAAAAAAAACAAAAAAAACTATAGTATGAAAATCGAAAGTACACTTGGAAGTTTGTCAAAACCAAGAATGCTGAACAATCTCTACAACCAAAAATGGAAAAGCAGTGGAATCAAAGACCGATGAGAGCAACAAAAGGAGTTGTAAATGGGGAAAATAGGAACAGGTCTAGTTTCATAAGAAGTTACTGGCACAGTGTAAAAACAAAATGATGCCAATTAATTGGTTCTTGCCATCTAACAAACAGATAAAAAAAAAAAAAATTAGTTGCATAGCAACTATGGTAGTAATTAAAAAACTGACATGATTTTCCCTTCCTTCCTGGACTAACAGGAGGAAGAGATCTAAAAGGGAAATGAAAAGTTTACAGAGCTAATAATACACATTTCACTTTCACACTTTCATTCAATATATATTTCCCCTGCATAACTGGGCAGCAGCAAATTAATGGTAGTGTTTGTTTTCTTAACCCTTCAGTGTCCAAACTGGCCATATCTGGCCTCTCACACCTACACTACAATGTCATAGTAAAAATAAACAATCACATCATTGAAATCTCAAAGTTACAAGACATGTGATTAATTCAAAACAATGAATAAATAAGCATTACATTTGACAAAGTAATCTGAATGCAAAAGTACTGTCAAACATTAAATAGGAGGAGCACCCAATATCTTTCAATCTTTTTCCTCCTTTCACAATAAAAATGATCGACAGCTACTTCAAAGTTTCAACTTGGTAGACTTCAGAGAGTCTAACACTTCAAAGTAACTGTCAACCATTTCCTTATAAAAATATGTCTGTGTCTTTGACTGGTTTATATTGGTAAGAAACCAAAAAAGCTGTGACACCTGCCTGTCATTGTCACTGATAGAAATGCAGTGAACCATTAACTGGCATGCTGGAAAATTGTAAGAGATGGAGGGGACGAAAGATAAAATAGAGAGATGGACGCAGAGATAGAGATGGACATGGGGATAGCGATATAGATGCAGTTGGTATATATGTAGGTTAATTGGTGGTCATAATAATGAAATTTTGATAAATTTATGTCAAATCTGGAAGGGATTTAAAAACCCAACCATGTTTTGTTTACAGAACTAAAATAAAAAAAAAGAAATAATAGCATGTACATATTGGGCTAAAAAACCCTTTTGGAGATAAAAAGCCAAAGGCTGCCCAACTTATTAAAAAGCAAATATGCAATGAAGAAGAAAATATTAGCTCAATTATCATCTAACATATGTCTTCCATGCTGGCATGGGTTCAATGCACCAGGAACCATTATCTATTTTGGTTTTTACAGCTGGATGCCCTGCTTAATGCCAACTATTATACAAAGTGTACTGAGTGCTTTTTACATAGCACCAACACCAGTGGGGTTGCCAAGTAACTTGTGAGATGAAGATCTCTCAAATCAACAACTCAATGATTGATATCAATTTAATTTCACAAGGATTAACAACTCTGGAATTTTTAGCCTTATAAGACCTCCTTAGTAAAGAATGGTCCTGGGTAGTTTCCCTCATGTGCAAAGTGGGGATTTGTTGGGGAGGTGAATACTTAAAACACTATAAGCATAATTCTATTTAGATATAGTAAAACAATATTATACTGGGCTTATCACAAAATCAGCTCAATCTGTTCAGTAAATTTAATCATCGGACAATATATTTCCAGACCATTCCTAATCAAGTGGGACAATGTTGAAGTATGTTCCACTTATGACTATCACATCTTTTACACTTACAGAAAATAGGACTGCCATATTTAAAATGTCCTTTTTTATATGGTGTACTATGAAGAAGACTCAGCTGCTATTTCTAGCAAGTCAAGCAACCACAGAAGTCTCACAACCAACACTGTCAGCTAATCAGAAGAAAAAAAAAATTGAGAAGAGAGCATTACCTGCAAGACGGTCTCAAAGTTACATGAAGACAAAGAATCCTCCTCTCCAGCATCATCATCTCCATCTCTGACAATTCCTTCGTCGTCAACTGTATGAGAATCATCACTTTCAACATCCGTGTCCGAGGTAGTCATATACTCAATGAGGGACTCCAGTTCTGTGCTGAAGTTGTGCTCTTCAGTTTCAGCTAAACCATAATCTAAAGCTTGGAAAACTACCAACCCAAGAACTTGGATTATCTGAAACGAAATAAATATTCAAGAGACATTTAAAAGTCAATATATCTATCAGGGATCATCATAGCACCATTTATCCAATGTCAGCTCTAATCAAATAGATCTACAGTCAAAAAGGTTCCAGCTGCAACCATCCTACCTTTTCTGCAAATGCTACATTTAGCACTACATTGTTCAAGAAGCCCATTTTGTAAATGCTATGGTGAGATTTGAAAGTGGTTTGTTTGACTTCTGTTTCTAGAACATTAAGCAACTGCACAGAAATTCTCATTAGCTTATGCACATATGTAAAGGGACATGCAATGCACTGCATAAATTGCTAAGAAGTTTTGTTGTTCTTTTGGGGAGTTGGGGTGGGGGATTTACTGCTTTTGGGGAGTTGGGGTGGGGGATTTACTGCTGTTACTGTTAACCTTGGTAAATTTCTTGTTGAAACAATCATACCATTCCTGTTTTCAAATTGGAATAATCCAATCTGAAAACATGGACAAGGAGGGTATCTAACTGGGTTTGCTGTCAAATCTTTGGAACTGAGATTTTAAACAGTTACTTTAAAAAAAGAAAAATGAAAACAATTGATTCGATTAAGTTATTAGAAGCAACAATTAATTGAATTGGAGCAAATATTTGAAATTTGGAAAATAGATTGAAGAAAAAAATGTTACTGTCGCATTTTATTAAAATAATTTTTTTGCTATTAAAACAGTGTATGATATATTTAGCATGTTTATTTTTAGTCTGAAAACTGATATAGTTTACGTTACTGTTCTTTTATGGCCAAATCAAAGCTGGTTTAAAATCTGTCATAATCTAATCAATACTGGAAAAAATTGTGCTCTTACTGCATGAAGACATTCACAGTTCAACCAAATTATGGAAAGGTGTTACAATTTCATGTTATGTGCAACTGTGTATGTGTGTGTGTCATTTATGTTTAGTCTAAAAACACTAGCTTTTAGACTGTAAACATCACACACACACACACACACTGAACCATCCAACCCATGCCAGCAGGGAAAAAGGAATATTAAATGATGATAAATATATGCTTATGAAAGAAGATAAACATAACAATCAATTTTCTTGGTGACACTAAATCTTAAAGAGATTTAATACCATATTCCTCTGGCATACAAGTCAAATTCTCCAAACCAAAATTTACGGAAAAAAAAAAAAAAAAAAAAAAAAAAAAAAAAGATAGGTTGACTTCTATGCCAAGACAATTTTGGAGGAGCAAAAATTCCATGTGAAATGCAGCAGGATTTGGAAAGATTGTGACGATGTTTGAATGTTTACTCTACACACTTACAAATACTACAACTTGTAGACTGGAAAGTACAATTTGTCTCCAGGACACAAAATTTCACTAAATTCTCTCTAAAAGAGAAACGTATATATTGGCAAGGTTTTAAGCCTTTCTGGTCTTTTAACTGTCTCTAATGATAGGATAAGAGAACATAACCTCAATGAAGTAGAACCATGGGAACAGAGAGATCTTAGCTTTATTCAACAATACTTTCCAATAGAAAAAAAAAGAAAATGATAACAATGCATACTTGTCAGATTTAATGACAAACCAACAGTTGTACTGAAAGGCAAAGAAAGGAAACCTTAAGAATGCTTTTAGAAAAGCAAGGCAGACAGGTCGTTCACTTCACTAGAAAGACTTTCTTCTGACATTATTACAAACCAAAGCAAAACTATTTGGTGTGTAGAAATGTAAACAGTTCTTTGTAGAAGTAATCTTGGAATTCAAAATACTAATTGACTATTTCAAATCAATCTGTTCATCTGAATCAACAAGAATTTTACAAGCTGAGCTAACAAGAGAATCTCTACTTGATAACTCAACTTGCTAAAAATAGCAGCTAAATTCTCTCTGATGATACTCTAACATCTTAAGGAAAGGGCACAACAGATAATGTAGTTCCAGACATTACAAAAAGACAAGATGGTCATAGCTGGATTGCCTTTGACAAAGCTATTCAATCAGGATTAACTCGCAACTAAACAATTTTGCAAGCCACTGAAATAGATAAAAATCAAAGCAATCTCCATAGATCTCATATAAAGAATAGTAACAAGTGGCAATTTGACAGAAATGGTGGAAGGGAACACTGATGCTCTATTATGTTTAGTTTGATGCCTATCTAAATATAAACTCACTAAGATCAATAAGTACTGAAATAATTTATTTGACCCAGTAATAGACTGGGGCAACTGAGTCAATGCATCACTCCTTTATGAAACTGAGCCTTTTTCCAAATTTAAAAAAAAAAGAAAAAAATTATGGCAAATTAAATTTTAAGATTTTGTAGCGTAGAATTCAAAAATGAGACAAGGAGATCAAAAATAACAAAGGCTTGTTCTGTCTTTGAATGATAAAAACATTTCCAGTATTCAAAGCCAAAAATTCTACACAAAAAAAGAACTCCACAAGAAATATGACTT
>NC_068997.1:29571396-29573651 GCF_001194135.2 Octopus bimaculoides
TGGTTGAATGATGCTTTTTAGGTTTTAAATATTTAATGCTGAAAATATAACAATGAAATGGATCATCTTTTGGTGAATATACTGTGTGTTGTAATATGTGAAATTCTAAACTTTCAAACCAAATATTAAAATTTTTTTTTTTTAAATAATAAAAACTATCTCTCCCACAACTTATCTTCCTAAACCACCCCTTCCCCATCATCTGCCACCCTCCTTTCACAAACTTACCCACCCACTCACCCAATCCAATCCTCTGTAGCACTTCACTAATATCTTCTCGTCTCCAGCTCGTATTCGAGCATTAGGTCTGTCAGTTTCTATCCAGTCTCCTCAGCAGATGTTTGTGCCAAAAGTGACTTTGGAGTCCAAGTCGATGGTGAAAGGGTCGTGGACAGAACTCGTACAGAATGGTTGATGCAGGTCAAGGATATTGCAGATACTCCTTTCTTCTCCTGCATTTTACCTCCTCATTCTGTTGTCTGTTGTGCTCAAAGGAGCTGGCTCCATTGCAGATAGCAGTCCTCCAGGCTGTCCTATCCGTAGAAATCTGTTCCCTCACTGTAATTCAAGCATGTGCGCCAAGGATATCTTTGCCATATCTCTCCTCTCCTTTTCCAAATGAGAGTCTGGTATCTCCTCTTCTACAGCAAGACACCTGCTTCTGTCCCTCGCTCATACTTTAACATCTCATCATCTGGCACAAAGCCACCTCCCTCAATACCGCCCCCCCTCTCAGTTGGGGGTGGGGTCCTTACTTGCAAGTTACTTGGTAACCTCACTGGTGCTGGTGCCACATAAATAGCACCCGGTACACTCTGTGGAATAGTTGGACTAGTCCTCTGGTTTGCCAACTTCGTGTCAAACCATCCAAGTCCTGTCAGCATGGAAAAGCAGACACTAAATGATGATGATAATTTGAATAACTAAGTTCTACCATATATTAACAACATATTGCCGTTATCTCCATCATAATAAATATTATTATATTATTTAATAGTTTTAGTAATTGAAAACTACCATTGGAATATCTTGTTTCATAATAACATGAAATGATTAATAAATAATATTTTCATGGTTCCTGGAAGAGAGAGAAAACAGATGATGATATCACAAATTTATCTTCCCTAAGTCTTAGCAAAGCTGTCAACAACTTGAAATACATCTTGGGCTGAGAGACATTGAGATACATGGAAATGTATCTCCATGAATAACAAATTAGGAAGTATGGTGGTAGGATATTGATTTGTAATCAAAATGATGTCAGAGTTATGTGAAGCTTTTAGTAGCAAAAATTATAGAAGTGGAAAAAAATGTTATCTATCAATGTAAAAAATGTACATACTTAATGAATCCTGTAAGTAATTAATGAAACTACATCTGAACTGTCAAGGTTACTTGCTGTATTAGTTAAATGCCTTCATTGCAATACCAAATAATATATTGGTTTCAAATTTTGGAACAAGGCCAGCAAATTTTGATGGAAAGAAAAATCAATTGCATCGATCCCATTATTCAACTGGTACTTATTGACCCCAAATGGATGAAAAGTAGTCAACGTCAGAGGAATCTAAACACCGAATGCAAAAGCAGACAAAATGCCTCTAAGCATTTTGCCTGGCATGCTAAAAATTCACCGCCTTACCATACTAAATAATATACTCAACAGGAATATTAAGCTATGGAATTTTACAAAAGATTCAAAGAACTTCCTAAGCAAATGCTTCTCGTGTGTAACACTGGTCATTAGCAAAACAGACAAATGGAACAGCTTTTTTTTTCTTCTCTTTGAAGAAATGGTATGCTACCGTTTAGCTCTAGGTCAGCTGTGATCAAGCAAACAGATGATGGAAAATATTCCAGCCATGTCTATCACTAGAATGTGTTATCTATATATATAAAAATGAGAATGTCTGTCTGTCTGTGTGAATCCCTAAAACTCGAGAACTACGCAACCAATTTCATTCAAATTTTACAGTTGCCTTACTTAGGGTTCCAGTTGTGTTTTAGTCAAAAAAAATTTTAACTTCTTCCAGAGTTCGAGCCCACAGCAACATAATATCTCCTCCACTATTTAAGTATTACGTGTCAAAAGTGAAACAAAAACACTCATGTCAAATACTTTCACTTTAAAAATGAAACTATTCTACTAACTGAAACAATCACATTTCGATACTGTAATGACAAATACTTTCAGAGAGAGAGAGAAAGAGAGAAAGATAGAGATGTATATGTATACATATAGATGTATATGTACA
>NC_068997.1:29574166-29587595 GCF_001194135.2 Octopus bimaculoides
CTGCAATGTGGTACATAAATTGTCAAGTAAATGAGACGCATCTTTGCCTCCACTGATTCACTTGCAATGTGTTGAGTAAAATTATTTCGTTGCAGACCTCCTTTGGGTCTTTTTATTATCCCTACGACACACATAGTCCCCAGTTGGTAACATTGATTTCAAGGCCCTCCTAGATGAGAGACTGGCATTCCACTTAATGTCTATGTTCCATGCTGGCATGGATTGGAGAGTTATTAATGTAGAAATATGGTATCGTAGCTACTAACAGTTGAGGGTTGTGTAGTCTAGACGGCGTTTTTAGATTTCATTATTCTCTTTAACCCGGGCAAAGCCGGGTATTTCTGCTAGTATACTATATGGACTGCCAATGCAAGTTGAAATGTTACCAAAATATACATCTGAAAGTCCAACAAAGCTAAAGAGATACGGAGCTAAGTGTTCACTAACAACATTCATTTTATGCTTGACGAGGAGTTTTGCCTAATGCCAACAGCTGATTTAATACCTTAATATATGAACTGTCTCATTCAGAATGACACCTCTTTAAAGTTTAGCTTGTAAAATCTGATCCCTTACGAGTTTTTTTAGAAACACAGAGCAAAAGAGAAAAGAAAAAAAGCAATTCAATGAAAAGACATGGACTATATCTAAAAAAAAATTCAAGAACAAGCTGGCCTAAATCCCATACAAAGTGGAACTTGTAATTTATAAGTAGCTACATAACAGGAGTTTGTTAATACAAGTGTGTGTGTGTACAGGTTTCAACTAGAAAGAGTTAACTCACTCGTAGATTGAATATATTGACAAAAGCTTAGTGCAGCATTTTTGTGTGATGCCTATGTCATACCACTGATAAGATAAATAACTAAACGGGGATCCCTGACCCCAACACTTCAGAAGAGTCGGGTTACAAGAAAGGGTAAAGAAAGCTTACATGTACTTAGTTACTGACATTCCAGCAACAGGGCTAGGGTTGAGTTAAAGCAAAATCTACAAAGCATTTATAATAATCACAAACCAGGAAGTTTTAAAAGCTGTATCAGCCATAGTTATTCAAAACAACAGCTTCTTATTTAAAATAAACCCAGAATAAGGCCAATATTTTTCTAAATAATCCAAGTATATAAATATCTTTAATGAATCTGAGAAAGCTAATTCTATAACTGAATATCTTTACAGCTTGAAAAATTAATATTTCACACAGAAATATGTTGTTCCCCCAACATCGCTTGACAACCGATGTTGGGGTGTTTACATCCCCATAGCTTAGCGCTTCGGCAAAAGGGACCGAAAGAATAAGTACTAGCCTTACAAAGAATAAGTCCTGGTGTCGATTTACTCAACTAAAGGCGGTGGTCCAGCATGGCTGCAGTCAAATGACAAACAAATAAAAGAATACACACACACAATTTCTTTAACTAGCAAGCAGCTCATTGCAGAAATTAACAGTCATTTAATAAAAATCTTAAACTCCATTTCCAGAGGAACATTAGAAAATGGTCTGCTTTGAATTTTTAAAACTTTTGGTTGGTGATAAATACATTGGCAAAAACAAAGCAGAGCAATAATAAAAAGGAAATGACTTTGCACAGAAATGGAAGAGATGTCATAGAGCCCCAAAATAGCATTTTGAACTGGAAAGAAAAAAAAAATAATCTTAAAATTTGATAGAAAATCTTGCAACAATAAGGAACCATCATCATCATCATCATTAGATTTTCCAAACTCATCTTGAAAACAAACTCAGGGCCAGAAATTTTCGAAGAAATGAAATGAGATTCTAACTTCTATACAAGCACATAGACTAAAAATCAAAATTTACATTCAAAACAAGCCTCCTGAGTGGCTGTGCCTTTTATATAGGTGCAGGCGTAGTCTATAGGCAGAGACGTGTATGTGTGGTAAGAAATTTGCTTCCCAACCACATGGTTCCAGGTTCAGTCTCACTGCATGGCATCTTGAGCAAGTAGCTTCTACTTCAGCCTCAAACCAACCAAAGCCTTGTGAGTGGAAACTGAAAGAAGCCAGTCATGTGTGTGTGCGCGAGACAAACCACAGTTTGACAACCAGTGTTGGTATGTTTATGTCCCTATAACAGTGGTTTACTACTTGATAACCGGTGTTGGTGTATTAATGTCCCTGTAACTTAATGGTTTGGAAAAAGAGACTGATAGAATGAATACCAGGCTTTAAAAAAATAAAAAGGTGTTGGGGTAGATTCATTCACCTAAAAATTCTTCAAGGTGGTACTGCAGCATGGCTAATGAATGAAACATGTAAAAGATAAAATATCTAAGACTTAAATGAATTGCCAGTATAATGAGCAGACTCGAAGGAACCCGTAGAGAAACTGGACAGTGTTGGATAAATGTCCTATTAGCTGACTGGACTTAGCGAGGGAAAATATTGCGCATATTTTTAGCCAAGAACTCGCCTCTATAAAACCACAGGCGTCATTGAAGAAATCAATGAATGAATAATACCAGAGTTCCTATGTACTGCAAAATATTCATTTAGAGGATGGAAGAGGCTAACAAAAGAAAATTGTTCTACGTAAGTTGTATGGATATCATTTCTTTGGACATGGTTATGACAAGCTAATAACCGACACCCAATACAACAGTGATAGCTCTGACTTCTTTAATCAAAAAGACGTCTATAATGTTACCTGATATTTGAGAGTTGTACCAATCTCCCAAGAGAAAAGCAGTATCTAATACATTGTTTATCCATACATTCTTATCAGTGATTTTGGGTGTTGCATTACATTGCTTTCATTAATATGTTATATTATCAGCTTCAGTTTTGTAAAAGAAAAATTTATGCCGCTTTCTCAATCGAGGTTTGCAATTTGTGTAAAAATCAGTCTTAGATTCAATATTCACTTCAAAAAATATTTTTTTGTTAGTGTTGTTATTAATGTTTAGTAACAACAGTTATCTCAAATAAATGTGATATCATCACATCAAGACAATTACCCCCCATAGGACAATCCCCACCCCTGCCCGATACCAACTACCCTCTAAGACAATTACGCCCCTTGGTTAATTACCCCCTCTCCAATAAAGTTTTAAATCATCATCTGTTGTCCTTAGGGATTATTATCCTAGACTCGATATCACAGTGATAACTAAAAGAAATTATTCAAAATATTCCCTAGCTATGAGTGTCCTTCTTCTTTGTGGTACATATTGTCTTAATGCAATATCCATTTTGGAAACAGTAGAGAATTCAAGGGATTGAAATGTGAACTGAACAGCTCGATTAATTATATAGAAGCTCCACTGAGGATTTAATGCAGGTTTCTGGGTTTCTCTAGTGAAAGCATTATCATTGTTTAACGTCCACTTACCATGCTGGTATGGGTTGGGAGGCTGCACCAGGCTCCAATCTGATCTGGCAAGGTTTCTACAGCTGGATGCCCTTCCTAGCACCAACCACTCCGAGAGTGTAATGGTTGCTTTTCATATGCCACCAGTACAGGGGCCAGTTAGGTGGTACTGGCATTGACCATGCTCAAATGGTGCTTTTTATGTGTCACTGTCACAGGAGTCAGTCTGGCAGCACTGACATCATTGGGGAATATTCTTGGAAAAAGTTCAATAAGGAATTTCTAGCAAAGAGGAGAATAACAAGATTTTCAATTCCAAAATGGAATTATTAGGATCCCACATGAAATTGCCATCAAATGACACAACTAACTATGCTTTCTTAGAATGAAAATAAAACATATTTTGCAAAGCTTTCAGCTTTGCCTATTCACAGCATAACTTAACACATCAGCATCAACAATGGTCTTTAAATAGTCAATACTGACTCCACAGCACAGTTCAATTTGCCTAACACAGTAATTTATTCAAACATTGCAGCATAGATTTCGATATAGTTACAATGCTCCATTTGTAGATATCAATTAATTATACCATAACTAACTGTTGGTCCATTTGCAGTAATTGCCAAGACTGGCACAAAGTCAAATAAACACATAACCTGTTCTTCCAGACAAGAAATATATTCAATCCTGTTATGTAAATAACAATGGTCTTGGACCCTTTTGTAGTTTTTTCTTTCTTCAGTAGTTGTTTAGCCATGATCAACAGGCAGGTGGTCAGTCATGTAACTAAATAAAACCCAAAGCCACTGTTTCAGTCATATCATTCTTCCACTGATATGCAGGGTTTTATTCCATAGAGTATTGCATGGTAACACACAACTGATAAGGGTCAAATGGCCAAATAAATAACTAAATAAATCTTAGCTACAAATACTGATCTATATCCTTAACCAAAATCACTAAACCTATTGCTGTAGATTAGATATTTCTAACTGCTCTGCTGCAGCATGGATGCAGCACAAGTTTTGAGATAGAAAATACCAGAACATTAAAAAAAAAAAATTGTTAATGCACCACTAGTGCATATAGATTCATTGTCAGCAATCAATAATGCACACATCATCAATTTTAAAACGGTTTCCTTTTATTTTAGACATATCACCCTCACTCTCACATCTGTTTCTCCATGTTTGGATGGGTTGGAGAAATCCTCTCCAACACATCATCCCATTGTTGCATCCTTTTGCCATCTACTTTGTGTGGCTTAGCTTCCTGAGATCAACCTTAACCACTGCTACCCAAGTGTTTCACAATTTTTTTTTTTTTTCCAGTCTTGAATCCTCATACCCGATTCTCTTGGCATATTGCCACCCACCTGTCATCACCCATATACATTACATCTCCACACCAGTGTAGCCAGAACCCTTGTACACTGCATTTAATTCCTTTTATACCTCATTTTCCTCTCAATTCTTCAATCTCCCATCATTTATGCATGATAACATTATATGTGTAGCAAATCCTGCTTGTCCCATTTCTTTCCAACTTCCACACATCTACATTCAATGCCCATATCTCAGTATCATGCAGCATTGCAGTTCATAGCCAAGCATCATACAATCTACCCTTATCAGAGAGAGAGAGAGAGAATCCTTTGTTGTCAGCAGAGGTATTACTTTCTCCACCCTATTCTCATTCCAGTCACTATGCTTTCAGTGAACCCTCCCTCACAACTCTTTTTATTCACAATCATCCTACCTTTGATTCCATTCCACTTAAATCCCCCAGGGTACGCTGAATGGAATTTCTATCTACTCCTCATCTGTATATTGACAGTCATTTCTTTGATGCTATCAGTAGCTTTCTTTCCTATTCACTAAAACATTAGTTTTCACTAAGTTTATTCCAAGTATTGTTTCCATATCTGGCATCTTTTCTGTAAATACTCCATTGACCCTGCTATAAAAACTAGGTCTTCAGCATATAGAGAACAAGTCTTAAATATCATTATTATGGCATAAGAGGATGAGGGGATGGCTAAGAACCAAGCTTCGGTGAACACTTACTTGCACTCCAAATTCCTCACTAAACTCCTTGCCAAATCTCACTTTGCTGACTGCATTTCTGTACAAGGATTGCACTTCCCTGACCAGCCACTCTTTCTCTAGTTTCTCAATAACCATCAGACCATAGAATGTGGTACTCTGTAAATGTTGGGTAGAGAATCTTAATATCGACTAGGAACTAGTCTTGCAGTTGCCACACTATGAGGAGCATCAGTGGTTCTCGGACATGGAACAAAAAACTATTGGGTTGGTGCATAATTATTGCAGCTTTTTTACAACAAATTTTATTCAACAAAAACAATAACATGTAACAAAAACATCTTTAAATGATTATTCTAGACCATATTCATCATCTACTTCAATTACTGCTTCCCATTTGCTTGGCAGACAGTCAGACCATCATTTAAAAATGTTTTTGTTAAAAAAAAAAGCCGCAATAATTATGCACCAACCCAATACCAATGGTGGGCCAAAAAGTTTAGCACTTTTTTCAATGTCAAGGATTGTAAAAGTTTTTTAAAAAATCTCTACTTGACATCCATCCAATCAAACCTGCATGGATGTAAATTTCTTGGTGAAAAACAAACTTCATTCTTTGTCTGAGTTTTGCAAGATTCATCGTGTAAACTGACACTATAGACTGAAATACAATCAAGTAAGGAAGCGTCAGGTTGACTGGCTGAGAGGGCTCCTGCTTATTGTTCTGAACATTAAGGTGTCAGCAAAAAATTGTCACCTAAAAATCTTGCTAGTTAACTGATATTTAATACATGGCAAAGTTTTTGTAAGACAGGGGGGAGGTGAGAAGAGATGCAATTACATTTCTGATGACCCAGAAGTGAATATTAGGACTGATTACGATACAAGAACAGGTACAGCATCTAATACAAGAACAGCCTCGGAGTTCTGAACTGAAAAGTTAAAGAGAAGAGAAGCCAGGCAAGTTCATGCTCCTTTTAAAGAATAGACAAGGTTTGGAAAGTGAGCAGTCTCTTTGTCCGAACAGAAAATTGAAATTACAGAGAATTTGTTGGAAAGAAAATCTAGATGAAAGAATAACAAGGTGGAGTTTGTTGTTGGATTTTAGTTTCTGAGATGATGAAAAGACAGACAGACAGACAGAGAGGGGGAGAGTGCATCTGAAGGCCAGACTAAAGTGTGCCTGTGAGTAAAAGGGTAAAGGGCAAAGACCCCCCCCCCCTTCGGTCATGAATGACCATGGGATTGCACCAAGTAAGTTAACCTCTGAGGCACAAATCTGGACAAGGTTGTTTATGGAAGACTAACAGTCACCTATGCATACCAGCCTCCCCTCTCCTCACTACTGATGTTATCCAAGGGAAAGGCAAAGGGGCCGATACAGCTTGGCACCAGTGACATCACAACTTATTCCTACAACTGAATGAACTGGAGCAACATGAAAAAGTGTCTTGCTCACGAACCCAACACAGCTCAGTCCGAAAACTGAACTCACTACCTCATGATTGCAAGTCCAACACTAACCACTGAGCCATAGTATCTTTAAGCTAATCAGTTAGGTGGCCCTTTTTTGGATGCATTCTAGAATATGTGTCCTCAAAATACAATTTACAATCTTAAAAAGGTAATAAATATTAGATAATGTTGTCCTAGCCAGAAATAAAAAAAAAAAAAGGTGGGACGGTCATGCTGGAGTTCTCAATCAAGAAAGATTTGGGGTTAAACAATAACTCTACTGATTTCACTTCTAACTGGAACCTCACTTTCAACAGCCTCTTCACAAGAACTAGATAATTATATTTAGCCTTTGCACTTAGTAAAACAAGATGTTGCTGAAAACTGTCTCAAGATCAGCAAAAATATTTGTAACTGTCTCTTAAGAGATATGGTGCCTCTGGGTTACACATTTTGAGCCAAAATGCAGACATCCTATTCAACTAAACTCTCTCATGAACTTAATTTTTAACATAACTTGATTTATTAACATGAGATCTTGTTATTTTTTCTTCTAGCTCATATCTTATCTTTATAGCGTTTGACAACTGTCATTCTCCGCTAGTCTCCAATAATATCTCCTGAAATCCAATATTCACAACAATAAAACTTGGCTTTCACCAAAGCCAAATACACTTCAGCTCTGAGCAACGGCTAACTCTAGACAATCTAATAAGTTGCCAAGTGCTGTTGTCATATCCAAAATGGTAGACTGTCTTATCTGCCTTCAATTATTTGCACTACTGTATAGGTGCAGGTATGGCTGTGTGGTTAAAAATCTTGCTTCTCAACCAGGGAATCTTGGATTCAGTCCCACCTGCACAGTACCTTGTCAGTGGATTTGGTAGACAGAAACAGAAAAAAAGCCTGTCATATATGTATATATGTACATATGTGTTGGTATGTACTTTTGTCCTGACATCACATGGCAGTTGTAAATGAGTGTCACTGTTATAGAAGTGAGGTGGTTGATTTTCAATCTTCTGGTAAAAAAAAAAAAAAAAACTGGTACAGCTATGGAAAAATATTGGTTTCAAATTTTGGGACACAACCAGCAATTTCGGGGGGTGGGGTGGGGTTAAATTAATTACATCGACCCCGAATAATCAACTGGTATTTATATTATCTACCCTGAATGGATAGTGGAGGTGTAATGGCCCAGTGGTTAGAGCAGCGGACTCGTGGTTTCGATTCCCAGACCAGGCGTTGTGAGTGTTTATTGAGCGAAAATACCTAAAGCTCCACGAGGCTCCAGCAGGGGATGGTGGCAAACCCTGCTGTACTCTTCCACCATAACTGTCTCTCACTCTTTCTTCCTGTTTCTGTTGTACCTGTATTTCAAAGGGTCAGTCTTGTCACACTGTGTCACGCTGAATATCCCTGAGAACTATGTTAAGGGTACACGTGTCTGTGGAGTGCTCAGCCACTTGCACGTTAATTTCATTTCGGTATACAGTATACTTAGTAAAACCAGTAAAGACACAACTATCTCTAACTGCCTACTATGTACTGCCATACTTCTCTTTACTTATAGTGACTAGGTCATTCCATTCATCCCATGGGACAGGTGTACCATTATTACTAATTCTCTACGATGTCTCCCCTTTTAAGTCTTTCTTAAGAAGTGTCATTTCATCTAGTGGTAATTTTTATTTTTATTCACCCCACTCCCTTTTTGAGTTTTTCCATATAATTTAGAATTTTTTGTGTTAGGCATCTATTTTCAGGAACTCTGTAGGTTTTCTTTTCCTCTCACTTGTGTGCCTGGGTTCAATCACCTGCAGTGGTGTTGGTACTTGGAACGTATCATACAACCATTCCATCAGCTCCTCCAACTTCTTTGGCACACTCTCCACGAATCTCTTTTTCAGTCGGTTCCTGGGTCTCTTTTCTATGCCTTTTCTACTTTTTACCCAATCAATGAACTTTGCTTACGAAGACCTATTGAGGCAAGTGAAATCAAATCAAAATCACTGACATGGCCGATGACAGTACCGCCTGATTGGCACTCATGACAGTGGAATGTTAAAAGCACATTTGAGCGTGATCGTTGCCAGGACCACGGATTGGTTCCTGTGCCGGTGACACATAAAAAGCACCATTCGAGTGTGATCATTGCCAGCATCGCCTTACCAGTACATGTGCTAGTGGCACATGAAAAATCCATTCGAGTGTGGTTGTTGCCAGTGTCACTGGACTGGCTCCCGTGCAGGTAGCACATAAAAAACACCTTTTGAGCGTGGTCATTGCCAGAACTGCCTGACTGGCCCTCGTGCTGGTGGCATGTAAAAGTACCCACTACACTCTCGGAGTGGTTGGCGTTAGGAAGGGCATCCAGCTGTAGAAACTTTACCAGATCAGATTGAGTCTGGTGCAGCCATCTGGCCCACCAGTCCTCAGTCAAACCGTCCAACCCATGTCAGCATGGAAAGCAGACGTTAAACGATGATGACATTTTATTTATGCATTTGGTAATGACGCCATCTTCCCAACTCTGCTTTCCATTTCTGTAAGCCCTCACATACACCTTTTCACCAACTTTAAATAATCTTGCTCTGCCTTCCCTGACACACTCCAAATCCCACTGCATTTCACATGAAAGTCTTGGTTCTGCAAAGATGCCTTGGGATACAACTCACTTTACCTTTCATTGCAGTAAATTTTGGTCTGAAACATTCAACTCCTACACCAAAAACTACAGTGGATAAGCAGGAAATTTTATCAAGGTGAAATTCACAGTTAACAGCTAGATGTTTTTCTTCCTCAGACATATTTACAAAATGCCAGCAGTGAACCTACTTTGGGATTCCTCCTGAATCCACAAAGAATACTTTGTGCTTGTAATACCATGCCATCTCTCTCTTAACTCCAAAACAGAAGACTTATTTCATATTCTTACTATTATAGTATACATAAATACATAAGCCTATATATATATATATATATATATATATGAGAGGTCTTGGTATCTAGAAGACCCAAAGAGTGTCAGGTAACGCTAAGTAAGTGCTATGGACAGACTGTAGTTAAACTCTTGGTTTGATAATGATACAAGTGAGGAGTCTAATGTGGGTCTTGTATTAGCATGCATATATATGTACACACACACAGGCAGTGTATAGAGTTTTGTAAATTCAGGTAGTATTATCCTTAACTCATAATACTGGGTATATTTAGGACAAGTTTCAAGGTGCAGAAACCTTTACAACTAAGTGGTACCAAGATTGAGAAAAAGGCTTTTAACACCACAGACACATAAAAATAGAAATGGAAAGTGTGTTTCGTTTGGTAAGAGAGTCGTAGAATTAACATGATCAACAGAAAAAAAAAACACTTCATAAACCTTCAAAACAATTATTTTTAACAGATTAAGAAATCATATGAAGACAGTGAAGAATAAGGTACTGACTGACAAATTAGGAACCCTTAAAGTCAATCAGAAAGTTACTAGTCACTTCTAGGAGACAAAAATAAAACCTAATCTTTGCAAATCCTAACCGAAAACAACGAAGAGAGGACCTGGCCAGATAGATTATCAGAGAGTTTGTGATGCTAAAACATCAACTATTCTTAGCTGCTGCATCTAGCTAACATTCCATTTATATTTATACTCATATTACTTGTACATATATTATTAGTTAGTTATCTATCCAGTTACATAGTAGCAAAATGCTTAGGTAAACAGTAAAGTGTTTGTTCTAAAAACAAATTTATACTCAAGAAAATTCCAGATGACAGCCAGGTAGGTAAACTGATAGGTGAGAGGTGGTCTCTATTATCAAGTCATTCAAACACCAACTGCATACTACAGGTTACTTAGTTCTTAAATAGTATCAAAGGATATGGAAAAGAAAAACCTCCAGATGGAGGAAAGGGGGGAATCTCTGACCAGATCATTATAGAATACAAAGAAAACTATTAAAATATACCAAAGGGCTTACTAAATTTTCCAACAGATTTTCAGTAATAAAAATACGTCCACCACTCATAATAGAAAGCAGATTATGAGGATTTAAGATTTTTAACTTTCAAGAAACTGTCAAAGTCAAAACAATGGTCAGTTGAAAACTATTTTAATGGATGGAATCTCAAGTAATTTTTCAAAAGCATTTTTGATGTGAAGAAATTTAAAAAATAGGGTAAAATATAAACATAAAAGAAATACAATTTCAAACGTAAATTTTGTGGGAAACTTAAACCTAAAGTATTGAACTGGTATGATTTTTTTTTTTTTTTCAGACTAGGTGTGAGTAGCTATACAGATGGCTCTGCAGAAACCTTTTCCCATCTACTCCAGGGTTCGCAATCCTGCTGCAAACTGCAGGACAATCTCAAAAGTGCAGGTGACATGAAGAATGAAGAAAAAAAAAAGAAAAGGTACCCAGCCCACACTGTAAAGTGGTTGACATTAGGAAGGGCATCCAACCGTAGGAACCATGCCAAAGCAGACAGAGTTTGATGCAGTCCTTGGACACATTGGTTCCTGTCAAACCATTCAACCCATGCCAGCATAGAACATGGACATTAAACGATGATGATGATGTCAAGTTGAATTGAACACAACCAGATGTAACTAAATACCCCAAAGCCCATTATTGGGACTGCTAATCCACTCCCTTCCATTGTTTGAATACAAAAAGTGAACTGAATAGTCTTTTACTGGTCCCAGCCAGTTGGCTGCAACCTTATTTGGATAATGCCATCAAACTGTTGGACTGACCAGTAGAGCTTAGTTCAAGTTGTAAAATTTGATCGTTTTTAAACTTTTGAAAATGTCAATTCAGTGAGAGGTGGTGGTTTATAGTATGTCGGTTTGGCCAGCAGCACTTGAATAATTCTATGGTATCAAGATAAATCTGAAAAACCATGCCGAATCAGACCTTACCAGTGTTGGTGCCACATAAAAGCACCCAATCCACACAGTAAAGTGGTTGGTGTTAGGAAGGGCATCCAGTCATAAAAAGCATGCCAAAGCAGACAGTGGAGTTTGGTGCAGCTCCCCAGCTTGTCATCTCCTGTCAAACCAGCATGGAAAACGAAAGTTAAATGACGAGGATGAAGATTCCTTCAGTGTTCTCACCATAGACTTCTTGCATTTATTGTTGGACAAACAATACTAAAATTTACAAGTTTCAACACGTAATTTTCATTTTAAAAGATGGTAGAAAATGTTTAGAGTAATACGACTGCTGCACTGAGTAGGTAACTTGACAGAAGATGTTTTTTTTGTTTCATCAAATTGGAACATGTTAATGCTGGCAAAAAAAAAATGTAACGACATTAATCAAGGTAAAAGTGTCTGTAGTTAAAGTCTATGTTCAGAATCTGAAGCTAAAAGAGAAAACAAAATACGTTAGCAGATGTTTAAAAGCAGCTTTGCTAAAGTTATTAAAAGTTGAGATCTGCAAAGTCTATAAAGTATAGTTTCTCAACATTGAAATATAAACTTGACTAATTAATACCAGTAATAAACCAAAATTTACACTTTCTATATAATTATTCCGATTAAATTTAATTGAACTGTTTTCTTTATAGAGAAAAAAACCCCGATTCAAACGAACTTAGCATCGATTACATTGTTGATTACTTCTAAAAACAACCACTTGCAAATGAAGAACAAGGTCCAGCGATACTATTGACCCCACTACTTGACCCATACGTCATTTTATCGACCCAGAAGGATAAACTGGCAAAGCTGATCTCTGCGGAATTTGAACTCAGACATAAAGAGCTGGAAGAAATACTTCAAAATATTTCTACCCGATGCTCTAATGATTGTGTGCCATTTTTTTCTTTTTTTCCCGTAATGAAATGTCAATATGAATAACTAGAAAATGTTCGAGTAAAATGTATTCATGCGAGTGTATATATGACAGAAGGAGTCTACAATAAAACATGGGGGGAAAAAAAAAACAAAAAAAAACGTTGGTTGCGCTAATACGAGGAGAATAAAATGACAAAATAAATTCAAATAGTTAGGATAATCTGAAGCCAAAGTATTGTTTACACACGCACACAATAATATAAATAGATAAAAATAAAAGAAATGAACTGAACGAATGAATGAATGAATGGCGAGTGCCCAGTAAATAAGTATACGCTATGCGCAATTACTATCAATGGAAGGAAAACGTAATGGAAATGAGTGAGGTTGAGAATGCAGAGGAATGAATGATGAAATGTCTGCACAATAATACCATATCTAATGGATCTGAAAAGGTTGAAGAAGAAAATCAGAATGGAAACTAGCTGTCATGTGAAACACATCTGAGAATCAGAAAGGTTACTGAGTGGTGATATATCTAAGTTTATCTGATAAACAATACACAAATGCACTTAAATGCAATATGAATGAATGTCAAATGGTCATGAGATTAGCGAGATAATAAACGAATTTGCAAGAGAATGTAGAAGAGATTTGGAATCGGATCATTACACAACATCAAGTGTTGTTGTTGTTGTAATGCAAGGCTGGTGATATTAAACGAGACCTAAGCAGGAAAATTGTGACAAAAGCAGCGGGAAAAAAATACATCGCAAGTGAAAACAGTTACAA
>NC_068997.1:29587630-29590343 GCF_001194135.2 Octopus bimaculoides
GGGGGGGGGGGGTCAGTAAGTTTTATCTCTCGACAGATTAAGATATAAAGGAGCAGAGACTAATTCATATGGAAATTAGCTTTATGATGAAATTGAGAAGATATAAAATATTTTTTTAATTGCATCAAAACTGCTGCTTTTGATTTTAGGGTTAACATTAAATTTTTTTTTTTTTTTTTTTTTTAAATGACAGATCACAAAAACTCCTGTATCATTTCTCTGACAAAGGATCCGTTTACATTTAAATTTCCCTAACCCACATCGATTCATTTAGCATAACTTTCCGAAAATATTAAAACTACAGTGAAACAAAGAAGCCAGAAAAACTGCGCGCGCGCGTGTATATGTTAAAAAAATAAAATCGCAGCACAGGAAATTAAAATGACAGAATTTAAAATGATAAAAACTGCTGCCCCAGCCTAGGAACTTATTAAAAAGCTTTTAGTACGTTATGTTGTCTATCCTTGTCTTCCCATCCTAACCAAATAATGAAGGCGCTATTTAAAATTGAATGAACATGCTTTCAAATATTTAATCTATCGTTAGTGCTGAGTCATTAAGCGTGAAAATAAATTGAATAAAGTTAGAAGTAAAAGAAAAGAAAAAAGGAAAAAGTTTTAATTGAATCTGAAAAATAAATGGAGATTTTGCGCATCAAGTGTCGCTAGTGAATGGTTATTTTAAAGTCAACTAGAAATTTAAGTGTTTTAACCGCAACTAATTCAGAAACAGATTCATTGTAAATATAATTTCAAACAAGATAAGTTCTACAGTTCTATGTTTAAGAGATGAGGAATTATGTACATTATTTACATTTGACGGATATTTGACCTAATCTTGTTTGTTGTTATACCCTCCAGCCTTCATCAGGTGTCTTGGGGAAATTTCGAACCTGGGTTGTCATTCTTAAGGTATTTTTCAATGTTATTATTATTCAGGCCACTGCCTGGAATCGAACTCGGAATCTTGGGGTTAGTAGCCCGCGCTCTTAACCCACGAGCATATGGCGTAGTGATTCCGTGTTCGATTCCAGGCAGTGACCTGAATAATAATAATAATAATAATAATAATAACAACAACAACAACAACAACATCGAAAAATACCTAAGGAATGAGAACCCCGGTTCGAAATTTCCCCAAGACACCTGATGAAGGCTGGGGGGTATATCAGATGAACCGTTGTGTTAACAACAAACATAATGAGGACAAATATCCGTCAATTGTAAATAATTTAAGTTCTAACAAAATTTATTAAGTATTAAAAAAGAAAGCTTATCTAAAGGAATTTGGATTAATGTTATGCGTGTGTACGGAAGTGGTTATACACCATTAGTTGTATTCCGATTCCGTACATTAAATTTCTTAAGGAAGAAAACGGAACGCAGACTCTAAACTAACAACACAACAATATTTTTATTACAGTAGAATTCTGCTCACACTAGGAGGGAATTCGGTAGCATGTCGCCCTTTGGTTAGATGAGACGCCGTCAATGACGTTGCGTGGTTAGACGTCATTTTTCTCCTTTCTGGTTATCTTTGTGGCTCCAGTGTTGAGTTGTCGGAGAGCTGCTACCGTGACGTCTAGCTTCCACGAAGTTCAGAGAGGAAAGAGATCGAAAATGCGCGGGAACGCTTGGATATGGATGACTACGCATGCGCATGAGACTCTTCCTGTATTCCTTCCGGAACTAGTCCCTGCGTATGCGTGGATAAACTCTCCAGAAATGGCGATTGATATTAGGCGCCACTAGACGTGTATGAAAAAAAATATTTCTGAATTCAAAGTTTAAATGAAACCGTTGTTGAGCCAGAATATAAACTGATTATTCAGATAGAATTCCATTTTGGCACAACTAAATATTAAACCTTTATTTTAACCCCCAAACTAATGTTAAATACAAGTTTAATCCTTTTCTCGTAAGTACTTTTACACAACATTTGGTCCTAATAAGTTTAACAGTGTGTGACATGGAGTAAACTAGTTTCGTTCAAATGAGCAAAGAAATTCTGTAGTCAAACACGTTTATTCAAACGGCCAACAAACAAAACAATCTTACAGACTGCAAAATGAAAAATACAAAAATCGGTGGTCCTTGCCAGCACAGCTTTGATGATACTTAACCTGTTAAAGAGTAGATTAAAGGGTTAGAAGAGATTTCTTGGATCAACATTAAAGAATAAACCATGAACAATTCACCAATTGTCAAGAGAAGTCTTGACTCCTGACCACCCCTCCACTTTCTGCTTAACTCTTGGCAATATATCAGAGCCTCAAAGAGCTAAGTCACTTGCTCAAGAACACGGAATATAGGTTAAACTTGAGACTAGCAGCTTCACACCGTATATCATATAATTTATTAATCTATTTAATAATGACTATAACATTTAACTTCGATCAATTATGAATAGCCATGCCATATACCAAATTTTGTGCGAGTCAAAGTAGGCTTGACAAGCAAGAAATAACAGTTGAGTTGTTCTCAAGCGACACCTTGCAATCTTCAAAATGCAACAACATATTGGATTCATTGGCCGAAATAATAGATGACCATGACTGGAACGTTCTGATCATATGCATACTTAATCAGAACAAATAAATATTATAGTTCAACAGTCAAAAATTTGGTCCGCAGACTGGAATACGATTATTTATTCAATGACTTTTCGAATTAATCATTGTTCAGAGTCTAACCACAAACGGTATAATGTCTAC
>NC_068997.1:29590868-29610583 GCF_001194135.2 Octopus bimaculoides
ACTGCGTGGCACCTTGGGCAAGTGTCTTCTACTATAGCCTCGGGCTGACCAAAGCCTTGTGAGTGGATTTGGTAGATGGAAACTGAAAGAAGCCCATCGTATATATGTATATCTATATTTGTCCCCCCAACTTCGCTTGACAACCGAGGCTGGTGTGTTTACGTCCCCGTAACTTAGCGGTTCGGCAAAAGGAACCGATAGAATAAGTACTAGGCTTACAAAGAATAAGTCCTGGGGTCGATTTGCTCGACTAAAAGGCGGTGCCCCAGCATGGCCGCAGTCAAATGACTGAAACAAGTAAAAAGAAAAAAAAGTAAAAAAAGAAAATGGTAATTTTTTTAATAAACAAAGATAAAGAAAGAAAAGCCATTTGAACGTCATTAAAAAAATGTTAACAAAATTGAGGAACGAATTTCTATTATGGCCAGTGCCGTCTTGACAGCATTGTAGGCTCCCGGGCAAATCACTGCTACTGGCCCTATACTATAGTATTTATCTTACTGACAGCAAGCCACAACATACATAGATTCAAATTGGACCCCGGGCTAGTGCTAACTTATGCCCAGGTTCGAAGACGGTACGGGTTAACTAAAGCTGATCAACTGACTTCATAGAAAAGACAAAATTGTGTGTTTGCGACTTTCTGGCTCGTGTTATGATGCAGTAGAAACTTCATTATGTTAATTATAGATTATAGTGGAGGGGTCGTTTTAAAACGATAAAAAGAAGGAAGGGAGGAATAAAGCAATTTAGCTTCAAGATGAAGACGACTGAATTGTATGTCAGGAATATTTTCTTCTAATTATAACAATTTTACGTTTTTCTATACATTTTATTTGTATGTTTTTTAACACACTCCATCTTATCACTGCACCAGAATTACACAACAGTAACAAGTTTCAGTTATCGTAATATAAAATAATTGCTGATAATCGGTCTATTTTCTTTCCTTTGCAGTTTTATTTAATAACAGTCTTGCAGAGAAGAGGACAACCGCCTAAACAGACGGTCAGCTAATAATGGACACCTTGATTGACTGGATAAAGGCGGGCAAACACTTAAAACTGCTCATTAAAACAATTAGTTCACTTAAAGTAGAATTGCTAAATACACTGGTCTGTGGTAGGCAATCACTACAGAGTCCTCAAAATCAATGAAATGGACAATATTTAGTTTAACATACATACACGCATACCCTTGTACAAATCACATTCTACTATTTTCAAAAAAAAAAAAAAAAGACGAAGCACTGAATAATGTAGTCCCTGATATGTAAACAAAGTTAATTGGTTACAGCTGGTACAACTTTGATTAGAGGCTTGCTAGATCGAAGCAGTTTCGATTTCTCAATAACGAAAAATAAATTATGCGTATGTAGGTAAGGAAGATCATGTGCGTATAAACATTATCATGCTTTTCATGTGATGATGTTTACATATAAATTCAATTAAAAATAAATTTCCTATTCCAACCAACGACGAAATGAAAGAACGGGAATGTCCTTTAATTACTAGAATGAGACATAGTGGTTAATTAAATATGAACAGTTGAGAGAGAATTCATTTACACACGAGTTAAGTAAGCTATTGTAAACCAACGATATTTAGAGTATTCGAGTGAAACACCAAACCTCTGAGTAAATTTTTCACAAATTGATGCCAATTGATATATTATAGACGAGAAGGAAATGGTGTCGAGGCTAAATACATCAAAGTAATTAGAATAATTTGGTCAGCAAGAGCAAACCGCTAAAATAGGACTAATACTTATTAAGACAAATGTATTGAACCGAAATGAGCGTGATGAGTTTTACTTGGTTACATTTTATTTCCAGTACCATTAAGTAAAAATGTAACTGTGATAAAAAAATTAAAAAAAGACTTCGTTTTAACTTCCTATTACTGTCAGTTATCAACCAAATTCAAACTGTGTAAAGCATTCTGAAACTATACTTTACACCCTCGTCGTGTAATTTAAATAAAACAGATAAGTTATAATCACAATATTCTTTATTAACAAATAAAATCAATGATTTCTTACATTCATCATTTTTCGAACAAACTTCAAGTGCCAATCTACAAACACCATTGTTCCTAAGATTTCAGGTTTGACTATATATTAACGCAATCACCGAACTTACTAAATAATTCCTCTGTGTACAAAATAATTATATACTTATCTACATTAAATTTCAACAGGTAGAAAACGAATTCCTACCTCCAGTAGACAAAGATTGCAATTCAATAACACAGGTGAAAAGGAATAGACAATACAAAACAAGTTTGTATATTCCTGAATATCAAAAACATAAAAGGCATATTGCTGTTCTACCATAATATTCTCGGCAAATTCCATTTCTCTTAAACAGATAATTAAAAATAGACAACAAAACGTAAAATTTGGACGAAAAATGTGAGATGAACCCTCACAATTTCAAAAACAAGGCTCAAGCTCCCCTTTGATTTCCCTAGATCATCTGTAAGCTTCAAAGATTTAGCTAAAGCTGAGGGTTAGCATAAAACGTCTGCAGATAAGGAATGAGCAAGTATTAGCACCTAGAAAGTTCGTTTCCAAGGCGCTGGCCCACGCATGGTTATATATATATATATATAATGATGATGCTAATGAAAGTATATGTAGATATAACCAAAACACTGCCAACACAGCATACACCTGCTCGGCTTGCTAAAAATAGCAGCCAAATTCCTTTTAAATCACACCTTATCGTCTTAAAATATTAAAATACCCACTGAACAGTGCAATTCTTATATATTTACACAGAAACAACGCACACACAATCACTAGGACAGAAGGGAACTAGTGATCTGTGTCGAGGATACCAGTTCAATAATATATATATATATATATATATATATATATATAAAGCTATATTGGTGCAGAGATGCCTTCGTCCTTTAATGAAGGCCGATCCAAATCGGTCGTAAATACATATCGCAGCATACTAAGCGATTTTTCTATAAGTCTCCTGAAAAAAGTTTTAATTCAAATTCTATGTATTTCATAAAAGCCGACACAACCGTACAAAGTTATTTTTGAAAGTGAAAGTAATTTAACAGCTCCATTGAATGCATAAACTGTATGAAAATACATGACTAGCGTATTTTCTGCACTATATCAATTTATGGGATAAAATGTTCACAGGTGAAGCTTACCGAAGCAGAAACTAAATTACAAAAGCAAAACTACCTGGTTACTTAAAAATAGAAGTAATTCCCACAACAAACACCATCGTTTGTTGTTTTATTAACTGGTAACCAACCACCTGACAAAGCCATTACCTGTTATTTCATATTCTTCAGTGTAGCCACGGTAAATACAAGATTTGCTACGTAAACAACGAGTAGGAAGATGCATTCAGATAATCAAATGCAGAAATCCTAAACGTTCTGCTTCTGATAATTGAATCCATTCAAGAAATAGCCGAAGGTGAAAGAGAGAAGAAAATAAAAAGAGAGAAAGAAGAAGCGAATGACAGGTTTTACTAAAACAATTATTGCGTTGATGTTTTGGTAGTCGATACTAAAGCATTTCAGCTTAGGTTACATTATAAAGTGTATTTACAAGTAAAATAAATCTATAAATAGCTTCTTTGGTTGAAAATATCAGCGCAGCATCCGCCGAATAGCAAGTATAATTCTATTTTATCGAAAACAAATAAGAGTAGAGACTGCCGAGACCAACTGAACAAGCCGGTTGGATTAATGTAATGAAAGAAAGCAACGTTAAATAGAATTAATTAATAGGAGAGGATGGTGCGACAAGAGAAAAATAGATGTTTGTACTCGGTGAGGCAGACTAGGACATCAGTTGTATCGTTAATTGCTTTATAGAAAACTACAGATTGGATAGAAACGGAAGAAGGCAACCGATTGTTTCATTCATTCAAAATTTCATTTCCAATTAAAGTTAAGCTCTAAATTAGTTTCCAGTGAAGTACATTAACAATTAAATATAAAAATTTAACTTTGCTGATTTAATAGTTTTGCTTTGTTGTATTTTTTAAATATATTTTTAGAATTTATCCAAGTAGAATGCTTTGGTTATACCAAATCAGTATTGTTATGAATCTACAAAAAATAAACCTCACAAATCAACTCAAGAAAACTGTATTTGGAAGTTCTCAGGAGCTAACAAAAAAAAAAAAAAGTAGTTGCCTAAAGAAAACACAAAAATGTTCACTTCTGTTAAAATAAATTGAGAGAAAAAAATGGAGAGATTCTTAAAAAAAAAAAAAAAATGCAACAAGTTTTTCCTCCTCTCCTAATCAATGGACCAATGCCAAATGTAAAAAGAGGTGAACAACCTGCAGCGGTCACCACAGAACTGTGTGTTTGCAAGGTTTTAATATTGGAGAGAAGACAAAAAGAAATAAAAAAACAGACAGGATGACAGCAATAGAAATTCTAACGAAACAAGTAGCTTCTTCGCATCATTTTTTTTATTTAATGCAATTCTAAATTGTATTTAAATTGCGTCGTCAGCATTAAAAGAAAAAATAACTAAGACAAGGCTTAGGGCGATGCGTAACCCATGAAAACAGGACCAACTTATTCGATATAGAAGTGTAATAATATAACCATTCGGTGACCTTAACTACAATAAAGTAATTAGGGAGAAAAAATATTCGTTATTGTTTTTTAGGAGTGGATGCAGAGTGAATTAGTTTGAAACCTAAAAAATAAGTGAGCCGAAAGAGAAAACAATTATTTCAACATAATTCCCTGTACCACCGTGTGTGTGTGTGTGTTTGAGATAATGTTTCTTTATAAGAAACTGAGGAGAGATGCAGCAGGTGTGAGGTTCGTCAAAAGCATAAACAGAGAATTGGTTTTTAATAACCAGGTCTCCTGTGTACAATAATTACTAAAAAGAATTCAAGAGAGAGAAATAAAATAAAATAAAATAGAAAAAAAAACATTACCACTTTCTGAGATATGTTCTTCTGGTGTATGACTATTATTATCCTCTTTGTTTCTGTTTATGTCGGGTGTTTTAATTACAACTTCGCCGTCTTTTTGAATGTGAAGGCCATTAAGGCGATGTTTGCTCAAAATCCGATAACCATTGTGCTTGGAATTTGCATTAAAAAAATATTTACTACACTGGTTACATATCGCCCAAGCCTGTTCTTCGCTAATGGAGCTCGTGAATATCTTTAAAACTCTTGCCAAAGATATATGATTACTGTTATCATTTTTGGTGCCTGACTCTTCCTCCGAGCCGTCGTCCGTGCAGTTCGCTGCCATGACCAACTTCGGTCTGGCAGAGGAGGGACGCTGGCAAGCAAGGGACATAACTGAGCCAGGATCTGAATAATTAGCAGCAAAGCAGAGAGAGAGAGAGAGAAACAATTATTAGATGCAGATTTATATAATAATGAGCACCAGGCACCTGTTTAACAACACTCACTTATACACACACTGTAAGAAGACGACAAAGAAATGGGGGAAGAAATGTATGTCTAAAACAAAAATAAGAGAAAAAAAAACACGTATCTCGAAAAAAAGTATTAATGACTATTCTGCAGTAGATTAGTGATAATGGACACGAACTTAATCTGCAAATATTTCAGTTGATTCAAACACCGTGATTTAATATGATAGTTTTTACGTTTTCTCATGTTATCTAGGAAAATAAGGAAAAAAAAAATAATAATAATTTGTATAATGAAATTGAAAGAAAAGACTTAGAGCTAGTCTGCTTGAAATACTTTGTTGTAACCTGAAATTAAAATAGTTTATCGTTTTGTTTTTTTATAATTCTTGTCCTTTTCCATTTTTATTTCCTTTATATACCACCACCACCATCATCATCTTTTGCAAAACTACTACTACTACTGTATTTCTGCTCATCTTCAACTTTCTTTCACAGAGGAATGGGTGATAGGGTGGGTTCAATTGTTTTCTACATCTTTTATCTCATCTATTTCTTCTTGTTTTCTGAGCATCACCTTAATTTCAATCTATATATCCCTGTCTCACCTGTTCCCCCAATGGATAATGTCCAGGCTGCTATGGCTGCTGGATTTTTTTATAGCTGATCAGCTTCGTGATTATCAAGTCATTTTAAAGATTTCAACATCTCAGCAACTGGAGTAAAATGCCAACATAACATGGCAGTCCTGGTTTAGGACGAATGTTGCTGTAATTTAGCCCCAGGAGACATAGTCTCCAGCTGGCTATACGACACGATCTGTGTCCTTATATTTTCGAACAAGGGAATCTAGCACCCCCACTCAGCTCTAGCCGAACAATTATTCTGTACTAATGAAGAGAAATAACCCAGAAACTGCGATACGCAGATATTGTTTTGAGCTGAGGGGGGGGGGCTAGATTCCCTTGTTCGAAAATATAAGGATACAGATCGTGTCATATAGCCAGCTGGAGATGATGTCTCCTGGGGCTAAATTACAGCAACATTCGTCCTAAACCAGGACTGCCATGTTATGTTGGCAAACAATCTTTACTACAAAGTGCTGTTGCTGAATATCTCTCATTGTGAGATTTACAAATAGTAATTTTCTAATCTGAGCAACTATTTCTCAATAGCTTTCTATCCTGACTATTAAAAAGACACAGAGCTCTGAAACCTGTTCTTTGATTCATATTCACCACCATCTTTATCATGATCATTATTTTAACCTCTGCTCTTCCATGTCGAACAGACTCACTGAAGCCATTACAGTCTCCTGTACTACAAACTAATACATTACAGTCTCCCATACTACAAACTAATACGTTACAGTCTCCCATACTGCAAACTAATATGTTACAGTCTCCCATACTACAAACTAATACATATTGTTCTACAAGGATGTTACATATAATGTATGGAAGTGTGGTTGTGTGATGAAGGTGAAGGCTTTGGAATTATGTGGTTTCAAGTTCAATTGCAAGTTGTGGCTCCTTGGAGAAAGATCTTCTATCACAGCTTTGGTCTACCAAAGCCTTGTGAGTAAAATTTGATAGATGGGAACTGAGTGAAGATTTAATCTTTTCCTGAGTGATAGATTTAATCTTTTTTTCTGGTTTAACATTGCTTTATCCTTGAATACTATTAGTAGAGAACACTTTCTTGGAAGCATTCACACTAAGTCTCCTGTCTAAAGATGACGTCTTCTTCTTTCAACTGGTCTTTATAAACCCCCAAAAACGTCATAAATGCTACCGTTCTTCCTCTGACCAAACTATATCTATTTACTTTTAAATACACATTGTTGGTTTATTATAGGGTACCCTGTCATATCTAATACATTGTTGGTTTATTATAGGGTACCCTGTCATATCTAATATATTGTTGGTTTATTAAATGTTACCTCATCATATGTAATGCTTTTCATTGGTTTTGTTGCCGTATTAAATTTTGATACTCCCTAGAATGGCTCATTACATATTGGTTTCAAATTCTGGTACAAGGCCAGCAATTTTGGGGGAGGGGGTAACTCCTCAGTACACAGCTGGTATCTATTTAATCGATCCTGAAAGGATGAAAGGTAAAGTCAACATCGGTGGATTTTGAGTCACTACACTCATGGAGTGTTTGGCGTTAGGAAGGGCATCCAGCTGTAGAAACACTACCAGGCAGCCTCCTGGCTTCCCAGACCCCAGTCAAACCGTCCAACCCATGCTAGCATGGAAAATGGACGTTAAACGATGATGATGATGATAATGATGATAATGATATATTAAATATATATATATATATTGTTAATAATTGGTGCCTCATTACAAACAAAATAATATAATCTTACTTTACTAACCCACAAACGAGCAATTTAATTACTACTTAGTCGTTGAGTTATTCTGCATTTACTGGACAAGTTATGAAGAAATGTCAGCTTAAAGTGTGTTTAAGAAAGGATTTGATGAGCTTGTAACAAAGCAAAGCAGAATCGCTGAGATTAAATGACAAGCAAAAGAAACAGGTCACCGTTGATCCTGGTGTTTGCTTTCACCTGAAACTAAAACTTATTTCTATTATTGTTTTATTAGTCATCAGACAGAACAATGTGTGTGTGTGTGTGTGTGTGTGTGTGTGTGTGTGCAGGTGTGTATGAGTATGTGTCCATGTCTTTATGTGTGTGTGTGTGTGTGTGTGTGTGTGCATATACACTGTTATTGTTATTGTTGTTGCATAGCTTGAGGTTTGTCCTGAATGCATATCTATAATCAAAAAGCATTCCCATTGTGACCACCCATCCTTTTTCATATCTAGAACTAAATTATTCAAAACATCCTTCTTTTTATAAGATAGTAAGGTATGTTTTGAGAGCAACTGGCTACTATTTCTGGGTGATTGGATAGAGGCTCCTTCCTTGTATGTATTGTTGTTTTGGTTGTTGTTAGTGGTGGTGGTGGTCGTCGTCGTCGTGGTGGGTGTATGGCCTAATGTTAAGCTCCAATCAAAGAAATCCAAACCATGGCTCCCCAATTACATTTGAAGAAATAATGCATCTAAGACTACATTATCCAATGTGCCTTTCATTTTAAGGCAATATACAATGATCTGATGAAGGTTTGGATGGCATTTCTTGGTAATCTGTTTACCAATTAGAGCACACACACACACACACACACACCCTGCTCTGTGGCTCATGGGATGACAGCAAATGTATGTATGTTTATTATATGTTTGAACATGATATATCATCATCATCATCATCATTTAATGCCCATTTTTCCATGCTTGTATGGGTCGGACAGAATTCACTGAGGCAGATTTTCTACACAGCCAGACACCCTACTTGTTGCCAACCCTCACCTGTTTCCAAGCACTACATACATACAAACATGCATGCATACATACATACATACATACATACATGCATGCATACATACATGCATACACACACATAGATACATACATATAAGATACTCAGAATCACTTAAACTATTCATCAATCGGAATATAAGATGTCACACACACACACACACACACACATTACTCAATAACATTGTCAAAAACCTACAAGTTATAGGGGTTAGAACACAATTAATTAAACAGGCCATCAAATTTGGAAAATTTAAACCTGATGAGATTTGAACTCAGAGCACAGGGGATCATAACTGAAAAGTGTGAAACTGGTTCTATGATCCATCACTCTATCCCCATGAGTTTGTGCTTCGTCCATCTCTCTCAAGAAGACAATCTTTCTTCTCCATTCGCTTCTGTGATTCCTGTGTGGCTTCTGTGCCTCCAATAAGCTGATCTGATTACATTCAATGGAATTTCTGCCTCCTTCTAGTCTACATATCAAGAACAGCTATTTCCATGGTGCCATGTGAAAAAATGGCCCATGGTGGTGCCACATAAAAAGCACCAAGTATACTCTGTAAAACGGTTGGCATTAGGAGGGGGGCACCCTCAAAGCAGACCCTGGATCCCAGTGCAGCTCCTTGTTAAAACCATTCCACCCATGGCAGCATGGAAAACTGACATTAAATGATGATGATGATGATGATGATGATGGATCTTCTCTGTTTTCCTATTAATGCTTTAATGTTTCCTAAGTTCACATTGAAGCCTCTCAATTCTATGTTCGCACAACAGCAATTTCTTCTCCATTATACAGAATTCCCCACAACTACCAAATCTAGTCACACTATGTGCCAACCGGTCTGATATATCCTACATACAAATGTTAGCTCTTCCTCCATTGCTACTTCCCTCACCAATAAATTAGAAGTTAATATTTTCATGTCTTCCCCACACTCAGCACTATATATGTGTGTGTGTGTGTGTGTGTGTGTGTGTGTGTGTATGTGTGTATTGGTTAGCAAGAAAGTAATTTCGTTTTTCGCAAATAGATAGATTTACAATTTTTTAAAATGTGTTGTGTCAAGGTTATGAATTTTTTTCCTTTTGACATTTGATAGCCATTACTTTTAGCTGACTTTGGAAGCAAATTGCATGTAATTTTGTTTGCAACTGTTAATTCAGTGTCAATTTTGACATGAAGTGCAAAAACGAACATTTTCACTATATTTTGCTTTTTTATTTCCATAAAGTCAAGAAAGCTGCTGAGGCTCACAAAGAGATGTGTGATGTTTATGGTGTTGATTGCTTAACAGAATGCACCTGTCAGAAATGGTTTTAAAAGTTCCGTTCTGGAGAATTTTCACTCAAAGATGACCAACGTTCTGGTCGACCTACTGAAGTTGATGATGACCAAATCACAACCATAGCTGAATCTTATTGTCATATAACTGTGCAAAAGATTGTAGCGATGTTAAATGTATCACACTCAAGAATTGAAAATCACTTAAAATGTCTTGGACTTGTTAAGAAGCTCAATATCTGGATTCCACATAAATTGAAAGAGATTCATTGAACACAACAAATCAATATTTGCAATATGCATTTCAAACACAATGAAATCGATCTTTTTTTTAAACGAATCATCACTGGTGAGGAAAAATGGATTGTCTACAATAACATCAATCGAAAAGGATCATGGTCTGAGCGTAATGAGCCAGCACAAACCATATTGAAAACTGAATTGCGTCAAAAAAAAAGGTCATGCTGTCAATTTGGTGGGATTACAAAGATGTTGTGTATTTTGAGCTGCTTCCAAGGAACCAAACGATCAATTCAGATGTTTACTGTCAACAACAAATGAAACTGGAGGAAGCAATCAAAGAAAAATGGCCAGAATTGGCAAATCGTAAAGGAATTGTCTTCCACCATGACAATGCTAGACAACACACGTCTTTTTGTGAAAAATCATTGGAGCTTGGTTGGGAAGTGATGTCACATCCACCATATAGCCTTGACCTTGCACCATCAGATTACCATTTATTTTGAAGTTTTCAAAATTCTTTGAATGGTAAAACTCTCAATAATGATGATGACCTGAAATCGCACTTGCTTCAGTTTATGGCAGATAAGGACCAGAAGTTCTATGAGTGTGAAATCATGAAGTTGCCAGAAAGATAGCAAAAGGCCATCAAACAAAATGGAAAATTATATAGAATTGATTAAACTTCATTCTTTGTATGAAAACAATTACTTTTATTTCACACTAAAAAACCGAAATTATTTTCTTGCCAACCCAAATATATATACAACCACCTTTTAATAAAAAACTCTCCCATCCCGCGCTCACCTTTCCTTTACATCCTCCTCTTTCTCCCGCATCCATTTTACCCTATAAATATTACATAAAACAGGGGTAGCTTTTTTGCCAACTGAAGTGCATGTCAAGGGCTAAAGAGAAAAAATATTAATATTAGTACAAGGGACATAACTCTGACGATTAGGATTTAAGACCATGTTCTTTCATCCATGAATTTCGTTCCAGTTTTTACACACACCTCAAATAATAAATTTCTGGTTTCATATTTTATTCCAGTAGACTGTTATAGTATTGCATTTACATTTGCTCTACAAAACTATTAAAAACCGACTCTTGATAAGTGAACGATGAAACGTTTGTCTTTTCATGTACAAAATATACTTGTAAAATAAGGGATGCATCTTATTCGCTGGGAAATGCCGTATTTAGTAAAAGGGTGGTTGTGATAAAAGAGTTTCTACATGGTTTTTGATCTGCTAGAAATAGCAACGAAATTTTCCTTAGATTACAACCTGCATCTTAAGAATAAGGAAGGACAAATAATCCTTGACACAAAATTAGAAAATTGGAAATATAAAGGTTTATCGCAGATGAATGCTTTTAATCGTAGATTGCAATGAAAGCTAATCTGCAGTTTAGAAACAACAGCAGCTACTTCCGACGAATACACCATCTTTTATTCTGGTTTGAAAATGTGAATTTTAAAATGTCAGAAAAAAAAAAATGAATTATTTAATATTTAAAAGAAAAAAGGCTTCCACGAGAGAATTTTGCTTTCACTAAAGTACTCTCCCTTAGAATTTTTTTTTTTTTTCAGCAGTATAACGGCTCTAATTACAAGGAACATGTTATCACACCGTCAATCTAGGAATGGATTTAGTGGATCGCTTATTTGCGCAAAATATTTATCTCAATTTCTGATATGCACTCCCCTGAGAGTCAATTTGAGTTCGCTTCTACAGCTCGACACCTAAGAAAAGGCTGTTCTACTGTAGGCTCTGGTTGATCAAAACTAAGTGGTAACATGTGAAAGGGACAATTTCACGCCTGTTTTAACATCATCGTTTGCCCTATGGCTGCCTTTAACTTCATTGCAAGTATTCCAATAGAATCTCTGCTTTGAGAATAACTCGTTTCTTTACACAAAAATCATTTTCGTTCTTCTTTTTCTCCATGGCATCTTCCAGATTGAAAATTGCAAATTAATACAAACCAAAATATTTTCACCAAATCAGGAATCGAAATTCCTTATTTTGAAACCAATACATCCCAGATTAAATCAAAGCGAATTATTCTATAACATACACTTGAACTGTACACTGGAAAGTGTAGTCATAGATACACTATGCCTGAATAAAGGACAGGATGGTCACAACTGGAATGCCTTTGATTATAAGTCTGATTGATCAAGGCTGACATTGGGTAAACTCATCATCGTCATTGTTTACCATTTTTGTTCCAAGCTGGCATCAGATAGATATTGTGAGAGGAAGCGACAAACCAGAAGACTGCATCAAGCTGCAATGTCTGCTTTGGCATGGTTTCTATGGCTGGATGCCCTTCCTAATGCCAACCACTTTACAGAGAGTGTACTGGGTATGGCACCAGCATGAGTGAGGTTACCAAGTAACTTGCAGGACAAGGCTCCTCAATTGATGCTGAGGCAGTATTGAGGGGATTTGCTTTATGCCAGAGGATGAGAGGTTGAAGTAGGATAGAGGAGGGATAAGAACCAGCCACCCCAGTTGTAAAGTCTACTTTTCCATATTTGGTTCAGTTGGGTCTTCTCCAGCTGCGGCTTCTGGGAACCCCTCATCGTCTCGTTTGTGCAGGTCAAACTCTCTTCCTCAGTCTTCCTCTTGCATTTCGATTCCTTGGTACACCATACACAAGCATCAAACAATCTATTCACTTGCAGAGAGAATCCTTTGATGCCATAACGCATCATTCCACAACCTACACAGTGGATAATGTAGCCCGAGATACACTATTTCTAAACAAAGGACAGAATGGTCCTGGCTGGAATGTCTTTGATCATAAATCTGCTCAATCAGAGTTGATGTCTAGAAGCAAAATGTTGGAAACAATACCAGATAAACTTGGAGTTACCTGTTGTAGACTGACCTTCTGTTCAGTGGAAGATTAAGCCCTTATGCTGCTGCCATCATCATCTATTGAGCACTTGGTGCCTTTAGATAATTCTTGCTCAATAAGGAAGTAAATGCTTTTCAGTTTGGTGTCTCACGAGGGTTAAGGCAGAGTTTCCAATTCAGCAGACAGAGAATCAGAACAGACACCACAAACACTATTCTGTCATACACTCTAAGAATTCCATCAATCCACTGCCCTGGACTAGGACTTCATTTAAGTGATACTTCAAAGGATGAGACACAAAGTTAACCTCTGAAGTGAGAGCATAGAAAGCCAGAACAAAAAGCTACAAAGAATTTAATCCGACACCCTTTTCTGCTTTTAATGTCCTGCAAACAAAGATAAGAACTGACTGACAAAACCACTTGAAAGATTTGGCGACATTTGCATTTCTACATTTGCACAAAGACATTAAATATTTGAAGAATATTGAATTAGACCTTCAGGCATCAAAATAATGAAGAGAAGAAACATTCTAAAATATAAAAATTAAAAAATTTATTATAACTGTGAAAATATTATTTAAAATTATTTAACTGTCATCAAGTAAACGTTTTCGGCGACGCAAAAATCGATGAAGATACCATTCATTATGATGTAACATAGCGGGCCCATTGTATACGCATAACACTGACATGTCATCATGATAGTTCAAGTCTGGTAGGAGCTGTAACACAGAATGGAATTAAGGTGAGTCACTTCAATGAATATATAAACAGGTCTAATATGTTGGAAATTAAATGAAGGTGGAGAGCTGGCAGGCTCGTTAGCACGCTGGGCAAAATGCTTAGCAGCATTTCATTTGTTTTCATGGTCTGGGATGAAACTCCACCAAGATCGACTTTGTGCTTCATTCTTTCAGGGTCAATAAAATAAGTACCAGTTATGCGCTGGGATTGATGTAATCGACGAACCCCGCCCCCTCCCCCAAAACTTGCTGGCCTTGTGCCAGAACTTGAAAGTAATGTTTGAAATTAAGTTTTTAACAACTCAAATTTCAATACCAGTGCTTTTCATGTGGCACCAACACTGACAGGATCACCAAGTACCTTACAAGATCAAAAACCCCTCAACTGGGAGAAGAGAGGAGTATTGATGGGGTGTGCCAGTTGAGAGATTTAAGGTACAGAGAGGACAGATATGTGGTCTGATCAATAAGTATCTGAACTGTTGCTATAGTAACGAAGCTAAAGCACAGAAGGTGAAGCTGCTTGGCACAGATTGACCTTGAACTCTGCTGTGCATACACACTAAGTTTCAACATTCTAGCTCACTTCCTCTGTTTCAGCAGTACTTGGAAGGAAGGTGTGTAGTGTGTGATTGTCACGTTGACCCTGACAGAGAAAGTTGAGCAGAGAATCTGCATCAAATTTTGCCAAAAGCTTGGCGATACCTGCTCAGAGGTCTACACAAAGTTGTGAAAAAGTTTTCATCGTTCTTGACACAATCAAGATCTTGTGCAACTGAAACCCGAGTGTCTTTTTGGTCAGCTGAAAACAGTTTTGGCACAAACTTGGCAGACACGCGTCTCGTACCCAAATCTTCAGTGATAATGGACTGAACTGAACCGTAACTTATCTGCACATCTTCTGATAACTCACGGATGGTGATTCAACGATTTCCTCTCACAGCTTTACGCACATCTGCAATGTTTTTTCTCAGTTCTGCTAGTTGCAAGTCTCTCAGAACGTTCATCAATATCAACATTCTTCAGCCATCTTGGAAATGCCTGAACCACACATACACTTGCGTGCGGCTCATACACCCCTCTCCATACACTTTCTGCAGCTTTGCATAGTCCTCTGAGCAGGTATCACCATGACAACTTTCTCTGTCATGGTCAATGCGACAATCACACGCTACACACGTTCCTTCCAAGCACTGCTGTAAACAGTAAAAGTAAGCTAGAACATTTAAAACTTAGTGTGCATGCACAGCAGAGTGCAAGGTCAATCTGTGCCAAGCGGATTCACTCTGCATGCTTTAGCTTTGTTACTATGACAACACTCCAGATACTTATTGATCAGACCTCATATAGGTATCTTATGAATGTCAAACCAAATCTTAATACTGAAAAGTCATTCAATCACAACAGACTAGAAAAAATATTTATATAATCATAGTTTGTATTACTGATCTGTTTTAACAAGGTGCATCAACAGTTTTTGAAGAGAAAAAATTCAAATGAATCAGACCCAGTACATAACAGACACTTTTATGATATTCATTCTACCAAACCCAGTCAACTTCAGTATGATTTGAATTCAATAAATGTAATTCTTCAAGGCTTTTAGTCTAATTACAAGGTGGGAGCACTTGAAGAGGAGATAACCACTCCAAAATGCTTGCATCTCACAGTTTGGATAGGTGGTGCTGCAAGCTAATTTGGGTTTATTTACACCATTTGTCTACAAGGAAAAATTTTCTCCAAGACAAAACCCAAGGAATGGCTTGTTTACAAGTCCGAATGTGCTTTCAGCATGTTCAAACTGGTAATAACATTGCATTTAGCCTAATGTTCTACTGAGGCAGCTACTTCCATCACATTCAATTTGTCTGCAATACAATTAGTGTTGTGGTGAAGGCCATAAAGTAAAAGGTAGGTTCCTAGCAACTCCATTTTATTCACTAACGATGGTTCTACACAAAAAACACCCAGTAAAATAGTTGATGAGTCAAGTAGAGACAAGTGCAGGGCTGAAAGGACATAACAACCTCTCTAGTGATAGTGCCCTGATAAAATTCTCCCTGTACATTCTGTAAATAGTTGATGTTAGAAAGGCCATCCAGCAAAATAAAAATGAGATGTGGTCTGTTGATGAATCGAAGATAAGAACTGACTCGAAGCATGGTGAAACACCAAAACCCATGTTTGGAATAGACTGGTCAGTGGTTGTGAAACAATGATGGGGAAATTTAGTTTGAGGGAGAGGGGCTCTCTCCCAGAACAATGAATGTGATGTAGCTAACATTCCACTTAAGTTCTACAAGTTGGTGTCTGCAAAAGATGAATAAGGAATGATAACAATGTTGTTTCAGTTCTGGAGAGGAAGGATTGGTTAACCTGTTTAGCAGAGGGTTTGTAGAATGAGACACAGCATAGCAGATGGAAAGGAGAAGAGACTGCACTGGGTGGGACACAGCCAGCTAGTTCAAAGAAGGACTATTTCAAAAGTGATAGAAAAGCTCTTTACACTTAGTTCTAAAAATATTTAGTCAAAAAGAAATCAATAACTTCAACAGAGTTACGATAAAGCAAAAATTTTATCTCAAATGCAATCAAAATAGCATTAATTAAGTCAAAAGCAACTTACTTTAGGTGTCAACAGAAAATACTGTGAAGTCCTTTTTTTACAAACAGCATCTACAACTATTTTAAAGACACGTCTTTCATTTATAGGGTCCATTCCCTACAAAATAACAAAACAAAATGACATTCAAAGTTTATAAGTAATAAATGAGATTGAGACAAATTATTTTACCATTTGGAAATTACTCCAATATTAAAGAGTCTATCTCATTAAGCTTTGCTATCAAGGTCTTTTAATTAATACAACTCCAGTTAATGACTTGCAAACTGCTTTGCTATTTGATAGTTTATCTTTTGACTCTATGGAAATTTCAGTTGGTCAGGAAATAGAGAAATATTGAACAAATTAAGGCCTTCTTCATCTTTGATTATAGTTCCATTCACATCATAGATATTTTATAGGAATACTCTTTTCTACCCTAGGCACAAGGCCCAAAATATTTGGGGAGGGGGTCAGTTGATTAGATCAACCCCAGTATGCAACTGGTACTTAATTTATTGACCCTGAAAGGATGAAAGGAAAAGTTGACCTCGGCGGAATTTGAACTCAGAATGTAATGATGGGCGAAATACCGCTAAAGGTTTCGTCCAGCGTGCTAACAATTCTGCCAGCTCGCCACCTTAAATTTTTATAGGAATATTAAACTGATGCCTATACTCGACTGGTACTCTAGTTTACTGGCCAAAAAAGGTTGAAGGACAAAGTTGATATCAGTGGAATTTAAACTCAGACTATCTAAATTCCACAGGTGGTTTGTCCAATGCTCTAACGATTCTTTCAGTAATTGTCAATTCATCAGTCTTACAGACCATACATTACGAGTAATATTAAATTCAGTTTTAGGCAAGAAAAAACCAAAAATATTTCATTTTACCTGATTGATCTCATCAACACAACGAAAGGGTACTACAGCTAAGTCCTGTAATGCCATCAAATATAAAACAGTTGAAATACTCCGCTCCCCTCCACTTTGTATGTTCTGAGACAGCTCTAACATTTGTTCACCATCGCGAAATTTTACTTTGATTCTGATGCCATATTTCTCAAAATCTTCCTTCATTAGAAAAAGAATAATCATTAGATAATTATGAAAAGAAAAGCAATTTAAATACAAACTAAATAACAAGTATAATAAAATATTTATCATTAGCATGTCAATTTGATTTTAAATTATTCAGGTTCCATCTCTAGGTTGAAGTTCCTTGCTATTTTCTTTGGAATATTTCCTGTTTTCATAAAAGGTGAAGAGTAACACCCCTAACCCTTTTTTCATGACCTCCAAAACTGGTGGAAGGAAGAAGAGAAGCTCTCCTCTCACTGCAGACATGGTTTCAATGCTTGCAACAGAGTGGACTCTTGTGAAAAGCAGACAAGGACCAAGTTGAGGGGTTTCGACCAGGCAACAGGTTATTCCCACTAATGCAGTGGTACAAAGTAAGGCAGCAGGCTAGAGCTTGAAAGGACTTTTGCCATTTGATATAGAAAACAGTCAGTAGTCCCAACATTTACAACATTAAAAGGAAGATGGTTCTGCTGTATAAGAGTGAAACATGGCAGGACACAAAGTTCTCTATTGACAAGCTCCAAACGCTTGTCAATAGATGTCTCTGGAACATTCTTCAGATAAGATGGCAAAAGACAGATTCACAAGCAAAGCTTTGTGGGAACAGGTGAACCAGTAACCTATTGAAACCCAGATCAAGAGGAGGAAAATGGAGTTGGCTGGGAAAGAAGGTCTGCCTTGTAATGGTTCCAAAATTACAAAGCAAACCTTCCAGTGGACACAGCAAAAAACAGCATGGAGAAGGTTCACAGAAACTGACACACTGGCAGGTTGCTACACATTGGGGACAAATGCAATCCATTGCCAAAGATCAAGATGGACAGTGGTCTTGTGTTGGTGCCCTATGCTCCACATGGAGTTAAAGGAATTAGGAAGAAGTGAAACATGTCAACTCACTCATTTTAGAATCAGTAAACCCCAGGGTACGGAATGTAACAGAATATGCTCATTAATCAAAATAATTATTCAACCAATTAACCAATTTTGAGGCAGAATATTTGTTGCTGTAAATTGATGTCTTCATGTAAAAAAAAACAGTTGTTTATTGTAACCATTTTGAAATGGTGATGGAACACTGGTCTAAGTTTTATGCCAATCCTAACTCAATGAGAAATTACAAAATGTTAACAAAGTGAATTTTATTTCTTTTAACAAAGTACAACTCTGTCCCTCACTGATACTTATTCTATCAAGTTGAACTGAGAACAGGGACACACCAAACAACCTGTGTCCAATTCTAAATTGTCAAACGCACGACTGTAACTCTAAACAAGATGTTAGAGGGTAACTTCAATTTACTCTAAAGTGAAGAAAAAAAAATCATAAACTCGTTAGTATGACTTGGTATTTCGTATAACTTTCACTAATTGTTTCCAGTGCCTATATAATCAATAGCTAACACAGGCACACAGTCGGCTCTGCCATAGTCTAAAATACAAACAACATTAATTGAATAAATTAATGAATCAGATCTTTATGGTTTCCCTTCATTGCTCTGCAAGTATTTCATTTTCCTTTCAGTAATATTCTGTAAAAACACTTGTCTAAACTAAAAGTCTAAACACAAATCCAAAAACATTTATAAGTTAACTTTAATGTTACCATTTAACCCCTTAGCATCCAGGTTACTCCGTCAAATGCAATGCTTTTTTATTCACCTTGTTTTGAATCAGGTTTTATTATGTATTACCTTGTGGCTTTAAAATTTCAATGATGTGATTATTTAATTTTAGAATGAGATTATAGGGTAGATGTGAGAGGCTGGATTTGATTAGTTTCAATAGAATATTTGGGATAGAAATGGTTAGTTTAAATGCTAAAGGGTCAAGGTAAAAACACGTAAGACCATATTAAGTACTAACTCTTAGACAAAATACTTACTTTGTTGTCTGGCACCAACAAATCCACCTCTCCAGCACAATCCATGCTGCTAAAGTATTCGCTAAAGTTTTCATTAATCTGACCAATTAGCCTCGTCAACGGCTCAAGCCACTGTTTCTTGGCCATATTAATTTGATCTTGATGATTTTCCACATCAACCTTTTTCGACAGAATTTTCTGCTCCAAGACCTCAATATTTTTTTTTCTTTCATAA
>NC_068997.1:29610681-29612490 GCF_001194135.2 Octopus bimaculoides
GAAGGCTTTTCAATCTCTGCTGCAGTCTGCCGGGCAATGGAAAGGCCGAACAGGAAAGTTTTGTGTAAAACATTTAAAGTTTCAGAGTTCTTAAAAGTAGTGTCAAAGTTGATAGAAAATTCAGTTGAGATTCAAAGAATTGGCGGATGTCCACATTGGGTTTCTTTCCTCTTAGCTTCATCCGTTTCCTCGTAATCATTCCAAAAAAATGTTCTCATCACAAAAACAACTCAAGAGCTACAAAATAGGTCCAAAGCATGAAAGAACCAGATTTTAAAAAAAAAAGGCCTGAAAGGGTCAGTCATTTGGGGGTTTTGATTAGCAACAAAGAGACTTCAGAGTCCAACAACATCAATGAAAGAACCATGATGTATTAGCAGGAAGAGGACACTTTTGAGTTGTCTATACATAAAAATTGCAGCTAAATATTAGATAAGAGGGTTTGTGAAGGAAATACTGAGGGGTCTGTGAGATAGGGTCAAAGTGTGTTGAAGAGAGAAACCCTTCAAAAGCCTTAGGTCTGAGGGAAAATTGATTTAAATAAAAGGAGTCCAAAAATAGTGAAATGGTTAGGAGTGACTGCTGTAGATTATAACATCATCAAACTAAACATTGTCATCTAATGTTCACCTTTCTATACTTGCATGGATTAGACAAAATTTGTTGAGGGAAGTTTTCTATGGCTGGATGCCCTTCCTGTCTCCAACCCTCACTTTTGTTTCTAATTAAGGTAATATTTCCCGATAGAAAACTGAAAACAAATAACATCACTCATCTACAATCACATCATGTCAAGACAAGAGTACATAGAAACACACATGCATGAGACAGGCTTCTTTCAGTTTCCTTCCATCAAATCTACTTACAACGACCTGGGTTGGCCCAGGACTATAGCAGAGAACATTTACCCAAGGTGGCACGTGGTGGGACTGGGCCCAAACCAATAGCTAAATTCAAAACCATCAATAACTCCAGCTATTTTTACCTTTTCTTCTGTCTGGAAACGACAATCAGCTCTGGCTTGGAGGGCATGGATGGCTATGTCAATATCTTGGATGGAAGATGGATATTTTTCAAATTCCTGTCAACGGGAAAAAATAAAGGTCAGCAACAATCCCGAATGAAAAGAAATATAATAGAAACAATAGAAACAGAATTGTATATCTTAATCAACAACAAAAGAAAACAAAAAAATGAAGTCATTTGTTTTTATGTCCAGTAAAAGAGCTACCACTGTCTTTTTGATCATACTCTAATCTCTCAGTCCCTCTCTAAGCTGAGGAGAGCTCCTTGTCCTAGCAAGCTTGTGGGTGCTGGTGCCCTGTAAAAAGCAGCCAACACACTCTGTAAAGGGGTTGACATTTGGAAGGACATCCAGCAATGGAAACCATGCCAAAACAGACAACTGGAGCCTGGTGCAGCTCTCCAGCCTTACCAGCCGTTGTCAAACCGTCCAACCCATGCCAGCATGAAAAACTGACGTTAAACGATGATGATGCTGATGATGATGTATGATGGACTCTCCCATCGAATGCAATGTGTGAGCGTTCAGCTTTTGCCCAAATGATTTGTTTCTGGTGATCAAATGTTTATGCTGCACATTAGCTCACTCTCTCTCCATCAAATCGACCTTGTCTGAACAGGTGCACACAGGTGTACCATAATTTTTTTTCACTTAGGAAATCTGGCGCAAAAAGTGGGAATGGTAACCTACATGCACACACACACACACGACTGGCTTCCTTGCAGTTTTTACCTACCAGCTCACTCACATGGCACAGGATAATAGTAGAAAACACTGCAGAAGGA
>NC_068997.1:29612614-29630908 GCF_001194135.2 Octopus bimaculoides
CACACACACACAAGTTATTTTCAATTAAACTTTTGATTATCAAACTAATCATGAAAATAACATAAAAGTATTTTTTTGAGAGAAAAAAAAATAATGATTATGTACAAAAAGTATATCGAGATTAAAGAATCAAATTAATCTCTAGATTAACTAAATACCTTTTGATAATACTCAGACAAATCTCCCTTTGGAGGTGTGTTGGTGGCTTTCTGGGCAATTTCTAAACGCTGTTTGGCGAGATCTTTGGCAGATTTTATATTTTCTTTACACTCTTCCAATTTTCGCTGCAATTTCGAAAAAATAAAGAAATGAACAAACAAGATCTAAAATAGATTTTGAAATTCTAATAAAATTGCATTAATGAGAAAATGAAAATATAATTTGAAATAATATATTAATGTATTTACTCGGAGATATTTAACCTGTTGCCTGTCCAAAGCATTTTCATAATTTTGGCCTCAAGGGCCATGCCTGTTTTCAGACTTTCAGCGAACCCTTATTTCATACATCCTGAGCTTTCTCTTCATAAGTCCCAAGTTACTTTGGTGATTAATATAAAAATTGGGAATGTGTATCCTACAAGGTCTGATCAATAAATATCTGGACTGTTGCCATAGTAACGAAGCTGAAACACACAGAGTGAAGCTGCTTGGCAACAACTGACCTTGAACTCTGCTGTGCATGCACACTAAGTTTGAATGTTCAAGCTCACTTCTGCTGCTTGCAGCAGTGCTTGGAAGGAACATGTGTAACATGTGATTGTTGCATTGACCATGACAGAGAAAGCTGTCATGGTGACACCTGCTCAGAAGCCTATGCAAAATTGCAGAAAGTGTATGGAGAGTGGTGTATGAGCTGCGCACAAGTGTGCAAGTGGTTCATATGTTTCCAAGATGTCTGAAAAAATGTTAATATTGATCAATGTTCTGGGAGACCTGCAACCAGCAAAACTGAGAAAAATATGCAAGCTGTTCTGTTGATCGAGTCAACTGGAATCCTAGTCATCGTAACAGACACAGTGCCAGTTCTTAAGTAAATGATGAAATGAAACTAACAGATAAAGAAGCACAATGACCGTGAATTCAAAGTACAGGACTTCTGACCAAATTGTCCTTAAGTTCAGACCTTATGACATCTGTTGAATTGTGCCACTGAGCTAGTTGTACAATTCTATTTGTTCCAGTTTGACAAAAGAATAAGCTAACAATTGCTCTAACAAAAACCAAATTCCTGCTAACATTAGAAATTTGTACATCAAACAGTTTGACACAGGAATAAAAACAAAAAGCTACTTACCTCCATCTTTTGAAGATTATGTGTTGTTTCACGAACAGACTCTTCTATGGAAATTTTTTTCTGTGTAATATTGCAATACTCAAGGCTTAAATGAACTTTGTTTTTACTCATATCAAAACATTTCTGAAATAAAAAAGACAAAGTTTGTCTGAGCCCGGTTTAGTCTATCAGATGTGTAACCTTAAATTATGAGAAATACTAAGCACAAGTAATTTCTTTCTTTCAAGAATATAAAGCCATATCAGACAACCAGAGCCTGGTGCAGCTCTCCAGTTTGGCAGTTCTGGTCAAACTGTCCAACTCATGCCAGTATGAACAACAGACGTTACACACGTACACACGCATGTACACACATACACACGCTAAACATACTTACTTCGAAATTCAGTAATAAATCTTTCAGTAGTTTGATTTTTTTCCAACTAATTTCACGCACTATTACTTGGGTTTTATTTTCCTCTTCGACAAGGTCGATGGCTTCCATCTCATATGACTTGATTCTAATAAAGAAAAAAAATAAATAAATAGAATCTAAAGAAAAAAGGCTCCCATCCACATGTCTTCATGATGAAATGACAAAGGGTGTAAAAGACAGCTTCTCTGTAAAGTTACAAGCTCAACCATATGGTTCCAGGTTCAGTCCCACTGTGTGGCACCTTAGGCAAGTGTCTTCCACTATAGGTTTGGGCAAGCCAAAGCTGTATGAGTGGATTTGGTAGATAGAAAATGAAAGAAGCTTGTAGTGTGTGTGTGCGTGTGTGTTTGTTCCACACCATTGCTTGACAACCAGTGTTGGTGTGTTTAGGATAGAAATAAGTCCCAAGCTTAAAAAACAAAAGTACTGAGGGTTGATTTGTGCAACTAAAATTCTTCAAGGCAATGCTCCAGTATGACCGTAATCTAACAAAACAAGTTAAAAGGGAAAAAAAAGGAAAAAATTCCTTTTAATATCTGGTGGGGGGGGGGGTTGCATGCTGGTGCTGGTGCTGGATTGGACAAGACTGCAAGATACCTGAATAAAGATCAGGATCCTGTTCCAGATCACCAAATGCAAGACAGTCCTTCTTCCAAATATCCCCTCTGCAGGTTCCCTTCCTTTATTCCAACCAAAATTCTACCCCCATTCAACCCAGTTCTATTATGATAGTCACACAAAATTCTGTAGACATCGTTATCATCTTTCAGTTTTCTTTTGCTATTCTGGCATGAATAGGACAAATGTCATTAAGGCATCCAGTCAACAGCCAAGATATCCTTCCTCTTGTCAATAATTACTTTCAGTTACTTGTTTCAGTTATTTGACTGCAGCCATGATGGAGCACCGCATTGGAGGATTTTAGTTGAACAATTGGGTCCCAGGATTTATTCTTTGTAAGCCTAGTACTTATTCTACTGGTTTCTTTTCCTCAACCGCTAAGTTATGGGAACATAAACACACCAGCACCAGTTGTCAAGCAGTGATGGGGGGACAAACACAGACACACACACAGATATTGTATTTCGGTCGCACGCGCTAGTTTTATAGGCCTGGCAGACGAAGCGAGGGGGATCGAGAGAGACAGAGTAAAGCAGAGGGAGGGTTATGCTAACACGAGGGAGAATAGAGAGATAGTTTTGGGGATTTCTGTCGCATAGACACAGTAAATATTGAATCGTATAAATAGAATTTTGAGAAATAAGGGTTTTCGGCCAGCTACATCATAAATCACAGCCGCTGCTACCCACATAACTTCATATCCTGCTGGTATTTCTTCCACCATAATTTTTGCAGTTCTGCGACCCAAGTATGTGGGTAACAGCATTACCTTGTCGTTCTTTAGTATCTCTGTTGACACCTCCTTGGCTACGTCGGCTGTTTGGAACTGCGCTTCGACAGTCGTGCTTTGTGTTCCACGGCCAACATAGCATACCTTATTCCATATTGGTGCCAAGCATCTCTTCACCACTTCATTCTTGGCTGCCATTATTCGCTTTTCCTTCAGGTTGTAAATCTTATATACCACGGTTCCAGCATTAATTGCTTGTACTGTTTCAGGAAGTGGCAACAGTTTAGTGTCGCTGCCACTTTTTTCAATTAAATTTCGAAACTTGAACAGTTGTTCCATTTTCACTTCTGAGTCATGTTACCGCTCAATGCGGCCAAAGAACTTGGCTTTTCCTGTGTTTCCTTATTATTACTTATTATTGCAATTTCTGGGTTTTTTCCCTTCATCAGCACAGAATAATTGTTCAGTTAGAGGTGGTGCTGCCAAATTCCTGTTGCTGAATATCTCACGTTGTGAGATTTAAAAATAGTAATTTTCTACAATATTACTGTTTGTCACTTTCCTAATTAACGAAGAAACATCATTTTGTAATAATTACACAAACAAACGAAATGTTCAGGAAAGATTGTTAACTTACTTGTTTTTATTAGAACTTATTTCTGATATCAGTCGTCTTTTAATATCTTTCTGCTGCATGAGTAATTTCTGTGAAAAAAAAACATAAATTTTTTCCTTTAATAATTAGTAATTATATTTGTCAGTAATTAAATAAAAACTTTCCATAACTGGCCACAAATTCTGAACCTCCAGCATTTACAAAATAATTCAATGTTTAAACACTAAATATTTAATCAACAACAAAACCAGATTTTTGTCATAAAACCTAAAATGGAATTCTTTATTTTTTACTTGTTTCAGTCATTAGACTGCAGCCATGCTGGGGCACTACCTTGAAAAATATTTAGTTGAATGAACTGACCCTAATACTGGTGCTTATTCTATCAGTCTCTTTTCCCAGACTGATAAGTTACGGGGACATAAACAAACCGACACCATATGTCAAGCAACGTAGTGGAAGACACTTGCCGAAGGTTCCACACAGTGGGACTGAACCCAGAACCATGTGGTTGGGAAGCAAGCTTCTTACTATGAGAGTCACACCTGCACCTGTACGAGCAAGCTTGTAATACATTTTCGTTTTTAGTAATTTGATTAGATTGAATAAAATTTCAAACTGTCCCACATCTTCTAGATAACGAAGAAGCACACATTTACTGCTGTTGTTTCTGTTAATTGATATCGTCGTGGCAATAATTAACTAAACAGCAGATGCAGGGGTTATATCCAGATTCTAATAAAATAAAAATCAGTGGGATGTAGTGACACTAGCTAATTGAGCTAAGAAGCATCGGATGTGATGTGCAAGAGGGACATTTGCGTTGGTATGGTCATGTACTGCGGATGGACAAGGAGAGCTGTGTGAAGAAGTGCCACTCCCACAGTGGAAGGAATCTGGAGGGAGAGGGAGACCCAAGAAGACATGGGATGAGGTGGTGAAGCCATGACCATCGAACATCGGGCCTCACAGAGGCAATGACAAAAGACCAAGACCTCTGGAGGCATGCTGTGACTGAGAAGACCCGGCAAATAAAGTGAGTTCACAGCTGTAACCTACACTAGTGACGCATAACCAGCCAACTCAAAAGTACCTTAGATCGTAGGGTGACATGCCGTGCTTGAGGAGACCTATTGAGTCAAGTACATCAACATCAACATCAAAATCAAACCAAATGGAAATTGTTGTTGTGATCCCCGTGCCAGTAGTACGTAAAAAGCACCATCTGAATGTGGCCAATGCCAGTACCACTTTGACTGGCTTCCGTGCCGGTGGCACGTAAAAAGCACTAACCGATCGTGGTCGATGCCAGCTCTTTTGGCCCCTGTGCCAGTGGCACGTAAAAAGCACCCACTATACTCTCGAAGTGGTTGGCATTAGGAAGGGCATCCAGCTGTAGAAATCTGATCTGCCAGATCAGATTGGGGCTTGGTGCAGCCTCCTGGCTTCCCAGACCCCAATCAAACTGTCCAACCCATGCCAGCATGGAAAACAGACGTTAAACGATGATGATGACGTTGTGGTTTATAAAATGAAGGGGAAATGAAAGCTAAAATCATTAACTAAATTAATCAAATATTTACTATTTAATTGTTCAGATTTTATTAAAGAGAATATATGTTCTGTAATAAAGATGCAAAGTTAAAATTCAAACGATTTACAACAACTCTCTCTTACTTACACAAGACACATATATGAAGAGCACAACTGAAACACAATGCCCTTTCCACAGCCAACCATCATTGGATTTTGAACTCAAGATAAGAGCTAAGAGACTACTAATGTTACTAAGTGGAGGTTGATCAGTCAGTAGGTTGGTGTTTTTGTTGGCTTCCAAAATAGAAGCTGAAGATTTTATTAACTAAAATGAAATTTAATAATTGATGTGAAAAGCAGTTTAAACATTTCATGTTTTCCGTTACAATTCAGTGTCCATTGAAGGGAAACCATTTTAATAAACCAATATAATGTAATGTTTTCATAGTGAAATACCATTCCCACTGCAAATGGTTAAATGATGAAGGAAAGGAGGAATCTGTCGTCAGTTAAACAGGGTTGTGTACCATAAACAGTTTACATAATATCAGATATCGAATGAATTAACAGTGATTACAAAAGAAAATGGTAAGGAATCATACTTTTTGTTTCCTCAGTTCATTTATAGTATTTTCTTGTTGATCACATTCTTGTTGCAATCGTCGAGTTTCTTCTTCTTTTACACTTTTTAGATGTTGTGTTTTCTGAAAAAGAAAATTTATTCTTTTTAATAAATTAAATTTTCACAATCATTGTTATATAAATGTATATGAAAGTGAAAAAGACAATTTCAGAGCCAAATATCGGATGAAGGAATACCTGTATTTCTTCCTGGAGCCTTTTCTCTTTGATGGTATCAGAGGAATTTTTCAATAAATATGCATCTCTGTAACAGAATAAAATTTTGATATGATTTAATCATGAAATTTCAAAGCTTCCAAATTGCATCAAAAAAAGAAACATCAAAATAATTTTTTTTTCTCATTTAACATCCACTTTTCCAAGTTTGCAATGGAATTTTTTGAGGTAGATTTTTACAGCCAGATGGTTGGTGTTAGGAAGGGCATCCATGCCATAAAAACCATGCCGAAGCAGACACTGAAGCCTGGTGCAGTCTTCTGCCTAGCCAGCTCCTGTCAAAAACCGTCCAACCCATGCCAGCATGGAAAGCAGACATTAAATGTGTGTGTGTGTTTATATATATATATATATATAGGCTGTATGGGAAGAAGTTTGCTTCCCAACTACATGGTTCCAGGTTCAGTCCCACAGAAAGGCACCTTTGTCTTCTACTATAGTCTGAGGCCGACCAAAGCCTTATAAGTGAATTTGGTAGATGGAAACTGAAAGAAGCCTGTCGTATGTGGGTATGTGTGTTTATTGTGTCTGCATTTGTCCCCACCACCACTTGATAACCCATGTTGGTGTGTTTACATCCCTGTAACTTAGCGATTCAGCAAAAGAGACCAGGCTTAGAAAAGACAAAAGTACTGGGGTTGATTCATTTGACTAAAATTCTTCAGAGTAGAGCTCCTGCGTGGCTGCAATCAGATGACTGAAACAAGTAAAAGATAAAAGATATATATCTCGATGGTAAAGATTATTTGTCAACATAATGTGGCAGTCCTATACAAGGGTGATGTTACTCATTTTTTTTAGCCCCGGGAAAACATCTTTTCCAGCTGGCTACCAACACACAGTTTGTACCCGTATAGTAGATGTGTCTACTGTATGGGCACAAACTTGTAAGCAACTGGAAAAGATGTTTTCCTGCGGATAAAAAAACAGTAACATCGTCCTTCTATAGATAAGACTGCCACATTATGTTGGCAAATAAACTTTACTATTCAGTACTGTTACTGCATATCTCTTGCTCAGAGATTTAAAACAAGTTATACATAGATGTAATGTGCATATTCATAAGATAACAAAGAAGGAGAAAAGGAATCCAATAATTTCTATGGAATATATTAAGAATTAAGTGACAAGAAAATGCACAAACCGTAGCGTATAATTCCGTGTACTTTTTTGGCCAGAATATGTCGAAGTTTTAATGGAATACTGAAAAATGAAAATATATAAATGAATAAATAAATAAATAAATAAATAAAGGTAGAAACTGAAGAGAAAAAAAAGAAAAGTTCAAAGCAAAAAAGTAAAAAAACATGACAAATTACCTGATTATTGGCAGTGAAAAAGACATTTAAGGTTGGATTTTCATTTATAATTTGGTCGACTTTTGATTTGCTGTCTTCATTTCCAACAGGAATCATATGAACTTTATATTGCATGCAGAGAAATTTCATCACAGCTTCAGGACAATCGAATAAGTCTTTCAAAAAACACCGGAACCCATATTTTCTATTCCAAAACATTATATGATGCACATAAATTTAAAGGGATATTTAATCTCAAACACATTTTCCAAAACAATTTTTTTATTTTCTCACATAAAGAAATGCAACTTAATGGTAAATATAATTATGGACACACAGACACACACACATACATGGAGTGGGGTTGCTTAAAACGTCTGCTTCCTGACCACATGATTTTAGTTCCAGTTCCACTGCACAGTACTTTTGGAAAGGGTCTCCAACAACAGCCCCAGGCCAATCAAGTCTTGTTAGTGGATTTGGCAGAAAGAGACTGAAAGAAGCCCGTTGTGTGTGTGTGTGCGTATATATATATATCATTATTTAACGTCCGTTTTCTGTGCTAGCATGGGTTGAATAGTTTGACAGCCAGATCTGGTTTTGTTTCTATGGCTAGATGCTCTTCCTAATGTACAAAGTGTACTGGGTGCTTTTTACAGGGCACCTGTGTGTGTGTGTGTGTGTGTGTGTATATATATATATATATATATATATATATATGAGCAGTCTCAGGTATAACCAGCCGAAACTGCAAAGATAATCTGGAACTCGACTGACAAAAGAAAACTCCGAATAACCCATCCTTGTTTTTTCTTGTCCCTTTTTTGTATGATCTGTCTGGATGTTTTGCGTTCTTGTCCCATTTTTTGCATTCTTTTATATATATATATAGTAAATCCGAAAAAAACAAAGAACAAACACAAGAAAAAAACACAACACAAGGACATGGTACATGCAAAGTATTAGCAGATGCTCAGGGAAGGAAAGAAACATGGTTTTACATTTCAAGCAGCCGCTCTTCTTCAGAAACAGGAGACAGAGCAAAGTCCAAGAGAAAAGGAAGACAGAGGGGAAAAATCACCAACAATTCAAGGGTGCATGGCCTAGTGGTTAGGGCATTGTATTCATAGTTGCGAGATTGTGGTTTCAATTCATAGACAGGGTGGTGCATTGTGTTCTTAAGCAAAACACTTCATCTCATGTCGCTCTATGATCACTTCAACATTTGACACATGGCACACCTATGCACCTGTTCAGATGTTGATTTGATGGAGAAAGTGAGTTAATGTGTGGTATGAACATTTGATCACTATAAACAAATCATTTGTGCAGGTCGTTTAACAAAAACTGAACGTCTTCAATGGGAGAGTCCACCCATGCCAACCACTCTTGGAGTGGTTGGCGTTACAAAGGGCATCCAGCTGTAGAAACATTGCCAGCTCAGACTAGAGCCTGGTGCAACCACTGGCTTTTCAGACCTCAGTCAAACCGGACAACTAATGCCAACAGGGAAAACGGACGTTAAACGATAATGATGATGATGATTATATATATATGGTAAATGAAAGATGTTTCAACACATCTAGCATCAATCCCTCATTCTTGGGAGACTTAAACAACTGGTTCAGGAGCATCCAACGGGGTAGATGTGTCTCTTCAGGTGGTAAATAGATAGAACTTGTTAAAATAACAGTTCTGCAATATACCTTGTCATTTCATAGAAAGAAAAATAGCAAAACAAAGCATATATCTTCATTGGTCGACTTTTGGTCAGTAAAATCTGAGTAAGGGACAACATTCTCTGTTTCAAAATTAGTCGAAGAATTTTCTGTTAGAAGAGGAAATATAAAAGCATTAATACTTGAGATTATGAATTGGAATTCTTGGTCTGAAGTAGGAGATATCTTGTGATGGGCATTTTACACAATTTATCTTCAGTTTTTGCTCGTCTCTAATTTTGGAAAGCAGCAAATCCATATCATCAGCATTTTCACAGACGAATGAGCGTAAATCATTAAATGAAACAAAACTTTCGATAAACTTGGCATCAGATGGATTCTTCATGTTAATCTAAAAGAAAAGATTTTACAAATGAATAGTGTGACGATTGTTGTTATAATGGTTTAATCCAGTTATGTTACAGTAGGATTCGGGTTAATCATCAACACCATCTAACGTCTATTGTCCATGCTGGCATGGGTTGGACAGTTTGACTAGGCCTGGCAAGCTGGAAGGCTGCACCAGATTCCAGTCTGATTTGGCATGGTTTCTATGGCTGGACACCCTTCCTAACACCAAACATTCCGAGAATGTAATGGGTGCTTTCATATGCCATTTGTGTGACATCCGTAACTGCTATGACTGCGATTTTACTTAGCTTGATGAGTCTTCTTCTCAAGCACTGGACAATGCCAAAGGTCTTGGTCAATCGCCATTGCCTCCGTGAGGCCCAACACTCAAAAGGTGTCTTTTACATGCCACTAGCACAGGTGCTTATTATGTGACACCAGCATCAGCCATGACTATGATTTCACTTGGCTTGACAGGTCTTCTCAAGCACAGCATATCTCCAAAGGTCTCAGTCACTAGTCATTGCTTCTGTCAGGCCCAACATTCAAAGATCATTCTTCACTACGTTGTCCTATGTCTTCCTGGGTCTACCTCTACCACATGTACCCTCCACAGTTAGAGATTGACACTTCTTTACACAACTGTTCTCATCCATACACATCACATGACCATACCAACGCAGTCATCTCTCTTGCACACCACATCTGATGCCTCTTATGCCTAGCTTTTCTCTCAAGATGCTTATGCTCTGTCAACCATTCACTGACATTGCACTTTGCCTTTCATCCTTTTGGGGGCGATGAAATAAGTACCAGTTAAATACTAGGGTTGATGCAATCAACTTACCTCCCTCCTCCGAAATTGCTGGCCTTGTGCCAAAATTTCAAACTAATATCAGATTCATACTATTTTACCTCATGCCACTAATAACCTGTTCATCTGTTCATCACCTACTTTTTCCATCCTGGTAGGGGTCATATCAGTTTCATGAGTCAGCATTATGCAGCTGGATGCCCTTCCTGTCACTAACCCTTGCTTATTTCCCCTGGGATTTCCCACTCAACAGCCAGACATTTTTAGGCAGATGCAAACAATAACACCATCACCTAAACACTGACATTGTTTCAAGCTAAGCACATAAACAAACAATATCAACACACACAATCATCATCATGATTATTATTATTATTATTATTATTATTATTAAACATCCGTTGCATGGGTTGAATGGTTTGACAAGAGCTGGTATGGTTAAGGGCTGCACCGGGCTCCACTGTCAGCTTTGGCACGGTTTCTAAGGTTAGACGCCCTTAATGAACTCCCTCCCACAAAATTTCAGGCTTTGTGCCTATAAGAGAAAGGGCTACTACTACTACTACTGACCCATCCTTAGATACAAGGATAAGTTAAAGAAATCACTAAAGTCTCTACAGCTTAATTTGAGCTGTTGGGAAAGTCATTGCCGACACCCTAAAATGTGTCATGATACATCCAAACAATCTGAGATGAAGAAACAAGAATGAAAGAATCGATATCTTGCAGTCAACAGACACATTTGACCAATCTCAGGCAAAATCAAAATCATCAATGTCCCCATTGCCCCTTTATAGCAAAATCCATCCCTCGACTCAAATTACATCCAAGCATCCATCGCAGAATAGGTGCAGCTTCTTTTATTCTTTGAATTTCCTGTTTTCTTGCTTCTTTAAATCCTCTCCTTTAAACATCCATACATCAAAATTGACAGGAATCACCATCATTATTGAGCAAGTGAGCCATGTATGCCATCAAAGTGACACTGGAGTAAAGTATACGAAGCCCAGTATACTTATGACTGCCCGTCCGATAAGGGTACACCAGACACATGCAACACAACCATATGTGCATGACATGGTGATCTCATATCAAGATAAACAGCACATGACTTTATGGTGGGACCCAGTTAAAATTTTCTTCAGGTTGAGTAGCCCATCCTGCTCAAAAGGTCCCTGAATAAGGGTTGTTTAAGGATGTTGAACGAAACACCCATGTTTCCAAAGGTGAATTATCCAAACCCCAAAGAATTCCTTTCAACACATGGCTATGATGCTCTCCCACTACTTCTGCTCATGATCAGAGATGCACATATCATCAGCCACTAAGGCACATGCTCAACTGGTTAAGGTCAAACAACTGACAAGCAAATCTGTGGTATTGAGCAGAATATTTGCTGTAGACCATCTTTTACACAGAGACATGTGCATGATAACACTTCCAGTCAGTGAAAACCAGAAGCCATGAGAGCCACTGCCTGGTACTGCATCAGGGCATTTATTATTATCATTATTATTATTATTTAAACAAAGTTTATAAACAAGTTTTTACTTACATTGAGCATTATTGGTTCGTGAACAGCGCCTTTAAAAATGTTAGAATTTTCACGTAACCAGAGAACAGCCATATAAGTATTCTTGTGCTTTTCCCGAAGAGCCTGTAGTCGAATATTGGCAATATCATGGAGACGCTTTAAGTCCTGGATATGGTCTACAAAACAAAACAATGTCAACAAGTGTATCTTTATCTCAAGACAATAAAAAAAAAGGAACTGGAATATTCTTACAATAGACACTAACTTACTATTGATGTACAAGAATAATCATAATTCAATTCAAAATGGTCTGCTTTCCAAAACATTTAGTACTAGCTGTTGGACCCAGCATTGCACATGTTTTCTGTGTCGAAGTTAAGCCCACCTCTGACCTTGTATTGAATAAGCATTTCCTTAGAGACTATTCCATCGATTTTGTTGAAATTTTACATGTAAAAATATGCAAAAGCTGCAGGAAAAATAACATCGTTATGGAAATTTTCATTCAAACGCTCAACTGAGCTCACAAAAATTGATGCCAACTGAGCCTTATTGAGTTTTTGAAAAATTCCAGCCTTATTTGACCTTCAGGGCATGTGATCTACCTATGTGCCAAAAATCATTAAAATTGGTTGGATGGTGTGGGAGGAGTTAGAGTAACTCCAAACACACACACACATATAGACAGACATCATTACACATTTATGTATATAGATTTGGAATTCTATCACCCAGAAATGAATTATGACAAAACAAAGTAAATGGCTTTCTTATGGGTCCAAATATGCCCCAAGCAGATCTGAACTGGAAATAACCTTACATTTATACACATCAATGCCTAGCAGTGCCACTCTGCAATAAAAAACAGCAGACATGGGTAACTGTGTGTGTGTGTTGGTGAAGGTGAGTGGCTTAGTGGCAAGGGTATCCAGCTCACAGCCATAACAAGAGTTTGATTCCTGGTTGCATCCTTGAGCAAGACACTTTATTTCAAGTTGCTCCAGTCCACTCAGCTGGCAAAAATGAGATGAACCTGTATTTCAAAGGTCCAGCCTTGTCACATTCTGTGTCACGCTGAATCTCCTTGAGATCTACATTAAGTGTATGCGTGTCTGTGGAGTGCTCATCCACTTGCAGGGTAACTTCATGAGCAGGTGACTGTTCCATTGATCGGATCAACTGGAAACCTCATCATCACAGCCAACAGAGTACCAGTATGTGTGCGTGTGTGTGTGTGTGTGTGTGTGTGTGTGTGTATCCAAGCACAACTGAATGCGTAACAGATAGTAAATAAGAAAACGGTGAGCTGACAGAATCATTAACACAATGAAGCAGCGAGCTGGCACAAACGTTAGCATGCCAGGCTAAATGCTTAGCGGTATTTCGTCTGTTTTTACGTTCTTAGTTCAAATTCTGCCGAGGTTAACTTTGCCTTTCATCCTTTCAGGGTCGATAAATTAAGTACCAGTTGCATACTGGGGTCAATCTAATCGACTGAGCCCCCTCCCCAAAAATTTCGGGCCTTGTGCCTAGAGTAGAAAAGAATCATTAACACAACGGAGAAAATGGTTAGCAACATTTCTTTCTGTTTTACGCTCTGAATTCAAATTCCGCTTACGGTCGACTTTGCTTTTCATCCTTTTCAGATCGATAAAATAAGTGCAAGCTGAGCACTGGGGTTGATGTGATCAGTTATCTCCCCACTCCACCCCTCCACATCAAAAATTTCAGGCCTTGTGCCTGTAGTAAAAAGAATAAGTAATAAGATGGGTTTTCCTTTGGTTTCTTATATCAGGTAGATTACATGAGAAAAACATTTCGGGGGAAAATCTGCCTTGATAACTAGAAACAAGTAACCATAGCAACAAAGTAAATTCTTAAAAAAAAAATCACCTCTCATAGAAATATCCAAAGATTTGATTTCATCGTGAATTGAAGATTTGTGCGAATGAAGTTTGGTAAGCTGTAAACTGACTTGCTGGATTTTCACATTTATTTGCTCAATAGCAGGCTACAGAAATAAAATATACAAATTAATTATTTTATTAAAAAAAAAAATCAATTATATTTTAGCAATGATTTAAAATTAATTGTAATGAACCAATTTGTTTGTATACACAAACACCATATATTTTGTCTATTATATCTTTCTAAGCATACATCATCATCATCATTTTAACATCCTCCTTTCTATTCTTGCATGGGTCAGACAGATTATTGTGGCAGGTTTTCTACAGCTGGACACCCTTCCTGTCACCAACCTTTACCTGTTTTCAACCAAGGTGATATTTCTCCCCCAGGGCCAGACAGTTTCTAGCAGAATATTGGGAATGAATGATACTGCTTGTATGACAATGAAACTCACCTACAACTATCACACGCACTGAACAAAGAAGAAGAAGAAGAAGAAGAAGAAGAAGAAGAAGAAGAAGAAGAAGAAGAAGAAGAAGAAGAAGAAGAAGAATTTAATAAATAACTTTGCCATTATTAAGATGAAGTTTGGAACACAAATGAACATGAAATTTAAACCAAATATTTTAATTTAGATCTCTTTAAAAAAGAGAAATTTGTATAACAGAACCAGGGTGGTTTGGGGTAGGTTAGTATCAAAAGGGTTAAATTGGTTCCACTATTTTACTGGCAAGAAATTGGTTAGCATGGACATAATTGTTTGGAAAACTAATGGGCAAAGCAAGTAAAATGCTTTAAAGATTGGCACTTCAACGTTATGTCTTTTAATGGCGGCTAAACAGTGATGACTTTGTAAATGTGAAAGTATTCAAAAAAAGAATTAGAAAAAAGGTAAATAAAAAAAAAAGTAACCTGATTGTCATCATTAGTTGGTATGGAGGCCAGGCGGTTTTCAAGTGTTCCAACTTGTCGTTTTAACTCTCGAACACTGTAACACAATAAAAGGTGAAAAGAGATATGGTAGAGGAAGGAAGGATACCAGGAACTTTGAACGAAACTGAAAGCAAACAGGTTGGGCACAAGGCCAGCAATTTCAGGGAAGCAACTAAGTCAATTACATCCTAAAAATCTTGCTGCAAAATCTGTTGTCTCACTGGCTTCCAAGAGATTCCTTTACTATGAAACTCTACCAGACAACAGGTAAAAGATCTCACTGGTCAGGGATTCCTTACCACAAAACAATAGCTTCCCTGATGAGGAGATTGGGTGTAAAAAGAGTCAAGTGCTAATATATACATAACTGCTACATGTTGATGAAAGACATGGAGGTAACATGAAGCAAAGGAAGCCTGACAAACACATAAAAACATCCCAACAATAGTGAAGCCCAAAGACAATCCCTCTTTCTCTAAGTACATAGTCCTTGATAATCACAGTATAATTATTAACTAAGTTGGTGTATGATATGGAAAGATGACGCAGGTGGATGAAAGGACAGGTACCATAAGTGGAGCAGGAGGACAAAGGGTCCAAGTTTGGCATGGCAATGAGGAAAACAAAAAGTCACATAAGTTGCAGTCACTTCTGAAGAAAGGGTTAAAGGTGTTTGGCAAATAAATAAGGGAAGACAGAAGTGTCACCGAGGAAAGGAGGGAATGTGGAATAGAAAGCAATGAGTAAGGAAGCAGTTGATGACGGATCGAGTACAGGACAGGGGCATTGAAGTGTAATCAGTGGCAACCGTGTTAGATGAGACTTATCTTTAGTGATCAAGATAACCTCGTTATAGGAACAAGCAGTTTAACTGATGTGTCTGGATGTCAAAACTGAGGAATGTATGTATTCACGACCTTAAACATGAACCCTCACTTGTTTGGTTCTCTTTCTTTTTCACACATAATTCAATCCTTTACTTCACCTCCCATCACCCACACTTTCCACCCCATCCCCAACACTGCACACACACACACAAATATGTCTAATGCAGGTTATATTGCACCACACCACCTTCCTCCAGACTTGCCACACTAAGTTCTTTTATTCTTCACTTCATGACTTTCTGTTCTTGCTCTGGTTATAACTTCTATTGAGAATCTGTAGAGATAATCTTAACAAGTAATGTAGTAGCACTGCTAACACAGCAGAACACAGTACTGACTTATAAAATCGTTTAATATACTTTGTAAGTATATTATGGTTGCATAACAAAATACAGAGTTGTTACAATTAATTAACATGTTCATACCAGCTGCCAGGAATGTGTTTAATATGTAAAATTGGTCTATCCAACTGTGTTGCACCACTATATTTAGTGGCTGTTTAAGCAATATATTCACAAATGATCAATGGGTAGGATAGGTACTGATGAAGGAACAAGAATTCTTGAAATCTGCATATACACCCATTGCTATATTTTCATCTTCAATTGTATTCTTTTATTTTGTTTCGGTCATTTGACTGCGGCCATGCTGGAGCACCGTCTTTAGTCGAACAATTTGATCCCAGGACTTATTCTTTGTAAGCCTAGTACTTATTCTATTGATCTCTTTTGCTGAGCCGCTAAGTTACAGGGACGTAAACACACCAGCATCGGTTGTCAAGCGATGATGGGAAACAAACACAGACACACAAACATATATAGATACGACGGGCTTCTCTCAGTTTCCATCTACCAAATCCACTCACAAGGCTTTAGTCAGCTCGAGGCTATAGTAGAAGACACTTGCCTAAGGTGCCACGCAGTGGGACTGAACTCAGGACCATGTGGTTAGTAAGCAAGCTAATTACCACACAGCCGCTCCTGTGCCCATGTTGCTTAGATTAGACGAATTCAGATATGAAACATTGTAATGTCTCAGCGCTGGCAAGAATTTCTATAGCAAATCTGTAGAAATAACCTTAAAAAACAGAAGAAATTAAACCTACCTTTTTCTGTTTTGTTCTTCTTCTTGTTTTTTGTACTTTAAATCATCGAGAACTTCTGTAGCCTTTTACAAGGAAAAACAATAAAATTGACATTAAAAAAAAACAAAAAAAAACAATAATTCTTCAATGATAGATTTCAAAACATTTAATAAAGAACTCGAATAAAAGACCTTGATCATGAGAGAAAAAAGAGAAATTTAGATATTTTACTAATCTAGTTGTATTGTCATCATCATCATCGGTTTTGATGTGCACTGTTCCATGCTCACATAGATCAGATGGAACTTGAGGAGGCAGATTTTTCTACAGCCAGATGCCTTTCCTGCTTCCAAGGCAAGATAACATTTCCTTACGGTCAGATAAGTCTTCATGGAAGACTGGAAAAGACAGACACTGCTTGTATGACAGTGACACTCATTTACAACTATCACACAGTGTCGCCTGACTGGCACTAATGTCGGTGGCACGAAAAAAGCACCATTTGAGCATGGTCATTGCCAGTGCTGCCTGACTGGCTCCTGTGCTAGTGGCACGTAAAAAACACCCACTACACTCTCGGAGTGGTGCAGCCTCCTGGCTTCCCAGACCCCAATCAAACCATCCAACCCATGCCAGCATGGAAAAGGGACATTAAACGATGATGATGATAAAATATTTGTCTAAGGTGCTAGGCTCAAGTTCTGATCCACGAATGAGGGATGGGTGCATATCTCACTTCTGACAAGCATTTTTTTAGGTACATGTCTGTGTGGTAAGAAGTTTGCTTTCCAATCATATGGCTCCAGGTTCAGTCCCACTACATGGCACCTTTAGCAAGTGCCTTCTAAGATAGCCTTGGGCCAACCAAAACCTCATGAGTGGATTTGGTAAATGGAAACTGAAAGAAGCCTGTAGTATATGTATATATTTATATATACAACAGGTTTGTGTATGTTTATCCAGTGTTGGTGTGTTTATGTACCTGTAACTTAGCAGTTTGGCAAAAGGTGCTGATAAAGAAAGTACCAGGCTTTAAAAACATAAAAGTACTGGGGTTGATTCATTCAACTAAAATTCCTCAAGGCAGTGCCCCAGCATGGCCAGAGTCTAATGACTGCAACAAGTAAAAGATTAAAAAAAGATATAAATACTCCACACGCACACACACGCAATGGCCATTTTTGCACTCTCCTGCCTTCAAAAATCTTATTCTTTATCTTTCTCCAAATTCCAGTCAATTAATTTTCAGCCATGTAAGGACCCATATGCTTTTCTCTGGACTATCTGCGCCTTCCTCCTTTTCCTCTTCTCTGGACCTTTACCCCTATCCAACCAGGAGCCATGCATGAAACCTCAATTCCACTCCTACTTTTCCATTTAAAATACTTTCACTGAGCCTCAATCTAATATATTCATTGACTTTTGTTCTTTGTTCCAGTTTTTTGACGTTCGATTTGCCTATATATACAGTGTCATCATCATCATCATCATCATCATCATTTAACGTCCGTTGTCCATGCTGTCATGGGTTGGACGGTTTGACCAGGGCTGGTAAGCTGGAAGGCTGCACCAGGCTCCAGTCTGATTTGGCATGGTTTTCTACAGCTGGATGCCCTTTCTAACATCAACCACTCCAAGAGTGTAATGGGTGCTTTTACGTGCCACCAGCACGGGTGCCAATTTGCATGACAC
>NC_068997.1:29631349-29636526 GCF_001194135.2 Octopus bimaculoides
TATTCATATTCTATTCAAAATGAACTTTACTTGTTTGAAACTAACTGACCAACCGACTGGTAGCTGACTACAGATAAGATTTATTATTCAAATATCCGCTGTCAGTATTTTGATTTTATAGAATTTTGGAAGAATTCAATGTAAGAACTGTAATATAAACAAACAACCACGGCAAACAATCTCCAAAGAACGAAAGAACTCAACCATCAAATCACACTTTTTTTTTTTCTTTTTTTTTTGCAATGGTTAAATATTCTCAGGAATCATAAACAGAAACCACTTAAAATAAGATGTTTCTAAGATGGACATTAAAAATTAAAGTAAAAATGTTGGCTTCTAATATCACCTTATCTGTTTCATATTCAATCTGTTTCTTAATTTTTTCAATTGCTTTATTTGTATCCGAAATACAGGTACTCTGAATAAAGGAAAACAAAAACATCCAATGAAGTCATGCAATATTTTTACCTGTAAATTACTGATTACTAACTTATGATAAGTTTATGAATTCTGATACAATAAAAGACAACAATGGGAAAAGACTAAAACTACATACCTCTTGAGCAAAGAGAAAAACTGATTTAAGATCAAAAACTGCTCCTCCCCTGGTCTTGTTAACACTAATTAATTCTCTAAAAACAGGACAGATATAAAATTATGTTACATAAACTATTTAACCCTTTTGTTACAGTATTTATTTTGAGATGCTCTGGGTTTCTTTCAATTAATTTTAAATATAACAAAGAATTTGGTAAAACAACTTAGTTATCATTCAGCTTGTGATAAGGCTGGCCTTTGAAATAACAAGTACAACTCATTTTTAGAAGGTGAGTGGACTGGAGCAACATGAAATAAAGTGTCTTGCTCAAGGACACACCACACCACCAACAATCAAACATAACGACTGTGAGCCGAATGCCCTAACCACTAAGCTACTGCTTCTGGTTACATACATTTTGTGGCCAAAAAGTTTTACTTAAAACCTGTTGTGAAGGAATTGATTCTTTAAGCTTAATGTTAGCAGGTTTGTGTAACAATATTCAAAATTTGTAAACATGGCACAATTTCAAAAACTTACAATATTTTTTAATTGTTGGTTGGTTTTAGTTAGACTGTTCTGTACAACTTGTAATTCTTTCTTCATTGGAGCAGCAGCAGACTGCAACCCTTCCACAACTTTAGCCATTTCATCTTTCTCTTTCTTCACATCAGTATATTTACGACGCTGTTCTTCATACTCCTAGTAAAAGCAAAAGTAGTTTTTATAATATTAAATATTTAGTATTACACAATTGTCAAAAGGGCTGGATTTGGCACTACTAAGAGTTCTTGAATTCTTTAAGTTTTGGCTGTCTTGGTTTTTTATGATAAATATAAGAGGAAAAAAAAACATAAAAGCTAAAAATGAACCAACTTGATACCAGAAGCGGTAGTCATTAACCCTTTTGTTACTATATTTCTGTTGAGATGCTCTGTGTTTCTTTTAATTACTTTAAATATAACAAAAGAATTTAGTAAAATAACTTAGTTACCATTCAGCTAGTGTTAGGAACATAAATTTTGACTAAGATTTGGTGGAAGATTTTAATTCAAAATTTTTAAAAACAAGACATTTGTACTACAGAGCCAGAGGTGGTTACAGCCAGGTTGGTAACTGAAATAGGTATTTTATCATCAACATCATTGCTTTTATGTTTTATTTCTCTATGCTGGCGTGGGTTGGACAAGACGTCTTGAGACAGTATTCTTCAGTCAGATGCCATTTGTGATGCCAACTTGTAATCGCTTTCAATTAACGTATTACTTTATTCAGATTATCTTTGAACATGAAATGGCAAGCTGTGAAACATTGGCCATGTGGTATCGATGCAAAGACTTGCACAGACAAACACACACACATACACACATATCCAATAGGCTTCCATATAGTTTCCACCAAACAAATTTCACTCACAAGATGTATATTTCTAGAATGACATTGTAGGGTAGGTGTGAGAGGCCAGATCTGGCAGGTTTGAACATAAAACAGGGAGAACATTTCAGCTGGCTATACCCAGTTTAAATGCTAAAAGATTAACCAGGCTTTGGTCGGCCTGAGGCAAAAGCAGAAGACACTTGCGCAAGGTTCCACACAGTGGGACTGAACCCGGAACCATGTGGTTGGGGAGCAAACATCTTGCAACACAGCCACATATCATGTATAAATAATTATGAAAGCACTTTATGAAGAATCTATTGACTTCTGGGAAGGTAGTACAGTTTAATAATAAAGAATTATATTCTGTAACTACAACTTGTTAACAAATCCTGTATTCCAAAACAGAGGTTAATGAATGTTATAAAATAAATGTAGAAATGAAAATGAAAGATTTACCAGCCATGGTCTTTTCATTCTCAACATTTTAATTTGTTCCAAGTATTTCTGTCCTTCTTCAAAATTCCTAACATCTTGTTCCAAATGATTGTTCTTTTGTTTTTCCTGGTTCACATGCTCCACAAGGCTGTCATAGGCTTGGTTAAGAAGCCGTGCCTTTGTCCTAGCCTGCTTTAGTAGCATATGTGTTTCATACATGTCTTCACTACCAACCTAAAGCATTACCAAAAACGTAATTAATGCACACATGTAAGTATAAAACTATTCATTCAAAACAAAATTTGCATTGAAAATTTTAAAAGAATCATAACAAATCTCATTACAGCAATTAAAATATAATGAAGTTTTTGTAAATAGTTCTTAGAATCTAAATGTTTAATACAGAAATATAAATAAAAATCTTTATTCTTGTGATTTTTCTCTCATCTTCCACATACACAACATAAAAAAAAACCATACATACACCAAGCTAGCTTTAGCTAATTTGATATCCTACTTTCAATGCAAAATATCATACTGAAAAATTAACATAATTTATCTTAGAATCAAATACAGACATTAAAAGAATTGAAATGTGTACAGGGAACATGGTTACACTGGAATTGGGGTTGGAGGTGTCCACAGGCAAAGTAATCCAAACAAAAGGGCTAGAGTTCAGGTGAGAAGACTAAGTTCAGATGCATGGAAACATGTAATACAGGAAACTAATTAAGCCAATGAGAATAAAGAACACAGATGTTAAAACAATAACACTTTGTATATTTGAGCGACTCAGTAAGAAGAATCCATCCTCATCATCAGGGTCAGACAGTTTGATAGGAGTTGACAAGCTGGAGAACAGCACCAGGTTCCAATTATCTATTCTAGCAGGGTTTCTAAGGCCAGACGCCCTTCCTAATGCCACTTTACAGAGTTTTTTTTTACATGGCATCAACATGAAAGTTCCCCTCTGAAGCACAAGTCTGGGCAAGGTTGTTTATGAAAGACCAGTAGTTGCCCATGCATACAAGCTTCCCCTTTCCATGCCACTGATGTTATCCAAGGGAAAGGCAAAGGTTGATACAGCTTGGCACCAATGACGTCATAACTCATTTCTGCAGCTGAATGAACTGGAGCAATGTGAAATAAAGTGTTTTGCTCAAGAACACAAGATACATCCCTGTCTGGGAATCGAACCCACTACCTCATGATTGCGAGCCCAATGCTCTAACCACTGAGCCAAGTATGAAAAAAGAAATCACTAACAAAAAAGAAAAGCAATTACACCTTGTAGGTATGGTCAACAGGTGTCGAACAGCTTAAATTAGAAGTAACACAATTCAAAATTAAATATAAATATGATTATATTACAAAACAAGATATTTACAGCTTTTTCTGTGTTTTCGAGAAGCTCCTGTTGAGACATTCGTGAAAAATCAGCAACTTTTTCTTGTGGCAAAAATTGGCAGAGATTTCCCACCTGGATTCTAAGACGAAGTGTCATTTCTTCAACCTAGAAATAATCATAACAGAAAACTGCTTACAAAAGCAATTAAAAACCTTAAAGTACATAATCATTTGCCAGTAGTTAACTTTTTTTACAAGATGAAAAGGAAAAATAAAACATTAAAAGTAAAAAAGAATCAAATTACTGAGAAAAAAAACCCAGAACTACCTCACCAAAGAAATAAAGAAAAAGAAAAGCGGGGGAGAGTGTAACAGGTTGTACACCGCAGACCAAATGGCAGATTCAGCTGTGCCTCATAGACATTATTGCAAAGGTGTTGCCATGGAGAATGACCAGTGACACATGCTGCAACAGCCACCCCCACCTCGCTGGGCTTGTTTCTAAGACAGGCCATTGTTATCCTGATTTTGTGAAGGAAATCAGTACCATGGGGCTCCAAGAATCTCTGAAGTCTCAACAGCGACCAGCACAAACAGTCAGGCTCCTGTATGTGTTTAACTTAGGGGAAGAAAAAAAAAGATTTAGGATCTCATGAAAAAAGAAAAATACTTTTTTTTATTCTTTTAGAAATATAATTTATTTCTGAAGTTTAGCATTAGCTAGTCAAGAAAATGGGTGAAGAAACTAACGTATAACATAACTAATGGTTAAGAAGCTTTTTGAAAATAGCCAGGATTTATAAGTAGCTCATTAAATATTTACCCAAATATAGGTTAAATTTAATTTAAAGAAATTTTTTATTAATTACATGAAGTCAGAAATTACATAGAAGTATAATGTTAAGTTCATAGGTGAACGAAAAAATATAGTTTTGTGTTGCACCCAAAGCTATAAAAAATAGCAAGAATTGTATCGAAGGCTTACAAAAGGATTATTCTACAACAATCCAAAATTATCAGTCATTGGGAAGAATCACACAAGCCATGCTAACAAAAGAAATAAACCGTTTATGTTCTACCTTTTACCTGTTTCAGTCATTAATTAGACTGTGGCCATGCTGGAGCACCGCCTTGAACAATTTTAATTGAAGGAATCGACCCCCAATATTCATTGTTTTTCAGCCTGGCACTTATTCTATCAGCCTCCTTTGCTGAACTGCTAAGTTATGGAGACGTAAACAAACCAACACAAGCTGTCAAAGTGGGGGAAGGGGACAAACACAAAAACGCACAGACTCACATACACGTGTGTCTGTGTGTGTGCTTGATGGGCTTCTTTCAGTTTCCATGTACTAAATCCACTTGCAAGGCTTCAGTTGGTCTGAAGCTATAGTAGAAGGCCCTTGCCCAAGGTGCTATATAGTGGGACTGAACCCAGAACCATGTGGTTAGGAAATGAACTTCGTACCACACAGTC
>NC_068997.1:29636536-29639347 GCF_001194135.2 Octopus bimaculoides
AAAAAAAAAAGGAACTATAAACTTTCGTGATTGAATCTGAACTAAAAACTTACTGCTTTATGGTTGGCTGATCGGCCATTTACAAACCAAGACGATACGTTGTTCTTGCTGATCTCGCGTTGAATTATATAGTTGTCCCCATCACGATTATATCTTAAAAGAGAAAATAAAAATTATTTTTTTAATGTACAGAAGTAAATTATACAAATGCAAACAAATAACATTTATGATCTTTTTAACACACAAGAAATTTCATAGAAAATATTTATAAACCAACAGACCGATGCCATTAAAAAATGATGATATTTTAACCCTTTAGCATTTAAACTGGCCATGTCTGGCAGGAATATTCAGCCTGCTTTATGTTTAAACTGGCCAAATCCAGCCTTTCACACTTTCCCTACAATGTCATTCTAAAAATAAACATCAGATGAAATCAAATCACAATCAAATGGAAATTGTAGTTGTGATCCCCATGCTGGTGGCATGTAAAAAGCACTATCCAAACGTGGTCAATGCCAGCCCCCTCTGGCCCCTGTGCTGGTGGCATGTAAAAAGCACCCACTACACTCTCAGAGTGGTTGGCATTAGGAAGGGCATCCAGCTGTAGAAACATTGCTAGATCAAACTGGAGTCTGGTGCAGCCTCCTGGCTTTCCAGACCCCAGTTGAACCATCCAACTCATGCCAGCATGGAAAATGGACATTAAACGAAGATGATGATAAACACTAGAATTTGCTAAGGCAAAAGTTAGTGAACAGAGACCAACTAGAGTCATGGCCACAAGCAAGAGCCACTAGAGACAAACGGCCAGAGGGAGAAAGAAGGTTACAACCAGCCAACTATGAGACACAACGCCCCTCGACTCTATAACTTTCACTAGCTCACTTTCTTTTCTCTTACAACATCATTCTATCACTATCTATGGTTTACTACTACAATAAAAACATGTACACACATACTGGCCGAAATTAACTCTTTTTACCCCACATGCTTTTCCATTTACTAATTATACATACCAACCTGTCGTGGTTTTGGATACAGACAAAGTAACAGTAAATAAATATTTCTTTACAACTTCAATCACTCTTCTTCTTTCATCTTGCACATCTGCAACAGCAACACCAGTTAAAATCGCTAACTGCCAACTCCAACATATATCATCACAAATATGGTTACACTGGTGACCACTGATTCCATCTTAACAATAACCATTACAGACTGTAGCCTGGTGCAGCTCTCCAACTTGCCAGCCCTGGTCAAACTGCCCAACCCATGCCAGCATGGACAACAGGCGTTAAATGATGGTGATGATGATGATATATATATATATATTTATATTCATTATCATTATTGATTTTACTTCTATTTTGCCAAACTGGTGTGAGTTGGACAGAACTGTTTGAGGCAGTGTTTTATTGAGAGGAGCTGGACACAATTCCTAACATCAACCCATTTAGTCACCTCTTACAACATACAAGGATATTGTGTACCTATTCTGAAAGAGAAGGAACACAACATACTCAATTATGCTTATGTAAATGAACATAAGTCTTGCTGTGAAGATTATTTTTCTTAACTGTATGTAATGAGTGACTGGACATATTTTTCTTTAGGCCTAATTTGGTGTAAGATCACAGGGCTATACTTACAGCTCAAGTTCAATAGACCCCTTTGATTTTCCATAACGTATATATTCTGAAAGTTGAGAAGCTCGGCCCAACAAACTAGTTTTGCCACCAAGGCCGAGGCAAATAGCACATATGATAGTTGATTTTCCGGTACCATTTGGGCCAATGATCACATTTAGATAAGGAGAAGTATAGAACTCAACAGATTCATAGGTCCTAAAAGAAAGGAAAAAAAAAAAGGGAGTTAGATTTTTAACTTTATAAATGACAGAAAAGGTAAATTCTTCTTGAAAATATCACAAGAGCATGTTGCATTTTCCCACATACAAGTCGAATTTTTCGGACCAAAATGTACAGCAAAGAAAAAAGCAGATGGAATAATACACCAAGATGACTTTGGCAGACCAAAAATTCCGTGTGAATTTGGAAAGATTGTGACGATGTTTCAATGTTTACACTATATGTTTATATTCTTTATTAAGTTGACTTATATGCTTGGAAAATACGGTAATTACAAAGAAAACATTAAATGATGCTAAAATTAGTGTCACATGACTAAATACAATGATGTGTTATTCAAATAATGACAATATATAACATGTAACTTGACATTTATTATAACCAAACATTGATGCCACCCTCCAGTCTCAATTGTCTAGATCAGTGGTTCTCAACTAGGGTCCATGGTAAGATTGGGGGAGGGGGGGTCCACGTAATAAAATAGTAAATTAGGGATCCACAATAGAAGGGCCCCTGAAAAAAATTTGCTTTAGATGTATGTATTTCAAGAAACAGTTCTAACATTTTACATGGTTCAACCTACACATGTTAATGTGTGAAAAACAAAGTAGGAATTCAGAAAGAAGTTTCTATAAAACTCGTTTTGAAAACATTGAATGGCTATGGGGATCCACCAGAATAAAACAGTAATCAAAGGGGTCCACAGATAAAAACATGGTTGAGAATCCCTGGTCTAGATCATGAGATTCAGATAGAACGACTCTGAAGGGGTTAGGGGTAGGGTAAGCAAACACTGACTAAAATGTTTAACTCCAACTAAATCCTGATCGAGGAGACATGTAGTAATCAAAGCTATTCAAATTGTAACACCCCGCCTTCATATTATTCAGCATATCCTCTTTATAACACTGAATAAGTGTGTGGAAAACGAATATGAAAA
>NC_068997.1:29639814-29653123 GCF_001194135.2 Octopus bimaculoides
GGGGGGGGGGTAATTGAAATTTTTCAAAAAATTTTTTTTCAGAATCGGAATCTCCATAGCCTAAAACGTGGGATTCCGTAAAAAAAAAATTAATAAATAAGTGGGGGAAAGGTTCAGATTACATATAGTCCATCTCTACCCCACACACTTATTAACACCCCCCACCCAGGCGGGTTAATTTTTTTTTCCGTTCCCGAGTGAAGGTCTTTACATTGACTCTCTTTTCTAATAAATATTGAGTAAATGTCCGACAACGAAAACTAGTCCCACCAAGATAATAACTGTCGTTATAAAAAATGTAAGTGAAAAGAATAAAACACGGTTTGGGGGTCTTTTTGTACAACTTTTCACCTACAGAAGGAAAGATCGTTTCCATGGGCCCAGTAGCTAACATTTACCAATCTGGAAATGAAGAATTGGGTAATAACTAGAATAAATTCATTAATATTTATCAAAAATACAGAGTTATTAAAGACTAAATTCATTTTTGAGACTATAATATTTTTCAAATCCTAAAGCAGTTACAGTAGAACGATTTATTATATTATGGTCTTAATGCTTCGTTTCATCTTGCAGAAATTGGAAGGGAAATCATTGATGGATTCATCAGGTGTTCTGGCTTGACGTTGGCGGTTTACCTCATTCACTATATTCTCTCAAATTCTTTGACTATCGATAGGTTGGCCACTTAAACGTTTTAATGTCACCGTATTTACAATTCTTTCACATGTTTGCACCTGCTAAATGAATTAAATTGCACGCTGAAGTGACAATGCCACTTGACTGGGTAACAAAAAAATATCGTTTTTCAAAGCATGAATGAGCCCCATATTACCATCAACATCAAATACAAGATCTTTGGCTGAAATTTCAGATGAACTTCAATGCAAAATTATAAAATTAACTAGACCGAATTTTATGGGTTAATTATTTATAAAAGAAGACTTTCAGTATTACTATTTACAACGCAATATTTACTTTCGGACATTTATATTAGCCTGTCTTGATTCTTTATTAGAAGAGACGGGTCCGGGTCCATGTTTATAAAAAGAAGAGAAAATGCTAAAGTGGGTTAATATCTAGTTAAACACCCGGCCACCGAAACAAAGTGTTGTCTTCCTAACGGACTGTACTCTTTCTACGAGTCACTGACCGCGAAAAGGGAAACAGTTTTAGCTAGGTGTGGACACCGGACTATTGCCTAACATGCGAATTCACAATAACTGATAAACAGACTGATCATGGAGAAATAAGCGGAGTCAACTTTAGTGTAAATAATAGCCGAATAACAGATATAAAGTTTAAAATCTTAGGTTTCATAATGTGTGGTGTAACTTAAAAGGTTCTAAATTACAAGTCTGAAGCGTTTTTGCTATAAAACCTTACAACTACGACCACTCTCTCGCGTTTGTTATGAAACTAAACACCATAAAATATTCGGATGTATGGATGAAAACTTACAAGATATTTTCTAGCTTAATTCGGACTATCGATCCTTCGCCAAAACCTTCCCTTCTACTTTGCTTAGCTGGTAATTCCGTCTGAGACAAATCTATAGTTACAGGCTGGATTGGCGCCGACATTTTTATGATTATCAAACAGATTTATAAAAAAACTATACATTGGAACCGTGGCGGAAAACGAAACCACATAGTCACCGACTCTAAATGGTGCAATATTTGTCACTAAAGTTTGCGAAGTAAATTTAACCATGAACTGAAAAGTTGTGATTGCTATGGACTTCTTGGATATCTAAACCAGGAAGAAATCTCATCTTTTAAATGAGACTACATTAAGCATTATTAGCTGTCTTGAGCTTCACTTCATAAGAATTTCGACAAGTTTTACTTTTGAATCGTTCATTGTGCACCTGTACCATCATTTCTCTTTTCAGAATATGCAATCACCAAAAATTACCCATTAATTTGTCATGTTTGCTTGGTTCATTATGGAAGTGTCGTCGGTGTTATCTCAGAAAGCTGCAACTTCGGTAGGGTTTTTTTATCGTGGTTACTCAGTCTTTTTTTTTTTTGCAATACATTTTATTTATCGTGAGAAAACGTGTACGAAATACACAATTCAATTCTATTCAAATCGCTAAAGTAACAAATGGAATTAGTTTTCCGGAAAACGAAATCAAATACTGTTTACATTCATACGCACATAGTAACGCAGTTTGTTTCTGATATCTATGGTCGTAGTAAGTCTGTGCACAATATATTCAACTACAAATCATATATGTAGAAAGAAAGAAAAAAAGACACTATTTATTAAATTTTCTGTTAGTATGAGATCAAATTTGCTTCTGATTATGTAATGGAATTGGAGCTTGTTCAGGCCTACTCGTTTTTACTTTGCATCTTTTTCGCTGTATATTTTGGGGAAGAATCAATTTTTGACATCGTTCAAATTAGACTCCAATTTTTTTTTCTTTCACTTTTTGTTAAACATCATTCTCTCTCTCTCTCTCTCTCTCTCTCTCAACTTAACTTTTTTAGTGTTACACCAGCCTCGAATCTATAAGCCGAACTCTAATTTCAAACTAGACTTCAGCACCCCACCACACTCAGCTCAAAACAGATATTGTTTTGAACTGAGTGGGCAGGTGCTAGATTCCATTGTTCGAAAATATAAGGACACAGATCGTGTTGTAAAGCCAGTTGGAGACGATGTCTCCTGGGGCTAAATTACGGCAACATTCGTCCTAAACCAGGACTGCCATGTTATGTTGGCAAACAATCTTTACTCCAAAGTACTGTTGCTGAATATCTCTCATTGTGAGATTTTAAAATAGTAATTTTCTAATGAATTTTCATGTCTGGCCATGTTCTGAATCACAATGTATCAACTCAGGTGTACCCCGAGGTTCAGTTTTGGATCCAATGCTTTTGCTTCTGCATATGAATGACCAACTTGTTACTTCTAACAGCCTTAACCTTCCACACACGGATATCACAAACATGCATCCTGAGAACATCAAACCAGCTTTTCATTGCTTACAACATGAAAGGAGAATTTGAAAGCATTGTTCAGTGGGTACACAAAACCAAGAACACCAGGACTGTAGCTACACATTAACTGAACCCTATATAAACTGCAGATGTCTCTCCTGTCCCCACAATCATCAACAGCTCAGCCAACTGTGAAACTAAAGTAGACTATCAACTTAATTATATTTCCATATATGTGTGTGTGTATAGTATATATAACTGGCACTCCATCAGTCACAGCAATGAGGGTTCCAGTTGATCTAATCAACAGAACAGCCTGCTCATGAAATTAATGTGCAAGTGGCTGAGTACATTAATATCATTTTTTCCTAGATATTTTTCTTTCAGTATTTTGGTTTGCAATTAAGATGTGTTGTGGTGGTCCTTTTTTAGTTCTGTATAGTCCAGCATTTAATCATTTGGTGTAAGCTAACAGGGAAGGTAAAATTTAGGGGTACAATCTCACTTCATGGCACCTTGGGCAAGTTTTATGCTTTAGCCCTGGGTCAATCCAAAGCCTTGTCAGTGGATGGATCTGTTAGAGGGAAACTGAAAGAAGCCCACTATATATAATATAATATAAATTATACATATATGCATATATACAATAATATATGTAAATACCTACATATATGTATATATACATGCATGTATGGGTACAGAACGTTTGCGACGCGGAGTAGATAAAACAGGGGACAACTGATGAAGGGTTTTTTCCTTGATCCTTTCTCTCTTGCTTGGAAACCTCATTAGTGCCTGTGACACATACAAACTATAGTGGTTGGCATTAGGAGGGGCATCCAGCTGTAGAAACCTTGCCAAGTGTGACAGTGGAGCTTGATGCAACCTTGTAGCTCACTGGATCCTGTCAAACCGTCTAACGCACGCCAGCATAGAAAATGGACGTTAAATGATGATGGTGTGTGTGTTTTATTATATCGATTTCAAAGGACCTTATCTTGTTTACAACTTTCGCTTTTGCCTTTCGTTTCTGTATTTCCTCGCTGACATCACTTATATAGAAACTGGGAACATACTGTATGTATGTGTGTGTGACGATGTGTATCAAAAATAAACAATTCCAAAAGAACTGAAGACGAGTCTACTACAACTTTGAAAATAAATAAAAAATCTATGCCAGTCGCCAAAGTAAATGATAATAGATGCTGATTGACAAATTATATTCGATGCATTGCAAGGATTTGGTAGTGTTGTTAAACAGGACATCGGATTAAGGGAACAATGCTTCCCATGAGTTTTCACACGGTTCCCATCAAATTTCATTCGCAAGATGCTTTGCTAGAAAAAAAAATTTGCCTAGGTTGCCACGCAGTGAGATTGAACTGAGACCGCGTAGATAGTTGCAAGACGAACTTGTTGACCATTTTATGATGACGATCGCGTTGATGGTAGTTGAATTGGAGATGACATGAGATCATTCATAATAATGTATCTTAGGTTTTTCCATCCAAATAATCAATTCCCGTTACATTTCAACACGTCCTCAAATTTTTTAGTCGTCATTTTTGAGTCAAATAAATAACCGACAAGCAGTTCACCTCAAGAAGAAAAGTGGATCAGTCGGCGATGTTAAAACGTAAGTATACGTTTAGAAGAAGGGAAAAAAAAGAATAGAAGCAAATTGATGTGTAATTATTTTCAAGAAGACCGGCCGGCCTTCTCTTATCTGGAGAATGATGACGTGATGGCCGGAAATAGACGGAGTTACACGAAGTAAACCACGCACAAATCCCCCTCCCCTCTTTCTCCTCCTAATGTAACATTGTAGGCGTTTTCCCTATCTTTTGTCTTAAGTTTAATGTGTGCTTGTAGAAGGAAGAATGCACCACATTGCAACGTTGTTCTGTATTTACTTTAAAAAATATTAGAAATGTTCAAAGATACTTTTGTCAAAATTTTTGCATTTGACATTTGTATTTTTAGATATGTTTTTAATGTACATTTCACATGAAGCATGTGTTCTATAAGTGAGCAGTATATGAACAATAAAACATTCTTAACTGTCACTTAACTAACAGAACGCATGGTATTTGCGTGTACGTGTGTATGTATAAAACAATGTGATTCAGCTCTCAGCCTCATAGGGCTTATGGTGCATGAGATACACACAATACGTCATGTGTTTGGATATTTATTTTCTCCCCCTTGTCTTCGAATATAAAACACGAGTGGAAGCGAAAAAGAAGAGATTGAGTGTGATGAGGAAAGGTGAAAGATAGAGAAAGACAGGAAGAATGATGATTAGATGGAGTAAGATGTACTACATTTTCATGAAAAGATGTGCGTGTGTTTGTGGAAGTCGAAAGTTAGGAGAGGGAAAGTGAGAACTAGATTTAAACAGGGAGAGAGAGAAAGAACAGTTGAATTATACAGCAAAATTTTAGACATCACAGTATCTTTAGTCATCTCATTTTCTATTTCTATCTTTTTGAAATGTATATTAGAAATTGAAAATCTCTGTTCCAGTATCTCTTTGGACAGGACCGTCTTAACAGTATTATAGTCTGACGAGGGGAATCAATAACTGGGCCCTATAGTGTATATTTATTGACAGCAAACCACAACATACACGGATTAGAACTGGGACCCGAGACCTGTTAAGCACTTAGGCATCTGTACCCATCCCTTCAGACAACCCTACCTTTGGATAGTTCTTTCAAGTGGATTAGTTCAAGTAACCAACCAGTTCTTTTTGAGATGTGATCGTTTAAAAGACACTAATTCTAAGAATGAATATCACTTGACAAAATATCAGTTTTATGGGACACAGATTCACGTGTGTGTGTGTGTGTATGTCTTAGTTCTTCCAGCTTACCATGATGCTATTGAATAATGGTGTCATGGAGTTTGCTATTAATACAATGTTATTTACTTGTTTATATTTTATTATGTGTTGTTTCCTTCGATACAAGGCCTTGAAAATAAGAGGAAGACAATACGAGGAAAGCAATAAATCAATATGAACTTGTGCAGCTTCCTCTCAGTCATCTTGTATCCATCAAATCAATCAAAACAAAAGTCTTCAGAAAATTTTAAAAATCAATGCCACAAAGTTTGTCATGTTCATAAGTCTCTGTGCAATTCAGTCTTTAAATGTCTCCCTGGACCCTTTTTATCAGCAGGATCTCCATGCTATATTCATTTTCAAATGTGAAATACTGTCAGCAACACTGTAGGCCTCTAAACATTAATGTTTAGCAGTGTAGAGAAGCCATTCTCCTTCAGTTGTTGTTATGTACCTATGCTGAACAACATATGTAAACTGGAAGCGTTTAGTCAGCTGAAGATTGTGCAAAGAGGATTTTGTAGTGACCTTGTATTGTCCATCCCCAGGTTTAAATTCAGCCTAACGAATTACTGTGTTGTACAATGCATGAACGAATCAAAAACACTCCAGCATCATTTCTGCAATTGTTCACCATTCAGAAATCCTTAATGAATAAAATAGTTCATTTTGGTCAGCACTTTTTAATTCTACTAAAGGTTGCAGGTCTTGTTGATGGGAATATTGCAACATGGCTCAAATTTTGCAAACAGTTGAAGATAGTTTATTGGTCACTACAGTCACTTACTGCATTATTTTTTCCAGTGGAATATATGGTTGAATGTATCTGATTACTTTTGTAGAGAAAATGAGGAGAATGCTTTTGTTATATGTAAAAGCTTCTTATACTTCATTTTGTATTAATTTTCCTTTATTGAATTACTCTAAAGAAAGAAACTGTACATTATTTACATTTGATGGATATTTGTCCTCATCTTGTTTGTTAACACAACGTTTCAGCTGATATATCCTTCAGCCTTCATCAGGTGTCTTGGGGAAATTTTGAACCTGGGTTTTCATTACTAAGGTATTTTGCGATGTTGTTGTTGCTGTTATTATTATTATTATTATTATTATTATTATTATTATTACTATTATTATTATTCAGGTCACTGCCTGGAATCAAACTCGGAATCTTGGGATTAGTAGCCCGTGCTCTTGACCGCTATGCCATATGCCCGTGGGCATATGGCGTAGTGGTTAAGAGTGCAGGCTACTAACCCCAAGATTCCGAGTTTGATTCCAGGCAGTGACCTGAATAATAATAATAATATCGAGAAATACCTTAGAAATGAGAATCCAGGTTCAAAATTTCCCCAAGACACCTGATGAAGGCTGGAGGGTATATCAGCTGAAAGGCTGTGTTAACAACAAACAAGATGAGGACAAATATCCGTCAAATGTAAATAATATACATAATTCCTCATCTGTTAAATATAGAACTGTAGAAAGAAACTGTTCTCATGGGCTTTGCTGGTTGCCATGTGCTGGAAATATAATTACTGGATGATTTTTCTGAAAACAGCAAAAGCCTTTCCCAACTGGTTTGAGTTTTTGGTAATTTTTCTAATTAAGTTTACCATCCAACAGATGTCCACATAATTTTATCCTCTCTAATTCAGTCAGAAACATTGAGACATACTTAGAGTAGTGGTTAAGGTGTCGAACTCATGATCATAAGATTGTGGTTTCAATTCATGGAAACATTGTGTTCTTGAGTAAAACACTTCATTTCACATTGCTCCAGTCCACTCAGCTGACAGAAATGAGTAATTGTGTGATGGACTGGTGTCCCATCCAGGGGGAATATATGCATCACAGAAACTGGGAAACTGGGCCTATGGGTCTATATTGACTCGGGAAGGATCTTTATCCTATCTTTGTCGCATAGAAACACTTCCCCCATAATGCTGCACAGTATTTTGAACTCTGAACACTGTAATTACAAAGCAAATTTCTTAACTGCCTTGCTATACTTGTGCCCAGATTTACTGATGTCATCACTGTGACACTGCATGCCTTGAATATTTTCTGGGTGCACAGGAGACAAATTGGCAAAACTGAGGCTGGAGACACTCCTACCTATTGTATGCCTTTTTCTTGGTTGACTTTACTCAACACCTAATTAATGGCCTAAATTAAAAACAAACAATCTCATTCATTGCAATTAATCAATGAAAAGAAACCCAATGAGTAGTCAAAGATAAACAAAAGAGAGCAGAGAGAGAGAGTGAAAGAAAGGTGGGGAGAGGATGCCAGTGGCGGAGGGAATTTGAGATGGAATATAATTGTTGATTGCAAAACAGGATGGAAGAGTTAAGTGGCAAGCAAGCTTAAATTTGTGCATGTGAGTATGTATGTGTGTGCATGTGCATGTGTGTGTGTGCACACGCGCACGTGTGTGCATATGTGTGTGTACTATTTACATTGAATGTCTTTATGAAAGTTGTATTGTACAGTAGAAGCATTGAACTCCAGCTGTCTACATCGGTGGCAGAGCAGGAGGAGTTTATGGTAGCAAAAGTCAGTGTCATCTGATGCTATGAAATTTGGTGGATTCTGTTGTTCTGCAGCCAAGCCAAGAATGTTGCCAGGAAGGAAATGGAATGTGGAAAAAGCTGTTGAGATGACAGAGAGTAGACTGGGAATGAAAGAGGTGATTGGCGCAGTGCAGAACAAACAAGCAAAACTTGGACAGACATGGAACAAGTGGAAATCTCACCAGATTAATGAAGGCAGGTGAAATAAATTCAGTAAAGAAATTCAGCATGTTGAAGAAGAGAAGTGTTCAACAAAGGTACATGGATAGCATGGGAGAAAGATATACAAATAAAGCTATTAGGGAACATATTCAGGAGAATGGAATTACCCTGACTGAGATTCTTTGATGTGCTTCAATCCAAAGGTAATATCAAATAATGGGGCTTAAGGACACTAACGTAACTAGTGTGCGCCACCCAGAACGGGTCTTCCATTTGCTGCCACTAGACCCCACAATAAGTACATATTGCCTACAGCAGACCCACCACCCCCTCCCCTAGCTATGCTGGTGCTTAAGGTGGTAAATCGTTACCACACCAAGCAAAATGCTTGGCGGCCTTTCATCCGTCTTCACATTCTGAGTTCAAACTCCATCCTGGTTGACCTTGCCCTTCATTCTTTCAGGGTTGATAAAATAAATACCAGTCATGTCCTGGGGTCTATGTAATTGACTTACTCCCTTCCCCTGAAATTGCTGGCCTTGTGCCAAAATTTGAAACCAGTATTAGATGGTAGGGTTAGAATGTCACAGCTGAATATCATTGGTGCAGTGATTATGCATCCTTGGAGAATGTCCTGGCAGAATGTAAGTTAACCCTTGTGGAGTATTCTTGGTGGCATAACCATTTCTCAGATGTCCTTGCTCATGCACTAAAACAACAAAACAACAACATGAATGCAAAGTTATGAAAACACAAAACCATACCCTGTTGTCTTCCACAAGGACAGTCAGAACGGACAACATAGGGGTGTAAACTAGGGGTGGGGAAACTTTTTGGTGCAATGCGTAAAATTTCCAAAGAAAAAGGTCCATGGGTGGGTCACAAGTTCTAACTGTTACATTCCGTTTTACTCTTTTAGACATACATATATATTGTATAAATTTTATAATTGAAAATTTACTATATTTTGTCCATACGAGTACATCAGACTGCGGGCACAATAAAATGGGCTCGCGGGTAGGGTTTCTTTCAAGCCTATGCATGTTCTTGGCTATCACAGTCCATGTTTCACACCCATGTAGAATAGCTTATTGTTCTAATCTCTAATAATATTTCTAATGTTAAAGGCGGCGAGCTGGCAGAAACGTTAACACGGTGGGCGAAATGCTTAGCAGTATTTTGTCTGTCATTACATTCTGAGTTCAAATTCTGCCACGGTTGACTTTGCCTTTCATCCTTTCGGGGTCGATAAATTAAGTACCAGTTGCATACTGGGGTCGATCTAACTGACTGGCCCCTTCACCCAAAATTTCAGACCTTGTGCCTTGAGTAGAAAAGAATATTTCTAATGTTAATTCCGTTCTATTAATTTACCCATATTGGTTTCAGATTTTAACACAAGGCCAGCAAATTTAGGAGAGCAGTGGCTATTCGATTACTATGGCCCCCAGTACTCCTCTGGTACTTATTTTATTGATCCTGGAAGGATGAAAAGCAGACTCAATCTCAGCAAAATTTGAACTCTAAATGTAAAGATGAATAACAGTCTGTTTGTGGATAGTTTCAGTTACATAGCAGTTTGTCTATGAAAAGAGGGTTGCTGGCATCTCTTTCGATTCTTCTCCATTTCCGGACAAAGAGAAGTTGAGTAGTCTCCCATGATCCTTATCATGCTACATCTTAGACGATTGTGAGAAATAGAAGAATCAACTCCAGTATTGGAATGGTACTTTATTTATCGACTCTGAAAGGATGAAGGGAAAAGTTAATCTCGTTTCAACAATACTTTAAGTCATTGTATCCTTTGTTCTGGCGATTCTGCCAATTTGGTGCCTTGAAAAAGGATATCAATTCGTAGAAGGAATACACAGTCCATGTCGACCCAGTACCATTCTTGGTTTTCAAATTATCGACCCAACTTTCAATGAAACAAAATGTCACATAATTTAACTTCTCTTCTCTGCGTTGTAAGTTCAAAATATCGCCGATATCGACCTTATTTGTCACTTCTCCGGGATTGTTGAAATAGGGACCTTACCAAGTTCGTTAAAACAGACAAATTACAAACTCTGAGGTCTTGTTTTAAATGCGAAGGAAAAAATATTTTGGTTGTCGATCTGTTGTTCGACTTCTATCCTTTCCCCCAAGTATCTTGCCCTTAATATCGATCTCACTTTCTCTCTCTATGTGAATGTGTGTGTATAAACACACACATACACATATATTTATACATGTATATGCACACGCACACACACACACACACACGTGTGTGTGTGTGTGTGCGAAACCGAGCTTGTCATTCATCCAGTGTAGATTGCGCGCGCGTTTCAGGGCGTCGTCTGTGAGTAGGGGAAGGGAGTGAAAGAGGCGAGAACTGTTTTGTGCCAACCTTGGTGCTGCAGCAGATGTTTGATCTATATGGAGAAGGATTGTTGACAAAGGAGTAGAAGCAAACATATTTTAAGGCACCCGATATTTATCCCCATCAACCGACGAAATCTCTAACACATTCAAAATCACACCCACACGCACGCATCACATGTCTGAGTGTGTGTGCGTGTGCAATATATATATATATATATATATATATATATATATATATATATATATATATATATATATATGGAGAGAGAGAGATACACATCCATCCATCCATCCATCCATCCACCCATTCACCCATCCATTATAAGAAGAGATTAAGGCGGTGACCTGGCAGAGTCGTTAGCACGCTGGAAAAAATGCTTAGCGGTATTTTGCCCGTCTCTACGTTCTGAGTTCAAATTCCACCGAAGTCGACTTTGCCTTTCGTCCTTTCGGGGGGGGGGTCGATAAATTAAGTCCCAGTGAAACACTGGGGTCGATATAATCGACTTGTTCCCTCCTCACCATTTCAGGCCTTGTGTCTATAGTAGAAACGATTATAAGAATAGATTTGCTTCAGTTGTTCTTAACATGTGTATATATATGATCACGAACATACATGTATAAGGATATACACGTGTCCCGCACATTTTTTATAGGTGTGTGTGCACACACACATCTGATTCGATCCTTATTCTTCATTCCTAGAACACATAAGTGTACGTGCACACACACACACACACACATATTTAAGTAGATACACCTACACCCACACTCACACACTCAGCTCTAAGCATACACATAAATATCCCCTCACTGTTAGGTACGCACTCGTTAACCGTACCTGCTCGATTGGATTTTGTCCCAACGTTTAATCTTACTCACACATTTATTTACCTTCTCTCTCCTGTCTCTTCCTCCTCCTGTCTCACAATATTTCAATCTGTATCTATCTCACTCTTTGAGAAACTTTTTCCTTTCTCGCTTCTTTTATCTCGCACACACACACACACACATTCTTTGTCTCCGTTTTCTCCTACTATTAAACAAAGAATGGGGACTACAAAAGTAAAACTACAACAATCGGCTACTCGTTTGTAGTTGTAACCTACTTGTAAATCTCATTCACATATTTTATCTCTCTCAAACCCCGCTCACAAATCTATCTCACACACGCGTATATATATACTGGGAAAGATACGTGTATGTGTATATACATAAATGTATTGATACACACATATATCCACGTATAAAACATAAAATGTGTATGCGTGTGTCCTGGGGAGCAGGCTTGTGAGCATTAAGATACTGAGAATAGATGACAAAGACGAAAAAGGGGAAATGAGAGAAATGAAGGGGATACAAGTAGTAATAATAGTAGTAACAGCAGTAGCAATAATACTGGTGGTGGTGGTGGTAGCAATAGTAATAGTAGTCGTAACAGCAATAGTAGTAAAGTGGTGGTAGTGGCGGCGGTGGGAAAAAGAGGAAAGAAAGCAGAAAATGGTTCAAGTGGAAAGATGATTTGCTGACTTTCTCTTCCTCCAGTTTTTCTTTATTTAGTTAAAACGTCGTCAGAGAGAAGTCAAAGGGAATACCCTCACCTTGCCGAGAAGCGAGGAAACACACATTACACACACACTCTCTCTCTCTCTGAAATATACATCTCACAACACATGCATCTACAGTTTCTTCCCACATCTTTTGTTTCTTTTTCCTCTTCTTCTTTTTTCGTCATCGTTGCCGTCGATGTCTGTGTGTGCGTGTGTATGTGCATGTGTAACTGTGTTTGTGTATATGCGTGTATGAGTATGTGTGCGTATAAGTGAGTGTGAATATGTACCCTCGTCTTTTCCAGTACAGCCCTGACCCGCAACTCTTTCTGTCGTCGTAATCATTGTCGCTTATACTAGAAATATTTTTCTCTTTTTTTTTGTTTTGGAGTTCAAACCACGCCAGAATTATTTTCTCTTAGATCGCATTTGTAATCTGCTCCTCTCTACTTCAAATGTGTGGCATTGATTGATCCACAGTAGGAAATCACCACCACTACCGTCGTCATCATCATCATCGCCATCTCCATAATCATTGTCATAGTCATCGTCTTCATCATCATCATCACTATCATCATCATCATCGTCGTCGTCGTCTATCTTGTGCCCCATTCACAAAATTTAATAAGTTTGAGAATTCTAGCCTATCATACAAGGCTCTTTGTTGGAATCAAAACGAGCCTCAGTTCTGGCGAAAGATTCTGTCTTGAAACAAACAGTAATTTTACCACATTTAAACCGATTTGGAGAAGTTTTATTCACAGTTTAGTTACCATGATTAATCCATCATGGTTTCCTTGCATTTTAGTTGGTTCACAGCAGGTCAGCTTCCATCAAGTAGATCCACGATCAGAGACA
>NC_068997.1:29653242-29655624 GCF_001194135.2 Octopus bimaculoides
CCAATATGTACCTTTATCTTTTTTTTTAAAAAAAAAGACAGGTGTGATTTGAAGTATTTACCAACTATTTCTAGCAGGTCTAGTAACCACGTACAGGCTCCGCCACCGCTGACTCGTTCGGCTTGTGTTTTTCTTTGCTTACTCACTTCACCTACCGCCGCCGCCGCCACCACCACCACCACCACCGACAGCTCTATCATTACCACCACCAACAACAACAATACCACCACCGACATCTCTATCACTAGCACCACCACCATCACCACACCCATCGACTGTCGCAGTTGATTATAATTTCTCACATAAACTTAATCTGGTTAAAACCGCCTGAGATTTTATCCTGTCTTTCTCTCACTCTCTCTCTCTCTCTCTCACACACACACACACTCGCACACTGGAAGGGTGTAGATGAGAAGCGAACGATGTGAGAGTCTGCTTTCGTTTCCTACCTGACTTTCACTATTCTTTAAACTTTACTTTTGCTCATAAAACTTTATTCTTCGTCGCTAAAAAAGACATTAGCGATCTATCTATCTATCTACCTCTGTCTATCTATCTATCTACCTCTGTCTATCTATCTATCTATCTATCTATCTATCTATCTACCTCTGTCTATCTATCTATCTGTCTGTCTGTCTATGTGTATGTTATGTCTGTATTCTCATGTTTAGTTACTGTCACAAGCACACACACGCGTACGTTATGCAAATCAAAACATTTGATTTCTCAAGGTAACAAAGTTTTTTCTGGAGCTTTACAATGGAAGTTCGGTAGTAAAAGTATCTTCATTGTCTTTTCAAGGTTAGCCATGAAATAGGTGTTGTTTACCTGTACCAGTCACCGTTAAGGTGACGCACTTAAATATTTCTAGAGGGAGCGAAAGACGAGTCACTATCCCCCACCTCACCCCATCCGAGTGTCCTGTATGTTGTGGTTGTAAGTCTCAAGTGAACGCTGATTAAGCAGATCTATGGTGACAGGCACACCAGCTGTGACCATCTCGTTATTTTTTTCAGACATAGCGTACCTAGTACTATATTGTTTAGTTTGTGTATTGCTTTTCTAAAATGATGCGGTGTGATTAGAACGAGATTTTGCTCAATAAGGCTCGACCTGCAGCGAAACATCACCAACACCCACAACAACAATAGTTTTACATATTTTTCTCTGCTCATAGATCTTGTAAAACTTTACAATGGAGTTACCTTTCTGTGCCTCAAGCAGAGAACCACATAGTTATGCCTGCAAAACAAGACATGTTTGGATGTGGTTATTAATGTATCAGCTATAGTATTTCTCAATCATTGTGGTCTGAGGTAACTTTCTTGCTAACAAGAGTTAGCTTGTATGAGAATAGTTATTTGTCGTTACCATCACGAAATACTGCCAGCGGTTGACATTTGTTGAAGGGTTAATTCAAAGACAATGTGAACGCATTTGGCTCATGATCGTAAGGTCATGAGTTCAATTCCTGGCATTGCATTGTGTCCTTGAGCAAGACACTTTATTTCTCATTGCTCCCGTCCCTCAGCTGGCAAAAATGAGTTGTACCTGTATTTCAAATTGCCATCTTTGTCACATTCTGTGTCATGTTGAATCTCCCAGGGAACTACATTAAGGATACATGGTTACATGTGTCTGCGGAGTACTCAGCCACTTACATGTTAATTTCACAAGCTGTCTGTTCCATTGATTGGATCAACTGGAACAGTCGCCATCATAACTGACAGAGTGCCAATCAGTTCATTCAAAGACGATGTTATTTCCAGTTAGAATAGTCTTATATAATAACAGCCTTACAAGTTTTGTAAATAAGTGAGCACTTGAAAAGGCTCACTTGATGACAGCAGTATTTACATGTGGAGTAGTTGTAGTTATGGTCACAACCAGTGCTGCCTGCAGTTGTGGACTCCAAAAAGGTCAAGCAGAAGATAAACAAATTGACCTTCAGCTCAGAGATTTTCAACAGCTTCTTTCTTCATATTTCACACCTGAATAAACAGGGGTTTCTGCAAACAAAATGTAGATTTAGAAGTCAATATTCTACATTCTTCACACTTTCCATGCAGGAATTGGTAACATTGAAACAACAGATATATTCCAATAAAAGTATTGTGTATATGCATATATATAAATGTATGTATAGATATGTATATACACACACACATATATATATATATGTATGTATCATATGTACACACGTACAAGGGGGTGCTGAACAGTTCCTGGCTTTGGGTAAAAGAAAATACAGGAGGATCAGTTAATTATGATTTTATTGAACATATTCCCCTCTCACATTCACACATTTATAGCAGTGGCCCTTCAATTTTTCTAAGGCCTGCAAAAGAACTCAGATGGTTAGGCCTCCAACCAGGCTTTTCA
>NC_068997.1:29655634-29661764 GCF_001194135.2 Octopus bimaculoides
AATTTGGTGGGTGGAAATTAAAGTCCATTGTGTGTATGTGTGTGTATGTGAAAGTGCTTCTGTCTCACATAGGAGGGATATGTGTGGGGTGTATGCATATATATATATATATATATAATTGGGTAAGGCATGGGTGTATGGGTAAGAAGTTTGCTATGTAACTACATGGTTTTGGGTTCAAATGCACTCAATGACATCAAGGTTAATTGTTTCCTACTACAGTCTTGGGCTGACCAAAGCCTTCTGAGTTAATTTGGTGGGTGGAAATTAAAGTCCATTGTGTGTATGTGTGTGTATGTGAAAGTGCTTCTGTCTCACATAGGAGGGATATGTGTGGGGTGTATGCATATATATATATATATATATAATTATATATCGGTACAGGATGTCACCAACTGTATAGACAACATGAAATACAAAAACAAATGAGTTAAATACAGAAACAATGAACCGTTTTTATTTTCTGAGTTGAAATTCTGCAGAGGTCAACTTTGCCTTTCATCCTTTTGGACTTGATAAAATAAGTACCAGTGTACCAGTCATGCACTGGTGTTGACATAAGCAACTTACCACCAACCCTGAAATAGCTGGCCTTGTGCTGAAATGTGAAACTATTATGATTATTATGTAAATGCAGAGACCATTAAAAATCTAACTTAAAAATTAATACTGCAGGGAGGGGAAGAAAATTTTTTAAAAAGCCATAATAGCTTTTGAATAATATTATTTTGATACTTTCAGAAAGTATGGGAGATAACTCCATGTACGTTTGGTCTCATTAGACCTCCTCAGTTGAGAAAGACTTTATAGTCATCGAAGAAGAGGTGACAGAATCACTAAGTAAATATATAAAAATGTAAACTTGTTTACACAGGAAAATGCAGACATGTTCAAAGAATAAATTGATCTTAGATGCCACACACACACACACACACACACACACACACACACACACACACACAGAGAAAAGAAAATGTAAGTCATTGTCAACATTTTTAATGCATGGAGTATCAGGAAAAAAGCTAACAAGAAAGAAAATTGTGTGGTAAAGAAAATGATTGTGTTTATCTGTCCATAATTTTAAGTTGGAATGAATTTAATTCAGGCTTGAGGAAGCAAGTGTTTAGTAAGTCGTAGAAGAGGTATTGGTCATAATACATAACAGAGATGACTGTACAGATATGGACTTGCATTAACAGAATGGACTATATATATATATAAATGATTGAAAAGCTGCAGTCAGATGGTAACACTAGCAGCCACAGCAGCAGCAGCAGCAGCAGCAGCTCTGGTGGTGGTGGTGGTATTAATAGTAGAAGTAGTAGTGGTAGCAGCGGTAGTAGTAGTAGTAATGTATGAGGAGGATGGTGAGTGGAAGCAAAAGCAGAAGTAAGAGTAAGAGGAGATAAGGCAGTAGCAATAGTAACAGTCACATCACCACCACCACCACCACCATCATCATGATCATTGCCATCAGCTGCAGTAGCAGCAGCAAGATCATCATCATCATCACCATCATCATCAACAGCAGCAGCAGCAGCAGTAGAAAGTGCACTCAGCAGAGGCAGACCTAGGAAGTTTTTTCACTTCCCACTTTGTTACAGTTGATAGACAAAGTCTATAAATACCGACTTGTTGGTAATGTGCCCTCGCTACTTATTAATTAAATATATGTCCTTTTGATGACTGATGTAACTCTAGTATATTGTCTTTCTTAAAATGAATGCATGATAGGGGGGAAAGAAAAAAAAACATCAGACCCTAAATAGAAAATTAGGGACCTCATTTAGTTAAGCTGATTTAGGAAACGGACAACATATCATTAAGCACACTCAAACATCTAAGAAAAACAAAATGAAAAGGGAGATGATGATGATGACGATGACGACGATAATGATGATGATGATGGTGATGATGGTGTTCTAATAAAATTTCCCTGAATAAAAAAATAAGACATGACATTAAGGGGTGAGATCAATGAAATGTTGAAATGACCTCATCAGGATTTGAACCATGATCAGTAAGCTACTAAACTTTATGCATCCAAATTGGTTTGGCTCCCTGCTATTTCAACCTTTAATATCAACCTAGAAAGAGATCTATAATGATATGCATGTATATATATATATATATATAGGCGCAGGAGTGACTGTGCGGTAAGAAGCTTGCTTCCCAACCACATAGTTCTGGGTTCTGTCTCACTGCGTGGCACTGTAGGCAAGTGTCTTCTACTATAGCCTCGGGCCGACCAAAGCCTTGTGAGTGGATTTGGTAGATGGAAACTGAAAGAAGCTTGTCATATATATATATATGTATGTATGTATATATATATGCATATATATATATATTAGATATATATATATATTAGATATATAATATTTCTAAATCTCTCAGAGAGATTTAAGCAGTAGTGGAGCGATAAAGTTGTAGTATATTGTCAACTTAATGTGACAATCCCAATAAGGGAACACACTACTTCCGTTTAGCCCTAGGAAGCTGGACCGCTTCCTGTCGGCCTTGACACAATTACTGTGTCCTTAAGTCTGCGAGGGGGAGACAAGCTCCTCCACCCAGCCTAGCCAGCATTCAGGGACATGTTTCTGAGTCTTTGCTCGTCATCAGCCTGAAGTAGCTTGCCAGCTGGATAGAGAAGCCTGTTTCGCCTTCGCAAACTTATATAAATCATAGTGAAGTTTATTCACTGATCAGCAAAATTAGAAATATAATATTTCTAAATCTCTCAGAGAGATTTAAGCAGTAGTGGAGTGATAAAGTTGTAGTATATTGTCATAGTATAAAGTTGTAGTATATTGTCGTAGTATAAAGTTGTAGTATATAGGGCTAAACGGCAGTAGTGTGTTCCCTTATTGGGATTGTCACATTAAGTTGACAATATACTACAACTTTATATATATATATATATATATATATGTATGTATGCGTGTATGTATGTATATGTATATATATATATATACATATATACACACACACACACACGCACATATACAGGGTTGGCCAAAAGTCACCTGACAGTAAATCAATGCCATTTAATTCCAACATTTATCTATGTTTAACAACTGAATGAATTTAATAAAAAGCATCTAAATATGAGACATCATGAAAATTGTTCAAACTGAAGTCCTTCTTGAGCAACACATTTTTCCATTCGAGTCACTCCAGAATTACAGATAGTATTTATGGAATTTTGATTTACTGTCAGGTGACTTTTGGCCAACTCTGTATATGTATATATCCATCATCATCCATCATTTTGAATCCAGGTTTTGTCCCCATTAACGAGGGTGGCCAGATCTACCTCAATGCCATAGCAACCACCCTCACACCATCTCGCCATCTTACCCGGTTTTGGGCATCCTCCCTTCTCAAGCCAACCCTCCCAATCTCAAATGACTGAAACAAATAAAAGAATAAAAGGAGAAAATATATACAATAATCCCTTGCCATATCATGGTTTCTCCTATCACCCACTCAGGACATCGTGGATTTTTCTGGAAAATATGTAAATTTATCTTACGGACTCCTCAGTTATCTGGCTTTCTGCATCCGATAGGTATTTATATTTTTTTACATTTTAATTATTTCTTTTCATCGTTGTTCTCCAGGCCACCACCACCATCCTCTCCTGTTTTACTGAAGTTTCCATGGATTTGATAAATGTAAATAAACTATTTGATTGCTCTTACATAGCTACAGCCTCAGAGAATGGTATGTATGTCACATAATCCTTCTTCACCACACCTCATGAATCTCAAGCCTGCCAAGCTAATGAGAGAACCATTATGTGGTCAGTTGACATGGAGAAAAAAGCAACCATATCACTCAGATCGCACACTACTCTCTTAAAAATAAAAGGATACAACATACTAATATGCTGTCTGAAAAAAAAAAAACCTGAGATGGTCATGACTGGAGTGTCTTTTATGCATATAAGGCTGCTTGATTAGATCTGACCTGGTGCTAAACAACTAAATAACAATCTCAGGCTAATGTAAAAAATCAATATTTAAATCGGTTAAAAATTAGATTAAGAAAAAAAGCTAAGAAAAACAAGAACAATGTTTTTCTTTGAGCTGTGAAAAATCACTCTTGGTTCTGTAAATAACTTTCTCTTGATCAATGAAAAATAAAATCCAGCAAAAACAATGTATATCAACAACTGTTAATATGTCATTAGGTCAGCAGTGTAGGTTTTCCATCGTCAAATAGTGTGTCATAGATACAACCTAATCTGCTGGAACCAATCTCACTCAGACCGTTTCTCTACTGTTAATATAGTGCCAACGTACTTAATGTAAGAAGTATCTTTAATTAGATATACAGGCACACCAACAAGTTTTCTGGCAACTTTAGTTTCAGACTCATGCCAGATTATCTATTGTGCTGGATTAAAAGAGGTCATGTGATAGTAATTCTGAGTAAATTCCTAGAAGACCACTGCCTGTTTTATTAATAACGTTTTTGCAACTAATTCTTCACAACATGTTATAAAGTTAGAAACGCTCTTCCACTGCTTCAATGATAAAAATCTAAAGGAAACATTATTTAAAACAAAATCTAATGCCGCATACTAACTTCTGCCCATCAATCTCAGAGGTGCTGTAAAGGGTCATGAACACTGCCCTTCGCTTCTGACTAAAAAGATTTTCTTTTTTAATTATTTCAGCAAGAAAGAGAAAAAAACTCAAATATTTCCTGTTCGATGTCCTCAGCTAAGCAAACTTCACTGACAGGCCAAAGTAGTGAAAATGGAATTACTAAAGTAAATATACAATATTAATCATAGGTTTGAAAAACTAACACCTTTTAAAAAAAAGAGCTTAATTTCTCAGTGATGCAACAGTCAAATGTCGAAAAAACAATTTTCCATATAAATGGTGTCTCTGAGTAGTTAAACCTAAGCAATTTGTATTGAAATATTTTTCATATATATATATATATATATATATATATATATATATATATGCGAGTAAAAATAAATACAAAAAAAGGGGGTTTTGTATGATTGTGTATAGAGGAATATATTATTTTGTTTAGGAGACTTCCAACACTGTCTGTTTTTTATGTTTTATTTATATTCCTGCAAAACCAATGTGGGATATAGAATATGGAATATACAATATATAATATAATATACAATATATAATATAAAATAAAAATGGATGGTACTATGAAATAGAGTATTGAATGTCTTATTGAATATATGGAATATGTCTTATTGAATAGATGAAATATTGAGTGTTCAATATAAAGGATTAAATATATAAATATATAAAGGCGAATATGTATTTTCTATACCTTGTGGTATTTCATCATGGCCGGTATGACAGACTTTAATGCATATACAAATATATATATACATGCATACATAATCATCAACATTACCATTGTTTTCCATGCTGGCATGGGTTAAAATATATAAATATATGTTTCTCTTAGACATTACTGTGCATATGTTTGCATGTTTGTTTTTAGATTTTCAAATCTACCTCAAAACACCTAAATATATATATAAGCATTTTGCACTGCAGGATAGCAGAACAAAGCACCAGAGAAATAATTCTTGGTTTATTCTGATTCCAAATATGTGTCGTTTGTTGACTGCCAGAAAAAAGATTAATCCTATAGGAGAGGTTAATAATATATTTTATTTTGGTCGAGTCTCTTGCTACTCTGAGTTTCACCTGCCCATAAATACATAAATATATACCAAATTTTTTTTATTTATGTCAGTCATAGTAGCAAAGTATTATTAAAAGATTAATTTCTGCCATCAGATTATTTCTAATGTGGTCCGTATTCCCGAGCGTCATACTAATACATCCTTTTGTTATTTACACCACCTGTCCTCGTCTGTTGTTGTTTTTTTCGTATATTCTCCCATATATATATATATATATATATATATATATATATATACACACTCTCTGAGTGGTTGGCGTTAGGAAGGGCATCCAGCTGTAGAAACTCTGCCAAATTTAGATTGGAGCCTGGTGTTGCCATCCGGTTTCACCAGTCCTCAGTCAAGTCGTCCAACCCATGCTAGCATGGAAAGCGGACGTTAAACGATGATGATGATGATGATGATATATATATATAATGCAAGAGAGTT
>NC_068997.1:29662133-29684529 GCF_001194135.2 Octopus bimaculoides
TATATATATAATAATTTAATATTTTCACTATATATATATATATATATATATATATATTAGAGGTCCTCAACTGGGGTCCGTGCATATGACTCTTGAGGGTCCAAGTAAGATTTTGCTGCTAAAACGTTTTTGCCATAGATTGCTTATGTTTCTACAATATTCAAAATATCTTAGCAATTTTTTATACATTTCCAAATATGTAATTCTAAAACTACAATCAGATTAAAAAAAAATTAAATGGCTCTGAAGCAAACAGGAATCAAAGGGATCCACTGGCAAATATGAATAGGGTCTAGTCTTATAAATAGATAAAACAAAATGTAAACTGTACAGAGAAAAGACTTTTCACGGGATGCAACAAATAAGTATAGACAAGCCATGTTCATAAGATACCTGTCTGTCTACTCAGAACGATGCATAGAATGCTATATAAAAGTTTATATATTTATATATTTATTTACTGATGGCAAATTGCTGATTTGTAATGGAGCAAACAAAATATTCTTGATATCTGAACTTTTTTTTAATAACTTTACATAAAGAAAAAGTGTAGTTTTTATAATTAAAATATATAAATAAATGAAAAAATAGAGTCAACTATATTTTAATATTTCCAAGGAAGTGAACACAATGTAAAGAACTTATCAGATAACAAATTTCAGATTAAAATCAAGTCTTAAAATAAGAAAAGCTGATTCATGAACAAAATTTGTCTGGTCTAATCCAATTCCACCACCACCAGCACACTAATTTGTTTCTCTATATAGACATTGCACATTTTATCTTTGCATATACATGCATGCGTATATAGGAAGAGAAGCGTGCGCATGTAAGATATTAAATATATGTCCATCCTCTTGAGTGAGAGAACTGGCTACAGATGACATTATCATCGCCTTGCTCTCTCTCCTAAACTCTATCAAATGTCATCTTTGCCAGTTTGTTATTTGCAGAGCTGAGAGAAACGCCAGAGAGCGAAGTGAAAAAGGGCAAATAACTTTTCTTCGAGGGGTGACAGCCTCGTTTCCACTTGGCGGGCCATCTCTAGACGCCATATTGTGGCCAATGTTTGAAAGATGTGAATGTGGAAGATTTATACCTGTTGCCTCAATAATGCTTTTTGGTGAACTGAAAGCAACACGAAACGATTTATGGACGACTTATCTAACCTTTATTAATTGTCCCAGTTGAAAAATTCCTTCCTTTTTTGCAGGGAAGGTATTCGTTGAAGTCTTCAAAGGTGTACATTAATTTGGATGGATGGATGTATGGCATGGAATAGGCCATCTTGATTGATTTCAACAATTCCAATTTCACAAGATTATCGTCAAGTGGCTACTCATTGAAACTCTTGTGTGTTGCATTTGGATAGTGTATAGATCTATCTACATCTATATATTTATTAATATATAGAGATATCATTTACCTTCGTGGTTGTTTTAATTTTTTTTTTGACCTGTTTGAAGGAGTATCGAAATTTGGCGTGGAGTATTGTCCAAAATTGTTCAAAGGACAGCAGCAGCCGGTGAAATTGCGTATTCTGTCGCAAAACCGAGAAAAATGCCGGCACCTAGCAGGGCACGAGTGTACGCAGATGTGAACACGCACAGACCTCGAGAATATTGGGATTACGAATCCCATGTTGTTGAGTGGGGGTGAGTAAGACAAAAAAAAAAATGTTCATAATGCTTTTTCATGTTATAAAAAAAAAATTGCGTACATTTTGTACGATTAATGAATTCTCTCCTACTCGCACACTATCATTCTAAACACTTCCTTCACTCTCCGTTTTACGAAACGTCTGTATTTGATGTCCACATTATATATATATATATATATATATATATATATATATATATTACGAAGTTAGAATGATGTTCTCTTTGAAGTACCGGATGATCGCAATACATGCCTACATGTCAGTTTCAGCAGAAATATTTTTATGTTTAATGTATTTAAAAGCGCAAAAGAAATTACAAGTATTGAGCGTAAAAAGAAAAATCATTAAATTTTATCTGCTCATTTAACATTGGTGCTTTTTATCCCCGTTTTATATTTCATACATGCTCTAATTAATGTGTGCATTTAATATATATATATATATATATATCTGTGTATATATATATATCTGTGTATATATATATATATATATATCTGTGTATGTATGTATGTGTGTGTTTCTGCCGTTTTTCGTGGTAAGCAGCTTAAACTATTAGCGTGGTCACGTGTGTCATGTCTGCTGTAAAAGAACCTTTTAAAGATAAGATTCCTGGAGAGATTCTTACAATCGGAATCGGTTGCCAGGACTGGTTTCCTCTCTTTTATAATACGTAATTAGAATTAAAGATATCTTCCGCTACTTTCCAATCGAATGTCATATTGTAATTCGATACGTCTTTACGAGGTGTAAATGTTAATAATGAGTAAAGGGTTTTAAGGAACAACCACATCTTACATAGACATTAGGGACTGGCTAGGATTTATAGGGGAAATAGTCACCGTCATGTTATTTTTTAAAGGCATTATGAATCTAACAAAGTGTTGGAATTATAGCAAGGAAAGGAAACCGGGTAACTAACTGTTCCTCGTCACTAAGAGCTTGCCAAAAAGAAAAGAAAAAAAATCCTGATGCTTATTGCTTAGATAGCCAAGTCTTTCGATCAGAAATGATCGAGAAAAATAGGAGCTGAAGACGTTCATGTTTTAAAAGATAAATGAAATGAAATTTTTCGTGTGTAGGATTCGAAACCTGACTTATGGATTCACTTTGTCACGAACTTAGTGCTTCATCTCTGCGTTGGTCACTATAATGATAAAAATAATTAAAATAATACGAATTTAAAAAAATATTATTTTAATGTCGGCATGTGAGACTTGGAATTTGTAGGAGAGGAAAAAAATCGGAACTAGTGTTTCACATCGTAATAGCAATAATAATATAATGATTCAATTAGTTTTTTTTTTTTGCCTCTTTTGTCTATTATGGTATATTCTGGTAACAAAGAAATCCTCCAGTTTTTGCTGTGAATTCGGTCAAGTTGGTGGGAAAGAACTAACTCCTCGTTTATATTAAACCTCAAATGACTAAATTTAATGGTTCAGACAAACATTGACATCATTTAAATTGATGAAGAGTATTGAATTTGTTATTTTAATTGTTTTAAGTACAATCAGTGATTCGAAAACTATGTACGACGTACTTTTTTTTTATTTTATTTTAAAAAGCTTGGATTCTATTAAAAATTAAGCGATGTATATTTTGTGTGTGTGAGAGGATAGATAGATACAATCACACTTGCACATCTACATTTGTTCTTATTTCATTGTCATACATGTTTTGTCATTGATATTATTTTGTCGAATTGTCTGCCAATCCAAAGATGGCATTGAGCAAAGCATGAACGTCACATTTTCTTAATTTCTTCCAACATAAATTTGGGATCTGATTCCCATGTAAGATATTTGTAATTGTTGGTGAATCTGATTTCGAATCCTAAATTGGAACTTATTCACTTGTCGCTTAATGTTAAGATGTATGATTGCCACAACTTCCTATCCCCCGCCCCACAATTTTTGTAAATCGTCCATAGGGGTTACTTGGTTTATAAGTTATGTCCATGTGATTAATATTTGACCTTGTGAAGTGAGATCTTATTAAAAATGGAAGCTTCTCACAGAAGTAGTGATCGCCGCCAACTCCATTCATCTGCGTATATTTTAGGCTGCACATTGTCCCTTTCCCTCTTCGCCGAAGTCTCCCCCCCCTTCATTCTGTATTGTTCATACTTAGGGGTCGGGGAATGTTGAATAAACGAAACGGTAGTGTCCCAGACGCTAGACATAAATTGACTGAGGGAAGGGAGAAAGATGCCCGGCCAGTAGCAGATTTTTCTCTTACCCTTTTCACACCAGACCCCTTTATATATATTAAAGATCGAGTTAATATATTCATTGTAGGAAATCGGTTCATTTAATTAGTGTATATTAATATTTAGTGTCTGGATTTTCGACCGTTTCCTTCAAGTTCGACTCTTCCGTTTTTTCACTCTCTTTTCTCTTCTCTCTTTTCTTCTCACTTTATGATAGCTTCCGTTCTGACTTGCTGTCATTTCTTACTGATATAAAATCTCATTGTTAAAAAGTCTAACCGTTAGTTTTAAAATATTCGTTTCCTCCTTTTAAATTCCTATTCCTTATTCGGTTTGTTATTAATGTCGTTATTGTTGCAATTGTTGAAAATATTAGCAAGTATTATCGACGCGTAAAAGATTGAAAAAAAAATTTTTTTTTCACAAATATGTGTGTTTGATGGATTATGAAATAAATCATTGAGAGAAACGGTATAGAATCACCATGTAAGCACTCCTGCCCCAATCTACCCAACATCCTAGTATTGTTTTACTGAGTCTAACTGATGATTTCATCTTAATACCCTCATCAACGTAAAAATGGCGGTGGCGGTAGCGAGGACAGAGTTATAATAATGAGAAGAGTAATAATCACAATAATCTATTTTTTTTCTTCTTAGAGACAAGCCTGATGTTGTAAGAAAAGGACTTGTAGTTTATAGAATCGATCTAATGTCTTACCGGTACTTAAAACTCCAAATGAATGAATGCTCAAATCGACAAAAGTCGGCAAAATTTGAACAGCTGCAATTAACCAAACTAAATAGTCAAGTACAAGATTGGATCTTTATTTTGTTAGTCATATCAAAAATAATAACGAGACCTAAGCACGAGGTCAGCAAATTTATGAATTATTTTATGGAGTAGTGTGGTCGATTTAATCAACTCTAATATTTTAATGCTTACGAAAGGCAAATATAAAACTCCGGTGGGATTTGAACTCGGAACGTAAAGGGACGTAACTAAATACAGCGACGCATTTCATCTTGGCTTTTTATAATATCTTGATGTTTTCTATTAAGATAATTTATGATAAGTTAGCAAAACGATTATTCTGAAATGTTCGCTTTCAGAAATCCCATCATTTAGAAAACTGGGAAAGCACCCTCTTATTATTATTTCATACATATTCTTGATAGCTGTAAATTAAACTGTGCTTTACCCTTTGGAACAGATCACTATGAATATAGATCCCTTAATTCCAAATTGTTACGTATTTTTTTTATAAATGTTCAATGAAACAATATTTCTTTATAATTTAAGCTGTCGTAGGTTTTAACCCTACGCCAGGCTTTTTTTCGTTTCATGTTGATTCAGTGTGTTTGTCTCCTGTTCAGGCATGGCTGTGTGGTTTAGAAGTTCGCTTTGCAACCACGTGGTACAGATTAAGTCCTACTGCGTGGCACCATGGGCAAAGTGTCGAGCCGACCAGTGTTTTGTGAGTGAATTTGATAGATGAAAACTGTGCGGAAGACTCGTATGTGAGCGTGCGTCTTCGAATTTGTTCCTCTACCGCTTGACAACCGGTGTTGGTATGCTTACGTCCCTGTAACTTAGAGGTTCGGTCAAGAAGGGTCCCATAGATTAAGTACCAGACTTAATGAGATCATGCCCCAGCATGGCCGCAGTCTGATTTCAAGCAAGTGAAAAAAAAATAAGTAGATAAACGCTGGAATGTTTCAGATAAAATATGTTTTCTGATGAAGATGATAAAACTATATAATTCGAATAATTTTGTATTTATTTGAAGCATGGGTTTTTGGAAAAAAGAATCTACTTAATATGTATCTCTGTGAGCAAGATTTACATGTAACATTTGTTTTATTTAAATATTTATTTGATCTTGGTCTTTATTCATGCTAGTTATCTGTTCTTGGTTACACCATCTGTTCTGTAGTCAGTCTATTTATTGCCAAAACCAAATGTAGTTGTCATCAAATTTCACGAAGGAATGATATCTTGGTTTACTGAAACAAAGTTCTTAATTTTCAATATTAGGGGATATAAATTGAACGAGCACTATATTTCCTTGTCAATATGAAACATAAGAAAATATGTATAAATTTACATAATTTTCACTGATAAAATATATTTGTATTTATAGAAAAGATGTTACAGTAATTATGATACCTATTGCATCTCTTGTAACGTATAAGGCAAATATGCTTTTCATTTAATGTAGTGTGTGTGTGTGTATATATATATATATATATATATATATATATATATGTATATATATATACACACACACACACACACACACCCGTTTGTATGTGTATATGAGAGAGAGAGAGAGAGAGAAATAAAGAAATAAAAGCAGGAAGTCATTTAATGGTTTATGGTAAGTCACCGAAACTCGTACAAAAAAAAAAAAACAAGCTTACCCAGGAACAAACGTTAATAAGCATTAGTTTTGTAATATCTCATTAGAAATTATGTGCTTTTGCATGTAGGGGCTGTATTGCCTTTTTTTTTGTCTTATTTATAATTTTAAAAGTTATCTTTAACTTGATATCATACTTCAATATTCCATTTTGATCTCTTTTCTTTCAAAGAACAGAAAAATTACTTATGGTCACTTTTTGTTAGATATGTGATTTGTATTTCTTTTGTAATATGAAACTAATTCACCAGGACTCAGTACTTTAGCCATTGGTTGAACATAAATTAATATACATACAAACATATAGACATACCTTTCTTGATTTTATAAGCCATTTGCTTCTAATAATGCTGATTCATTATGGCAATGTTTTCTCATCATCACTGATGATTTTGGAAAAACTCCAAATGCATGAATATATAAGATCATTTGGACAGGGCAAAACTTTTCTCATTTCAACTTGGGCTCTTAACATTTTGGCTATTTGTGTGGTATTCGTTTTGCTTCTAGTTTACCTGTAGAATATTCTTTAATCATTATCTGTTATACTCATACAGAGTATTATTATTCCTAATCTCAAACAGCTGTTTTTCCATATGTTAAGAGAACTGTTAAATTTTGAATTCATGTATTTTTCTGTGAGTAATTTCAGAGAGGAATTAATGAGCTCTGGTTTTCTGTGAAGGATTTTCTGAAGTCAGGGAATGGCGAGCAGCTGAAAAGTTGAATGTATCTGAATATTATTTTAAAATGTGGACAGGAATACTCCCAAGACAAATTAATTTTGAAGAAAGAATTCAGTACTTTGTTTATTGGAGTGTGTGTGGCTGTGCAGCATCAGTGGTGATTCATTTTTCACATGAAATGTGAAAAGGTGAAATGGGATGGTTTTGAAGAATATACTAAGAGATGTGATTCAGCAGTAGTTATCAGTAAAAATTTGCTCCAATATTTGATTCTGGTTGCAGTCCTTTATGCTATATGGTCATTTAGGCCACATACTGAAGATTTATATCTTCTAAAACAAATATTAAGCAGTGAGGAATTTACAATCCTGTCGTTTCTGGTTCTCATTCAATGTGCTGTACTTTGGGCAAGTGTTTTTTATCTTAAGGAGTTCAATGAAATCAAAACCTTTGGTGAAATTTAGTAGTACATGGAAAATGTGCAGAAACTGCTCAGTAACTTCCATCAGGAGTCGCATTCTCCTTCATCATCAAAGATGCAGGAATGGATCTGTGGGTAAGAAGTTCACCTTGTCATCTCTCAAAGTTTTCAAGTAGCTGCCAGATGGAGGCCTGTACAAATATTTGAAATAAGAGTTATCTATGTCTTAATGTCTCAGTGAGGTGTAGTTCCCACAATTAAATAACCACTGAATGGTACAATATAGATTCCATCTGGTGGTACAGTCCACTTAGCTCTAAATATGTACCATGTTGCAGTGCCATACATCAGTCTATATGTAAGTACCATCAAATTTGTGCAGTTCTCACATATGTAAAAAGATACTATGTGGTGGTATTATAAATAGTGCCATTTGCACAGTACCCTGGCTGCCAAACAGGTGGATTGTGTTCAAGAAAGGCTTCAGTCTGCCAAGTCAGTGAGTTAAAACAGATGTTTGCTCTCCTGCTGCAGAGGTTTTGTCCTGGCATTTTATAAGTATATGGAAATATTTAAGGGTTTCAGCTGTGGCACTACACATGCACTGCATGTAGGCATAGCTGTGTGATGGAGAAATTTGCTTGCAACCACAAGGTTTTGGTTTCGTTCCCACTGTGCAGCACCTTAAGCAAGTATCTTTTATCTTCACAGTTCAACCCATAACCTTGTGAGAATTTGATGGATGGAACCTGTAAAAATTCCATCGTGTATAGGTGTGCATGTTTGTATCAACCTCTTGACATTAGCATACTGATTGTAAACAGTTGCCATTCTGACAAATGGGCCATTTGTTTGCAATATTTCTTGCAAATTTTGAAGTGTTCATTGTTTGAAGGAGTAGCGGAAATACTACCTTGCTTGAAAGCAAGTGAGAGCTGGCAATAGGGAAAACATCTGTAGGAAACCAGCCTCAACAAGTTTTGTCTGACAGGGCATCCAGCTGTAGAAACCCCATGCCAAAACAGACACTGGACTATGATGCAGTCCTTGACTCATTGGCTCTTTGTCAAATTGTCCAGCCCATACCAGCATGGAACATGGATGTTAAATGATGTTAAAATGATGATAATATTGGTGGATAAGATAGCAGAATCAGTGGGGTGTCAGATAAAATATATTGTGGTTGCCTTTCTTTACATTCTGAGTTCAAATCATAAATTCTCTTTGATTTTTATGCTTGTGAAGAATATTAGTTTCCATGAGGCTAATGTGAATGTCCAGTTCTTTCAAAATGTCTTCCAATCTCACCAATAACAATACCAGATTTCCAAACAATATACTGTTGGAGGAGTTGAGATAAATTGAAAACATATGATATATAAATAAATACAGAATAATAATAATAATAATCAAAAAGCTTAAATGGCATGGCTTTGTTGTAAGAAGTTTGCTTCCCAACCACAATGGTTCCAGGTTCAGTCCTGTTGCGTCTCTCCTTGGGCCAACCAAAGCCTTGTGGATTTGGTAGATGGAAGTTGAAAGAAGCTTGTATATACTTGTGTATGTTGTGTGCCCCCTCTCCCTCCCAACTTGGCAGCTGGTGTTCGTATGTTTGTGTCCCTCTAACTTAGCAGTTCAATAATCAAATCAAACATCGAAAGAGTGCATTTCAATGAGTGTAACATGGCCGTATTGCATCCAGCTAGGCCTCATTGGAAATGTTAAATTTTGTGGGGAAAAGAAGATATTTTATGAATACCAGTGCAATATTGAAACTTGATAGAATTTAAATTTATAATTGGAAAATACATTGAAAATGTTCACACATGGATATATGGTTAAGAGACTTGTTTTGCAGCCATGTGGTTTCGGGTTCAGTCCTGCTACACAGCACCTTGAGCAAGTATCTTTTACAAACACCCTGAGCCAACCAATGCCTTGAGAGTGAATTTGGTAGACAAGCTGTATTGAAACCTCTGTATGTATGTGTGTCTATATATATCATCATCACCATCATTGTTTAACATCTGCTTTCCATGCTGGCATGGGTTGGACGGTTTGACTGAGGACTGGCAAGCCAGGAGGCTGCACCAGGCTCCAATCTGATTTAGCAAGGTATCTACAGCTGGATACTCTTCCTAACGCCAACCACTCCAAGAGTGTAGTGGGTGCTTTTTACGTGCCAGTCAGGCGGCACTGGCATCAGCCACGACTACGATTTCACTCGGTTCAACAGTCTTCACAAGTATGACGATTGAAGAGTGGTTTCAAACGGGCCAGTTATGTGACACTGGCATCAGTTACAAGTACGATCTCACTTGGCTTGCTGGGTCTTCCCGGGTCTTCTCAAGCACAGTATATCTCCAACGGTCTTGGTTGTCTGGTTGCCTCTGTGAGGCCCAATGTTTGAAGGTCATGCTTCACCACCACATCCCATATCTTGTTGGGTCTCCCTTTCACAGGTTCCCTCCACTGTTAGGGTCTGACACTTCACACAGCTGTCCTCATCCATACACAACACATGACCATACCAGCGCAGTGATCTCTCTTGCACACCACATTTGATGCTTTTAATGTCCAATTTTTCTCTCAGGGTGCTTACACTCTGATGTGTATGCACACTGATATTACATGTCTAGCAGAGTATACTAGCTTCATTTCTTTCAAGCCTATGTATGTCCTCAGCATGTTACAGCCCATGTTTCACTGCTGCATAGCATAGCTTTTCATTCACAGGCATCATACACTCTACCTCTCACTCTGAGGGAGAGGCCCTTTGTTACCAACAGAGGTAGAAGCTCTCTGAGCTTTGCCCTGGCTACTCTTATTCTAGCAGCTACGCTCTCAGAGCATCTGCCCACTGCTACTGACATGGTCATTTAGGTAACGGAAGCTATCAACTACTTCTAGTTTTTTCACCCCCTAGCATGTGACGGAATCTGTTTTCTGTACATCTTCGGTGTTTATTGCACCTGTGCAACTGCCACACACAAAAACTATCTTCCTAGTTAAACTTCCTTTGATATTGCTGCACCTCTTATGTGTCCAAAGCTTGCACCAAGTACATGTTATGGAGTTTCTACCTACACCTTTTCAACAGATCGAGCAGGGCCAGCTACCTGAAGGGATTTGTGATTTGTCCACCTTCCCACTTACTAAGACTTTGGTCTTGTATGTGTGTATGTATATGTGTGTGTGTGTGTGTATATATATGTGTGTGTGTGTGTGTGTGTGTGTGTGCATCTGCAGGCACCACCTCAATTAAAGTTATGATTTTCAGAAGCCAAATGAGACGGTGTGGCCATATTGTTTGAATGGCGGATGAATGCATGCCCAAACAGCTGTTTTATGGTGAGTTTGCAGAGGGGAAATGCTATCAGCGTAAACCTAAAAAAAGGCATAAGGACTACTATGAAGTCACTTGGAATGGATCCAGAGGACATAGAAACCCTTGCTTCAGACTGAGCTGGATGGTGAACAAAAGTGGAGTGGGGGTGAAAACGTTTGAAGAGGCCAGGATAAATGCATACAAGACTCGAGAGATTTAAGGAAGAATGTTACAATCAAGAAAGTGAATCGTAATGACCCTTTTGTGTGCACAGTTTATGACAGACCATACCATTCTTTTGCTGGGCTCAAGTCTCATTTGTGAACCCATGGAAAATGAACCTTCACCAACTATTCTGCCTATATGTCTGTGCACACCTTTCAGTGCAATGTATGCCATAAGGTCTACAAATCTAATGGAGGCCTCAAAAGACATTTTAAGATCCACAAAAATCAGAACTTATCTGCAGCTCTTGGTGGCCCAAATCGTTTCAGAACATTGTCGGGTTTAAAAAGCCACATCAGATGCCATGATGGTTCTAAGGTGTATGTACAGGAGGTGGTTAAACTCTGCATAAGGAGTAGACAACTACCACATATGTGTGTATATATTAATCATTGTCATTTTAATGTCCATTTTCCATACTTCTTTGGGCCAGACAGAATTTTTTGAAAGCCAGATGCCTTCCTGTTGCCAACCCTCACCAAATAAAGTAATATTTCCCTATGACATATTTTCGTGGAAGATAGGAAATAGCCAGCACTTGTATGTGATGTGAAGGCAAGGAGATTTGTATACATACATATATGACTGGTTTCTTTCAGTTTTTGTCCACAAAATTCATTCACTAGGCTTTGGTCAGCTGGTGACTATAAATGATACTTGCCCAAGGTGCCACACAATGAGACTAAACCTGGAATCCTGTAGTTGTGAAGTGAACTTCTTAACGTGCAGCCGTCTCTCCAACAGACTTTAGTTTCTCTTTACCAAATTTCACTCCAGTGGATTTGGTTACTGGAAAACTTTGCCTGTGATAGGTTTCTACAGATTAGACCAACACTTTATTGCTGCTTGTACAGTGGTTTTTATTGTTTGATTTACGTAAAAGCACTCGCTACACTCTCAAAGTGGTTGGCATTAGGAAGGTCATCCAGCTGTAGAAACTTTGCCAGATCAGATGGAACCTGGTGCAGCCTCTGGCTCACCAGTCCTCAATCAAACTGTCCAACCCATGCCAGCATGGAAAGTGGACGTTAAACGATGACAACTTCCATTGCAGCATGTAACTTTAGTACGTTTAGCTATTCTTGATAGGGTTTCTAATTCCAATCAGTTTTCTAACATTGTATTCTGCCTTAGAGGAGTTTGTTCTTTTTTTCTGCATAGTAGATGACTGAGATGCTAAAAATCTAATTTGTTTATTTAGTAAATTAGATTTTCTTCCAGTAAGGTATTTAGAATCTAATATTACTTTTAAGCATTTCTGTAGATTTATTTTGTCAGCCACACCCTTGCAGGATGACAACTACAGTGAATTTAGATTTTTACACTGCTTCATACTTGAGTGGATGTAATCAGCTTTATGTAATACTGTAGCAAACAGTTTTTTTTTTAAAGAATATTATTCACATGGCATATTTCTGGTTTTCTCTTGAAATGCAAAATTTACTAAGAGTTTTGTGTAAATTATTTCAATAGTTTTTGGTACAGAGGTGTTTTAATATGTTTGTTGCACTAGTATATTAAAGAAAAAAATTTGGTTGATTTTCTTAGAGAAATCAACGTGGAATCATATATATGGGCGTCTTCTGTCATAGTCTTGACCAAGTCCACTTGAGTGAAATTTGTTGAACAGAAACTAGAAGCATGTTAGAGGGACTAGTACTGTTCTTTGATGGTGGGCTTAATCTGGTGCCTTATTTAGCATCACCTGGCCCATGGGTGTGTTTAGTGGTGTTTTCTTTTTTGCAAGCAGTTGATCAAGGTCTCTGATTTAAAGGTGACACAAGATCCCTGAAATATCATGGGTGTTGCCCTTCATCTTTGAATTATTTTTAAAAGATTCATTGGAAAATTAATCCTCTAAATGAATCTCTAAAACTGGCTTTTGGGAAACTTTGGCACTCAGTGAATTTTGGCAATTCTTTTTTTCTTTATATGGTTTGGGTGGTATATAACCTTTCTTAATTCATTTTACCTCAGCCAATTCAGTTTTCTTGAGTTTCCTGCTTAATTCCTCAACGAAGCAAATGGTTGTGAATAAAAACTTCATATTCTTTTAAGTATTACTGAAATTTAATCATTGTCTTCCAATTTGGTTTTTTACTGGTTTGTTTTTCTCTTCACAAGAAGCTTGATTTACGAGTCTTGAACTTGTCAATGTACATTGCCTTAATCTAAAATTCTCTATAGTATGGCAATAAAATGCATGACTTGGCATATTTATTCTTTTATTTTTTTTTTACTTGTTTCAATCATTTGACTGCAGCCATGCTGAAGCACAACCTTTAGTACTTATTCCATTGGTCTCTTTTGAGGAACTGCTAAGTTACAGGGACGTAAACACACCAACATTGGTTGTGAAGTGATGGTGGACACACACACGACAGGCTTCTTTCAGTTTCCACCTACCAAATCCACTCACAAGGTTTTGGTTGGCCTGAGGCTATAGTAGAAGACGCTTACCCAACGTGCCATACAGTGGGACTGAACCTGGAACCATGTGGTTGGATAAGCAAGCTTCTTACCACACAGCTGCTCTTGGTTACTTTCTTTGGATATGTGACTAGACTTTTGATGACTTGTTCTAATTTTTTATGATATTCAGTTAAGCTTATTAGATTAAAATTTTACTTTGTATTTCTTTGTGACTAGTTTTATATTTTTATGAACCTTTTTTGGAATTTCATCATATAACCTGTATATTTGATGAAAAGAAATTCTCTGTATCATCAGTAATAGCAGATCATTAAATGTCTAGTTGAGGACTGATGAACCTTTTTGTATTTGAAGGCCGCATTAAAGACAAGTTTATCAAATATATAAAAAGAAAGTATTTCTGTATACATTTTTGCAAATATAATTTTATTAAAGTAAGAATTGTTTCAGAAAGTCAAACACGAGGGCTTCTAAGACTAGATTTTCCTCTCCAGCTCTAGTAATATTATTGATCTATAAATCAAATGGCTTTTTTTCTGAATGTCAAGATATATCAATTGGTAACCTTAATTATTTTCATACTGGTTTTAGTGATAGGAATGTGGCCATACTAGGGTATTGTCTTCAAGGGTTTTAACAAATTATATTGTTTGTGCATATTTTAGTACCCAATTTATTGATCTTTGTCCTTTTTTAAAAGGTTGGGTTTACTTTGAGTTGTGTCTATTTTTAGGGAATTACCTCATTGCAGAGTAAATACCGCTAAGACTAAAATCAGAACCAAGCAGTTACAAAACTTTTTTAAGCACGCAACCATGCTTGTTGTTCAGTTTTAAAGCATTTAAATTTAGATTCAAGATTCTCGAAAATTTCTAAATTTTCTTGATTGATTCTGTTCTGCAATGAGAATGCAATCATCTATATATTAAACCTACCAAAAGAGCTCTTGTTTTAATTTCACTGTAAGGGCTTTGTCATAAAATCATTTTTAGTCATGTTCTGCAAATATGGCCTGCAAACTCTTCCACCATTCTACAAAACCATTAGGATATGCAAATGTGAGGAGCCACGTTATTTTGGTAAAGAACATTTGTATTTCTAGACAGGTATGCTAATACTCTAAAACAAGGAAAGTTACATTGAAATGGTTATTCTTTCAGATTGATATAGTTTTACTTTCTACACTATGATGCTTGTCACAGTAATGGATTGGATAAGCTCAGTTAAAGTTGCTGAGTTTTGCTGATGGCTGTATTAACTTAGGCCAAGATAAATGTGTGTAATGTTCAGTGGCTAAATAGTGTCAATGTTGGCTCTCATTTCTGCAGATTTGGGAATCCATTGATTTATTACTTTCTCTGTGACAAATTGGTTTTCTGCTGAGTGAGGAACCATTGCAGAATATTAAAAATCTAATTTGGAATAAACTGCTGACAAATTGTGTAAAAAGTAAAGATTTGCAAAATTTAAAAACTGGTTATAAAAACAAATGAAATGGAAAGATGATAACCAAATGAGAAAATGCCAAAAGTTCAATGTTAATTGTCTGAAGTAGGTTAAAGGAGAGACCTGAATGCGTGTTATTGGTGAATTGTTAGTATAACAGACCCAGATCTTTAACTTTGATCTCTGACATCATCCAAGAACAGGCTGAAATAATGAATTGTTATACACTCTGTCCAGCTCCAATGTAGTTGATAATTTGAACTTTGATTGAACAGGGACTGGGCTTTTGAGAGGTACTGGTGCAGTACTTGAAAATAAATGCTGTTCCTACTTTGTAATTTGATGTGTTAGAATTTGGAAAGAGAAGACTAAAAAATATTTCCCTCATTTCAAATGCAAATTTTTAAATTTACAAAATGGTCCAGCTCATTTTTTAAATACATTCTCTAAGGTATGTGTGATTAATGTTCAGATTCATTTGTAAGTGATGAGAGGGAGGAGTGGGAGAAAGGGGTTATTGTGTGTGCAGTCTCTGAGGAAGGCATACAGTTTTACAGTGGGAGTGATTGGAGGAGGAGGAGAAGCTGGTACAACAATTGGCTTTGCTGATACTTTTATTATAGAGCCTCTGTTTGCTGCATTAATTTTGACATATGTCATCTTGTGCTGATATCATCTTCAGTTTGTATAACCTTGCTCTAAATCAGTTAGTAATTATTTTTTTAAATTTGCTAAATTCTTGCCTTCGTTACCTGTTCAAGTGGAATTTGTTCATATAATGCAGAATGTCATTCTGAGAATTATGCTGTAATTTTCTATATCAGTGATTTAAAGGAGGAAAAAACAATAGATTTAAAATGTTATTACAAAGAAAAATAAATGTGACTACTTAATTATTTAAAAAAAAATCCCATGTAGGTGAATTTTGCTTTTCATCCTTTCAGGGTTGATACAGTACCAGTTCAGCATAGTGGAATGTTGAAAGATACGCTGCAGCATCTGTTCCTCTTGTGTTCTGAGTTCCTATCTTAACCTTCTGTCACCCATAAGAATGGCCATAGGCTTCAAAAGTCCTTAAGCAAGTGCTTAAGTGTATCAGCTGATCTCTCTCAATACTAATACATCAGCTAGTTACCCAACCAGTGATATATGCATCCATGGGTATAGCTGTGTGGTTATGAGATTTACTTTGCAACCATGTGGCTCTGAGTTCAGTCCAACTGCGCAATATGTTGGGTATTTTCTACTAATATTGTCTGTCTGGTTAATACTTTGTGAGAAGAAACCCCCTTCTCTCTCTTTCTCTCTGAAACAAGCACACACACACACACACACACACACATGCTGTGTTAGTCTTCTGTGTAAAAGTTTGTGTGTTCTCAATGCAATGACAGTAAGGATGAGGGGAACTGTTTGGGAAACAGTTAAAGCTTAGTGATGATAGACAAGCATTCAACCAGAGCAAACCTATTTCAGTAAGTGTTTCTCCTCTAACATGTGCTAGTAATGAGAAAAGAATTGTAGAGCTGGATGAATGGGTACACGTGCATGCCAGCACACCTGTGCTTCCACACTCACAGCACTCTTTTACTATATTCATTTTGACTTGACATATATATACATGTAAGAAGACAGATGATGGGCTTCTTTCAATTTCTCTCTACCAAATCCAATCGCAAGGCCTAAGTCTACCCAGAGCTAGTACAAGAGGGTTCTGAAAAGTTCCTGGATTTGGGTAAAAGAAAATACAGGAGGACCAGTTATGATTTTATTGAACATGTTTCCCTCTCAGGTTCACACACATATTGTAGTGGTCCTTCTATCTTTCTAAGCCCTGTAAAAGAACTTGGAAGGTTGGGCCTCTAACCAGGCCTTTCACGATACCCTTAAAGCCAGGAACTTTTAAGCACCCCTTCGTAGAAGGCCCAGTAGTAGAAGACACTTGCCCAAGGTACTGCACAGGGCGACTGATCCTGAGGTAACATAGATGGGAAACCAGCTTCACCTATGTTTGCCCTTTCAGTATTTACATAATGAAAAGGCTTTGATCACTATTTGATGTGATTTTGAAACAATTTAATTTGCATTATCATTGAAATTTTCATAACTTTCAGTTTATCATTAAAGTTAAAAATGTTAAATTTTGATGTCAATTTAAAAATGCATGGAATTTTCTTTTACTTCTATGATTAACTTTAAAGGATATATAAGGTTTGATTCCCTGGTTCAATTTTTATATTATGTAATATGATCTTGAAATTCTTAACAACATCTAATTAAGTTTTCATTAAGCTGTTCGACATAACAAGTAGTTAAATCACAATCAGGATAATTACAAACTAATGGCTTCATTTTTGATAAAATAACTAACCTTAGTGAAACAAATCAGAAGGCATCGGCTGGCAATGAAAGCATGCATGAGATTAAATGCTTGTTAGTATTTAGTATTATATTAAAGTGCTTCATTTGTGAGATTCAGCAAAGGCTCAGTTGAAGTGTTGGACTATTATTTATTTACTAATCTTTTATTTTTCAGTCATTAGACTGTGGCCATGCTGGGGCACTGTCTTTGAAAAATTTTAGTCAAACAAATTGGCCTCAATGCTTACTTTTTAAAGTCTGATACTTATTCTATCAGTCTCTTTTGTTGAACTTCTAAGATATGGGGACATAAACACACTAACACCAGTTGTCAAGTGCTGGGGTGGAGGAGACACACTTGCATCTATGCAAATGTGTGCGTGATGGATTTCTTTCAGTTTCTATCTACCAAATCCACTCACAAAGCTATAGTAGAAGACACTTGCAGTGGGACTGAACTTGGAACCATGTGGTTGGGAAGTAAACTTCTCACTATACAGTCATGTCTCTAAACTTTTTAATAGTCATCCAATCCTGTTAAATAAAATGATAAAAATGTCAATCTAGGAATCTGGTTCATTTACAAGTAAAGAAATTACTCCGCCCTCATTTTCTTTACTTGTTCAGATGCTTAGTCAGTCTTGTAAGATATCAAATATACACTTCACCATTTGAAATGGTCCAGAACTTGGCATGAACAATACGCTATCTCTCACATCCTGCTACAAAAGAAATAGATGGAATTTGTGAATATTTATTATCTTGAAAAATTATTTACAGTAAACAACTCAAAGGTGTGTGTTATTGGTTTGTTTTTAAGTTCTTCTCTAATCTGTTATTGATGCCAATTTTTCATTTATCAGCTTTTAAATTATTGCTTTTAATGAAGCTTATTTCAATTATTACTGAAAATTGTATTGAATCTAAAAGCGAATCTGCTTTCAATGTTTAGTTTACAGTTGATGTTACAAAAATCCCTGTTCATATGTTGTTAATTATCTCAGAATTAAATACTTAATCAAACTGTTATTTTACTACATATGCATTTCGGAATTAAATCGAATTACAAAACACTGACAAAATTGGAGAAAATTCCATAAATACTGTCTGTAATTCTATATTGACTTGAATGGGAAAATTTGTTGCTCAAGAAGGACTTCAGTTTGAACAATTTTCATGTTTCATATTTAGATGCTTTTTATTAAATTCATTCAGTTGTTAAACAGATAAAGCTTGGAATTAAATGGTTTCGATTTACTGTTAGGTAACTTTTGGCCAGCGTTGTATATATGTGTGTGTGTTTATGAATGTGATGCTTTTTGGATATAGTTGACATCATTGTAATTAAGTTAAGGAAATAGTCTTGTTAATGTGTTGAATCTTTTCAGAAGGGCTTTTAAAGTTTGTGTGTGTGAGAGAGAGAGTTATGAGTTATATATAGTTTAAACTGAATTGTTTTTGGTTGCTTTTGTAGCTATATGTACTCAATAATTGTATTTAATTTCAAGTTGAATTTCAACAGCTCTAGATGGATGGGTAATCACAGCCTTTCAATGGTTCCAATTCAGTTATTTTGTCTGTAGGGGTATTATAAACGTTGATCACACAGGCTGTCTTGGTTCCCCACTACAACTAATGCATACCCCCCTTCCTTTTTTTTTCATCTTGTACATTCCGTTCACATTTGCCTGTATTAATCCTCTTTTGTGCTTGTTTCATTTGTCAACTTTCACTGGTTGGCTTTAAAGACCATATGCATTCCAGTCTGGCTTGCTTCTCTCTGTATTGTCCAAAATTTTAATCTTAACTGTTCTTAATGGAATTATTTCTTCTGTTTTTAAATTCTGAATATTCCTAAGAGGTTTTGTGTTCTCATTACTTAATCTTGGTTGACAGAAGAAGTTTTTGGACTTGGTATGGATGACATGTGTGAAACCCTATTCTGTCTGTATTTAATATACAGAATGCTCCTCTGGGGCTATTCTCCTTCAAATATATTATTGTTTACATTGTACTTTGCTATAGATCTTAAATAAGGCAATTCTTTCGCAGTTCAGTCTTTATGTCAAACATCTGTAAATATTAATTGCATGAATATCCACACACACGCAAGTAACAAAAAAAAAAAAAAAACTTGTTTGAAGTTGAATTTGAAATGTCAGGAATTTGAAGAATCTGTTGCCAGTTGATTATTGTCATGCTGGCAGTGTGTGATTGGCTGGAATGTATTTTTAGATGGTAGTAAAAGTAGTAATATTTTAAATTAGTTTGCATAATAAAAGGCCTTTCTATAGAATGTGCTAAGGTTAGCCTTTCCAATGAAACTGCAGCAGAGACGGTGAAGGTGGAGAGTTCCTCAATTACTAAAAATACATTGGAAAATTGATGCTTATTGGTTACGAAAGATACAGTTGTGGTTTATACTTGTTTGTCTTTGCATCAGCAAGTGCCTCAGTAGATAATCAATTTAATCAATTGTAATAAATTATAGATTATATAATCAGATAATTTAAGTTCATACTAAAATTTGGTCTTGAAATCTAAAAATATTCACCTGTCTATTGAAATAAACATTGATTTCAGAGAGCTGATAGCAAAGGAAAATAGATCAATCTTGGACTTTGGAAAATTCTATGTAGTTTGCTCAGGTTGCCTGTTATAATTACCAAATCTTGCTCAACAAACTATTGTCATCAAAATTGATCTTATTTTAAGACCTGAACTTCAAGTGTTCAGGTGGTTTGTTATTTGGATTGCATTTTGAAAGTTTATAAGGTGCATCTCAGATTTGGATGGCCCTTTCATGAACCATCATCTCATTATTAATAATGCAAACTCTGACATTGTGTTTAAAAGATGTAGATTGACTTTATGGGATATCTTTTCTGGAAAAAAAAAAAAAGAAGAGCACCATATAAGCTGTCAAAAACAATAATTGGCCCATAGGTTCTGTTACCTAGGTTACTGAAACAGCTGTGTAGGTGGATGTTGTGAAAGCATAGCCAGTCAGGACAGGTTGGGAAAGGTTCAACATGCTATTGTTACCCCTTTTTGATAATAAAGGGATTTCCAAGTGTATAAAGCTTGTGTATAAAATGCAATGTTGCATAGTAAATAAACCTGAACAAGGAATGTGGAGAATGTGGGAAGACTGTAAAGGCAGAAAGTGAGCATAGTTCAGTAGATGTGTAATGTGAGCAGTGATTGTGAATGATAAAAGAGGTGAGATAAGGGAGGAAGAAGAATGGGTGGAACCAGCTGTGCTGGTGTTGTCATGTGCTGCGTATGAAAAATGACAGATGAATATGCAGATGTAGGATGAAATGGTGATGATTGATATCAGGATGATGAGGGCTGGATACTGTGCTGAGGAACGATCGAATCTACACAAGCAGAGAAAGAAAAAAAAAACTCATTTTACAATAGCTTTGAATCTGAACCGACATACTGTATCCAGAATGCTTACCTATATATTCAAAGCATTTGACCTGTGGATTAAAATGAATTAAGGCATTTAACATATTGATTTCTAATTTAAGATCTTTCTATGCTTGTATGATTTGAAATAATTTGTGTGTGTGTGTGTGTGTGTGTGTGTGTGTGTGTGTGTGTGTAGACATACAAAACACTTAATTTCTGATCATTATTTTGCCAGACATCTGAGAAATGGTGTGGAATTCAGTGTGATGGTAGGATTATTTGTGGCCAAGTGTTAGGTTGAATGAAACGGCAATTATAAAACTTTGGCAGTTCTTAGAAAATTACTATTTTAAAATCTCACGTGAGATATTCAGCAACAGTACTTTGGAGTAAAGATTGTTTGCCAACATAACATGGCAGTCCTGGTTTAGGACTAATGTTGCTGTAATTTAGCCCCAGGAGACATTGTCTCCAGCTGGCTATATGACACGATCTGTGTCCTTATATTTTCGAACAAGGGAATCTAGTAACATTCTCAATTTTAGATTCTTAGAGATCATTCACTTTATTGTGAATTGAAGTTAGTATAAACTGCTTCTCAGTCTTGCTGTGACTTCAATTTACCCTTTTTTTTTTTTTTTGGTTGGAACTTACTGTTTAAGGAAATTTTTGCATGCACACACATCAGGCCATATATAAACTTCTTCACACTATTACTTGATAAAGTGTACTTAGAATATGTTGTCTGAACTATGTAGAAGCTTCAGTATATTAAATTGTAATTTGTGTCATGCTCTTAATAGACACAATTATATTCAGTGTACCTTATTAGGATAATGAAGACAAAATTAATTTCGAAAATTTCAAAAGATTTTTGTAGCTGCTCATCAAGTGGATGAATAATGTTATATGGAGATTTAAAGTCAGTGATTGTATCTTTTGCTACTCTATATATAGAGTAATTGCTGATGAAAAGCTGCTGACTAATGATTCAACATACGGCTTCATTGACGAGTCTCTTAGGTCATCTGGTCTAACCACATACGGCAATGTTTTTAAGAAACCACATAAACAACAATACCGTTTATTCACTGGATGTTTATAAAATGTGATTCAGAATTTTTCTGAAATCTCTCTAGAAATACGTTTCACTGATTCAGAACATTTCTTAGGCATGGCCTTGTGATTAAGAAGCAGCTCACTTTACAACCACTTGGTTTTGAGTTCAGTCCCACTATGTGGCTCTTTTGGGGACAGGTTTCTGCTGCTATAACCCTATGCTGAATAATGCCTTTTGAGTGAGTTTAGTTTTCTAGACAAAAACTGTGTAGAAGCCTGTCATATATATTCCTTTCTTTCGTTCTTGTTTGTCATTTGATTGTGGCCATGCTGGAGCACTGCATTTAATCAAGCAAATCAACCCGACTGGAGGACTTAGTCTTTGTAAGCCTGGTACTTATCCTATCAGTCTCTTTTGCTGAACTGCTAAGTTAAGGGGACATAAACACACCAACATTGGTTGTCAGGCAATGGCGATGAGGGGGGGGGCACAAACACAGTCACACAAACATATACATACACTTTAATTTGTTTGTCATTTCTGGCCAAACAGAAAGATAAAGAGAGAGAGAGAGAGAGAGAGAGAGATTGAAAGGTATCAGTTCTTTGAAAATTTTGGCACTTTAGTTCTAGTCACACCATCATCATCACTATCATCACCATAAAGTGTGAAAGTAGACAAAAACACCCACGCTTATAAATGAGATGGTGTTTCACTTATGTTTT
>NC_068997.1:29684905-29691490 GCF_001194135.2 Octopus bimaculoides
TTCATTAACCCTTTCGTTACTGTATTTATTTTGAGATGCTCTGTGTTTCATTTACTTTTAAATATAACAAAGAATTTAGTAAAATAACTTATTAAGCTAGTGTTAGGAACATAAATTGCGACTAAGGTTTGGTGGAAGATTTTAATTAGAACTTATGAAAACAAGACACTTGTACTCAGAGCCAGAGCAGGTTTCAGCCAGGTTGGTAACGGAAGGGTTCATGAGCTCTTGTATATATTTTTTACATTTAAGTATTTAGCTGTGATATTGAAATGTGTTAAGCTATTTTGTGCAATATTTAGATATGAGATGCTCTAATTCTTAATTGTGAGAAAATACTCTCAAATCTTAGAATACATTTTTAATAGTAACTCAAAAGTAGAAAGTGATTTACAATATTGTCATTTGTGATATTTTTTTTTGTTGATAATTAGGAGATTGTTACCTACAGATGGTAAAAGTTGTTTTAGTTTTCCTTGGTGAATCTACGCCAATGAAGACTTAATCAAAATTAGCGCAGCTCTCTATGTTAGGGCTTACGGATTCATTCAGCCCTTGCCAACATAGAAAAAAAAACAGCTTGGGGAGTCATAAAGGTAGTGATGAATATGGTAAAATCAATTTATTGATGTTTAATGTAAATCTGGAGAATGTTTGATGTAGTTGTTTTCATTACTACAACCTGTTTTGATAACGATTGTTTTGAACTCATTGACATCAGTCTATTAAAATTATCAAAGGCACAGACACTTGTAACATTTCTGTTATTTTCATTTCAAAGAATGGTTTGCTACTAAAGAGTAAGTTTCGTTTTGGTTTGCAAATTTCTCGTTTCGATCTAGTGTAGCTTCAGTTTCTTAGCTGCTGCAATGCAAAGTATTTTGGCAGCAAGAATCTTCCACACTATGATAAATTGTTTAACTGCCACCTAAACCCTTGTATCATTAATTCTTGATTGATTTTCTTATACTTGGTTTCCTTCCATTTGCATTTACCATATTTGGCAAATGAGGAATGCCGTTCCTTTTATTCTTGCTTTGCGGCACACACACACACACACACACACACACACACACACACACACACACACATATGTAAATGTTACAAATGTTGAGTAAAATCAGCATAAAAATGTTGTTTATGCTAAAGCTAGAGTAACCAATTTGTCTTGTTTTTAGGTTTTCCATTAACTCTTTTGCATTCAGATTAATCTGAATGCAGTGCTTGTCTATTCACATTGCTTTGAATTAATTGTGCATTATCTCACAGATTTTAATGTTGTAATTGTTATTTTTAGAATGACATTGTAAGGTATGCACAAGTGGCTGGATCTGATTTGTCTAAAAGCCAAAGGGTTAAGGAAAAAAGAACGAAACTTTGCTTGTTCACAGTTATGTATTTTTGGAAGAGTTGTTATACTGTAAGAATGCATTATGTGCATGTTATTTCAGCAATAAGCATAAGGATAAATCTAGTGTGCAATTGGGGGCATGCAAGGACACTGTTCTCAGTCATTCTCTATTTATTACAGAAAGGGCATAAAAGCGGAGTCTAAGAGTGGCTCTCTGTAGGAGTACCTCTGTGTTGATGACCTGGCTCTTAATCTGTAGTGGTTTGTGTGTGTGTGCTGTGCCCATACATTTGGGCCTCACACTCAAAATGTCTTTGCCATGACTACATCTGCTGTTGCCTCCTCTTTTACTCACTCACCCCACCACTCTGTCTGTCTGTCTGTCTGTCTCTCCACTTGCCCAACTAAGGAAGGGCAGTACCTGATAAACCATACCAATGCTCTTTCTGCAATGTCCTTATATCACTCCCTCTACCTTGACTCATTTGCCTTTGCATTTGTCTCACTCTTACCATCATCCATTTCTGCTGCTATCAATCACTCTTCCTTCTCACATTGTTTCCTCATTAACTTACACATTTCACCTCCCCACATCCTGTCCTCATTCCCTTCTGTTCACCTTCACTTTCACTGAACGAACACCTCATGCAGTGGAATGTTAGGCACTAGTGCCAGCACTATTATAAAATGCAACCCCAATGTATTCTATTGAGTGGTTGGTGAATTAGCAGGGTCAGTAAAGGTTTTTGAGAAAACTAAGTGTAGGTGCCATGTTAAAATACTCAGTACTCTTTCCAGTTTGTGATAGGAAGGGCATTTAGCCATAAAAATCAAGGTAAGATTAAAACATTTGAATGAGATGTGGTTTTCTATCTGGGAGAGCATTCACCTCAAATGAGAACTGACTCAGACAGTGGCAGCCCATCAAATCTATGCCAATAAGGAAAGCAAATATAAAAGTGTGTGTGTGTGTGTTAGTCTTTTTGAACTAAAGTTGTAAAGTATTTGTATTATATAGAAGTCAATATCTTCATCATTTTACACTTATTTATTGTTGTGTGCTTGTTTAGGTTGGATGTGCCCTATTCAGCAGAGTGTCTTAGCACTTATTGCAAATCTTTGAAGTTCAGCCTCATGGTATCAACTTTCACCACTTCTTTCCTCAACTCTCCTAGTTTTCTGTTCTGACTGGTTCTTTCCACTTAGATTGAATGGACTTCTTTCTCTGATCCTCCATATGCATCACTTGCCCGTAAGCTTTTGCACATTACATTTGACTTCCCATACACTGGGTTCTTCTCTCAGCTTATTTGTGCCACACTAACATTACACACCCAATGGAACATTACTACCTCTTTTTTCTCCTTCCAGTATTTGCATATTTTCTACTTTCAATGCCCATATTTTGTTGGCAAGCAACATTCCCCTTCATACACAATCATCATACAATCTGCTTTTCATTTGAGAGCTAAGACCAAAGTGGTTGTTAGTAAGAAAGAAGATAAAACTTTCTTTCCATCAGGTAAATGACCCTGCTCCATATGTAGGAAAGGAGTTGGAAGAAATTCCATTTGCTGCACCCAGTGTAAACTATCGACACATAAGAGGTGCAGTGGAATCACAGGTAGATTAACAGATAGTCTTTGTATGTGGCAGATGTGCAGGAACAATAAGCACTAAGAGCACACGGGACTTAGATTCTCTCAAATGCTTAGGCGGCTCTCAGAATGAAAGGTAGACTGTATGATGCTTGTGTGTGAACGGCTATACTCCATGGTAGTATGACATGGGCTCTGAATGCTGAAGACATGCATAGACTGGAGAGAAATGAAGGTAGCATGCTCTGTTGGATGTGCAACATCAGTGCATATGCATGACAAAGTGTAAATGTATTGAGAGAAAAGTTGGGCATAAGAGGAATCAAATGTAGCATGCAAGAGAGAAGACTACGTTGGTTTGGACATGTGATGTGTATGAATAAAGAAGTGCCTGTCACTGAAAGTGGATGGTACCGATGGAGGGAGATCTAGGAAGACATGGGATGAAGTGGTAAGGGCTGATCTCGGGATGTTGGGCCTCATGGAGGAAATGACCATGGACCGAATAAAAAGAAAACTCTCACGCTCTATCACAACAAACCAAATTATGTCTCTGCATCCCTTCTTTTCCCTACATTTCTGCTTCATGTACTATGGTTACCTCCCCAATCTTGTCTTCTTGACCCAGTGCTCTCTGCTTGCCCCTGACCTGTGTATTCTACCCACATGCTTTGTCCTACTCTGTTATTGCCATCTGCTAGCCCCCGACCTGGGTGTTCCACCCACACGTAACAAAACTTTTCCCTCACCCTACCCCAACAAACCAATTTATATCTCTTTCTTGCATTTCTGTTTTCATTCCTGATCTTTCTCTCTCTGGCCAGGTAACCTTGTACTTCCTCTTCAGCAAGACACCTATATCTGTCTCACTATAACCTTTTCATCACCTCCTCCAATGCTTCCTTCCCCCTTAAAGTTTCTGTCTTGCATGTACTTGGTGACTCTGTCAGTGCAGGTGCCACTTAAAAGCACCCAGCCCACACTATAAAGTGGTTGGTGTTCAAAAGGGCATCCAGCTGTAAAAACCTTGCCAGAACTGACCTCATAGCCTGTGCTTGTGCCACATAAAAAGCATTAGGTCCACTCTGAGGAGTGGTTGGTGTTAGGAAGGGCATCCAGCTGTTAAAGTCCTGCCAAAACGGTCACAGAAGTCTGATGCAGGCTTCGGCCTGGCTGGCACTTGTGGTAGCCATCTCACCCATGCTAACATAGAACACGGATGTTAAATGATGATAATGAATCCCTTTGTTACCAGCAAAAGTAATAGCTTCCTAAAATTTTCCTACCTATTCTTTCTCTGGCTTCTATGCTTACAGAGGACTCTCCTGATAATTTGTCATTTAGGCAAAAATTGTCGATTACTTGTAGGGAACTCTTCAAGCATTTGAAAGAATGTTATAGTTGATCTTAGTGCTGAGTGTTTCTGCTACATACAAAGTCCTTAGTGGACCCATGTCATGAAAACTGATGATTGCTTTATTAATTATATAAAATGGCATTTTAGTGTAAAATGACAGGTGACATTATGGTTAAATTTCTTCAGTAAAGACTACACATGACTGAAACCAATAATTTAAACATGATGGTGCATGCCACTTGCTGAGATATGTCACAGTGGTATATAAGCACATAGACATTTGTGCTATCAAAAAATGACAGCATTTTAAACATTTTCATTGATCTATTGAACAGTTTAACGATAGGAAAATTTAAAATTAAAAATGCTTCTATTTACAAAATTATCACTTACCTACAAATGAGAGATTTATGCAATTATTATTCCAGAAATCCTTTTATCGCAATATTAATAGTAAACTGCAAATTCTATAAGAATTTCCATTTTTTAATTTCTTTTTTTAAAAATTTTAATATCATTATCAGTATGTTAATATTGCTCTAATTTCTCATGTTTCTTTAAGCACACATAAAGCTAACCTCTGACCCACTCTCTGATAAATTATGTCAGCTTTTCTTCCTCTTTCGTTTTGTTACTTATTTATTTACTGTTTGTCATTTGATACATTCCTACTTCTACATTGTTTCCTCACTGTGACCTGAAAATACACAGTACACATATGTTCAGTATCCACCACTCTGCAGATAGATGATAAAATTTGAAATTTTGTTTGTTCATTTAAATTGCTACCTTTTAAATCTAAATATATTCAGTTAAAATACAAAGGGTCTCTAAAAGAATTAGAAAATTGTTAAACCTTACTTTTCAATCTCAGAGTGGTAGATGTTAGCTGCTTTGTAAGTAGTAGTCATATAGGTGCATCCACCATTTGCTGGTGATTCCCTACCTCCAACCTCTTTTAGTTGCCTTTTGCAACACAGAGGAAACTTTGGGTCTATTCTTTGACCTGTTGGACCCCTCCCCCCAACAGCACTAGAGTAATGTGAAATGAAGTGTTTTGCTCAAGAGCACAGAGGTTTTATTATTGTTTAATGTTATTTTTAAAATGTTCTATTTGTATATTCTGCGAACTAATAATTTACCCGATACATTATTACCTCTGCCTTGGCGGAGGTATTGTTTTCAGTCATGTTTGTTTGTCCATGGACAAGATATCTCCAGAACCACTGGATGGATTCGGATGAAACTTTCAAGGATGTTTGGCCTTGTAACTGGCACGAACTGATTAGATTTTGGGATTGATCCAGTACCAGACAAGGATTCTGGATTATATTTCCGTTTTTCTTTTTTACTTAATTTTTGAGAGTGGTAGGGTTCGTTATTAGTATTCTCGTTTGTGAGAGAAGAGTCTATTTCAGATATTCTTATTTTAAAAATCATCTCTGGCTAATCGTTGAGAGGACATTGGTGGAGGTTTGCACTCTCTTGTTTATATTTGTTTTAGATGGCAACTTCATGTTTTCATCATTGACTGATTTGAAGGAGATTTGGCGACTATTTCTAGCAGTTTGAGTAGCAACATAAAGACACATTTGTGAATATGTGAGTGTGTATGTTAGTAATATTTGTGCCTGTCAATGAAAGTTAAAGAATTTCTTTTCACAATATTGTCCACAATAATGTAACATTTCACTGAAATTTTTTGACTGAAAAAACTTCCTTTATACATCAAGTGGTAAATAAGTTTCAGTGAATTGTCAATATTCACAGGAAGAAATATTTTCAGGACTTTTTAATTTTGCTATTGTTTTCACATCAAATATTTAAATGGAAATGTATTTATCTTCTGAACAGAAAGATTGAGTTGTATTTACTTAAGATTTTTAGTAAATCTGCCATCGTTTTCATTACCTTTCTTCAGGTTTCTCCCTACCCACTTCTTTACAGTCTTTAGTAGAAAGTGGGTTATACATCTTTAGATTGTATACCTGACTTTCTACTATAAAATTAAAGAAATAGACGGAACGCTGAACTCCAGACTAAACAACTTAAACAACATTTATTTACTTGGTAAAACATACAAATCTTTAGTTATACATCTTTAGAGGTGAGAATAACGAGCTGTCGAGTATAAGACCGAAAGATGTTGGGACAGCTTTTCAACACACGTCCATGCTCAATCACTGGCCAGCGAGAAAGAGAATGAATTGAGCGGGAAACGCTTGCTTGTTTTATTCTACGCATGCGCAGGCGTGACTACAGAGCTCCCTCGCCAGAGC
>NC_068997.1:29691675-29705759 GCF_001194135.2 Octopus bimaculoides
AAAGAAAATTCAAAGAAATGAAATGTACACTTGTGAAATACATGCATGCAACGTATTAATGAAATGACAATGACAAAACAACTGTGATGACAACTGTCCAGGAAACTGGAATCACGCGATGTAAAAGTCTGAGAGTTTGTTTTCCCTGAAAGGAAAGAAAATGTATGAGTGCACAAGTGTGTGTGTGAGAAAAAACACAGAACAAGTGAAAGTGTCTGTAGTATAGACTGCGAAAAATCCCAAAACACCGAGATAGAGTACATTGATGAAAACGTCGGCGCAGGAACTGCTATAGCTGTGTTCTGTCTGTGTGGTGGTAATGATTCAGTTGAAACTTGGCGACGTCGGGGGGAAAGCTTGTAATTGACAGTAGTAATTGTTGTTGTCACGGTGGTAATCTTGGTTGGCGCACGACGCTGGTGGCGAAAATCTGTTTGGTGATGAGTGTTTGAAAAGGTACGCTTTTACAGAACGATCGACAGACAACTTTTTCTGTACGACCATTAGCAAAAACCTCGAAGAAAAATTTTCTTAACCAAAGATGAAAGAACGGCCGTGCGAAATGAATAACAAGAGTTATTGTGTGGCATAGAAGATGTATGTGTAATGTGAAAGTGTGAAATGCGACATATAAAAACATAATAAAAAACAGGCTGTCTATATGTGTGTGAGATATCACAGCAGTTAAAAAGTCAGTACACAAGAGTTTTATACCAAGTTTTTTTTGAGTACACAATTGGAAAGTCGCAGGCTGCAATTCCTGTCTGTTTTTCATGAATGGAAAAAATCCACTCTAACAGAGACGAGAATAAAAACCGCGCTTGTTGAGTCGTGTTGACTATGTTTGGAGATGTTGGTAATGAGTCAGTCTCCATGGCTGTATTTGTTCTTTAGTCGAGGTTCACTAGTTATAAGTTGGTAATCCGTAGTTCATGCTGCGTTTTTTCTTCGTCGGGGGTCACCACTTTAGTAGAAAGTGGGTTATACATCTTTAGATTGTATACCTGACTTTCTACTATAAAATTGAAGAAATAAACGGAACGCTGAACTCCAGACTAAACAACTTAAACAACATTTATTTACTTGGTAAAACATACAAATCTTTAGTTATACATCTTTAGAGGTGAGAATAACGAGCTGTCGAGTATAAGACCGAAAGATGTAGAGACAGCTTTAAACACACGTCCTTGCTCAATCGCTGGCCAGCGAGAAAGAGAATGAATTGAGCGGGAAACGCTTGCTTGTTTTATTCTACGCATGCGCATGCGTTACTACACAGTCAATTGATGTATTTGAAAATGAAATATTCATGTCCCTTTTCCGGTAGTGTGTGAAGAAAAATAAACTTTATTTTTTTCTTGTGTTGCATTTGTAAATTCAGTGAATAAATTGAGGAAGAATTTAGTTATTTTAACATCCACTTTTCTATGCTTACATGGATTGAATGGAATTTCTTGAGGCAGATTTTCTGTGGCCAGATGGCCTTCTTGTTGCCAACTTTCATTGGTTTGCAAGGAATGTAATATATTTTCATGTAATGGACACTGGTTACATGATACCACTTTTGGTTTTAGTCTACCAAGTTCATTTACAAGGCTTTGGATGGTCTGGGGCTATTGTAGAAGACATTTGTCCATGGTGCCATGCAGTGGGTCTGAACCCAAAACTGTGTGGTTGGGAAGCAAACTTCTTACCACTGCTTTTATTTCATTATCAACATATCTCTATTTATAAGGAAAATTGGCAAATTATGATGTTGTAATAGAAGTATATCAGAATGTTCAAACAAAATATAGTACAAATGATAAGATTATGTGAAAAATATTCAGATGGATTGTAGTGCAGGGGATAAAATATCAAATGTGTTACCTTTGCATTGAAATGATGTCATAATAGAACGTGTTTTAAATTCTACAAAATGTCTTGTTTCATGAATCCTTGACAATCATGTTGACAGATGGACAGAGAAACATGGCTCTTACTAAACATGGATTGTTAAACAGTGTATGTGTGTGCATTGCATTGTTTTTTTATGTCTGCTTTTTCCAAACCATCATAGTTTAGACAAGCAGAAGTCTATAATTGGATCCCTTTGCTGATAGCAATATTTATTTTTAAGTACTTAACTGGTCATTTGCATATTGAACTGCCAAGCTGCAGTAGTGTTAATGACACAAAAATGAGAGGAAACACAAAGCAGCTCCTGTACCGTTTCATCTACAACAGATTGATCAGTTTGAGGTTCTAAGCAGAAGGTATTTGGCAAAGGTACCATGAGGTGGGATGGAACCTGAAATACGGGTGCAAAACAAACTTCTTAAAGCTGTTTATTAGCACAATATTGTCAGAGACAATAAAGTAACCGTGTGTATATGGTTTAGCTATGAAAGTAGCCTTTCAGAGGACACTGTTTTAAGACTTCTTCATTTGTTGTAAGTCTATCAGGTTGAACCCATTCCTCTCTTGGTAGCACTTTGCTGTAAACTAACAAAATACTGGTATAACCTACTGTACCAATTCATAGCTCGGTGTTATGGGCCATTCACTTAATTGCTATGGACACTAGTGTAATTTACAGGATTTGGTTATTTTGGGATGTTAAGTTACAACCCATTCACACTGGCTTGTAGGCTGTCATTAAATAGTGCATTATCAAATTCTTATATATATATATATATATATATATATATATATATATATATATATATATATATATATATATATATATATACACATACATATATATAGGATGCACGATAAAAGACTCCATAGTCTTATAAAATGCATTTAACCCTTTAACATTTAGATTATTCTGTCAAAAGTAATGCTTGTTTATTTACATTGTTTTGAGTTGATCCTGCATTATCTCATAACTTTGAAATTTTAGTAATGGAATTCTTTATCATACAATGACATTGTATGGTAGTTGTGAAAGGCCAGACCTGGCTGCTCTGAAGGCAAAACAAAGCAGGATAGTTTGGCCAGATAAGACGAGTTTAAATGCTGAAGGGTTAATTTTTATGCTATAAAATATTGACTGGCAATTTAAAAAAAAAAAAAAAAAAAAATTTTTTTTTTTTTTTTACAATAAATCATTTTTAGATAATTATAAAAATATCTGGCACTATGTATTTCACTGCTAAATATTTGCAAGTATGGTGTTATGCAAAATATATTCAAGTAAGACATTACATAGTTAATACATTTAGTTCTTCTGCTGACCTGTATATTTTGATGGTCTGAGTTTTTTTTGCAGACCATCTTAATGGTTTTCTAAAAGGAAATACATTCCTTTTAAGTATGAAAGATTTATTAAAAAGAGTGAATTCTCGGTTAAATTTTTGGCAAGATAATTAGAAACTGAATCCAAAGTAAATTAATTGTTGCTTCTCCTTTGAACAGTGTGTATATGCTTTATGAAGCCATATAAGATTTTTATTTGATTAAATGGTAGCAAATAATAATTACTATCCTTAATTAATCTTGCTCCTGACTGATTTTCTTGCAAAGCTTAATGAAAAGAAAATTGCTATCAGTTGGCTGCTGTAGTTAGCAGTGTTCTATGGTTTGGCATTTTGATGGTCAGTCATCATCAATACAATAGATCAAACATTGTTTAGCTTTGGACAATTTTCTCAACAATATAACTTCATATTCTATAACCATTTTACAGGAGATTCCTGTAGTTTCTTTAAAAAGAATTTTCAAATAATTTCTTATCTATCCTCTTAATTTGGTCACTTAATCTCTTTTCTATAATTCCTTGGTTTTCCTTTTATTTCCAGCTAATTTTATTGCACTTTTTAAACATAGAGAAGAATATAAACTGATTTCTGCAGTTCATCAATTGTGTTTAAATCTCAGAAAATTGGAAAGTGTTGTTAATCCTTAATTGCCACATGCGTGATTCATTTGTTGGTCTAATAGCTAAGAACATATCACATCTGTATTTCAGGACATTAAGATTCACTTCAGAAGGCATTTAACCAGTCAATTAATAGACTGAATCACTTTGTAGAAACCGTTCTGATACATTGAGAACCTTGCAGTAGGTTTGTTTTGTTTGGTTCATTAGTTAGTTACATTTTAAGTTCATTATCAAATCATTTGTAGTGATTGAAGTCAAATTGCAATGCTAGTTAAATTTTATACCTGATATTCTCACACTGAACAACTTAACCAATGTCTAAAGATTATGTGACATGTAATTACAACTGTGGTTGCAAAAAGGGGAAAAAACAAAAAACAAAAAAAAACCCCCACTCATACACTCCAATATCGGCATCCATTTTGTAAATCAAGGGAGATAAGCTTTTTATGATTGTAAAGCAATTTTCACTATTTTATATTGAAATGTGTGTGTGTGTGTGTGTAGCTAGCTAGCTTCGTAAATATTGGATTTTATCTTTAACTAAAATAGTTTCTCTCCCCCTCCCACCGTTTCCATAATGTTAGTATATATGTATGTGTTGCAAAGTCATTGAAAGTCCAGTGATTAGATTGGCTTTGACTTAATTTCTTTTACTTATTCTGACAGTAGTTGTTTTCTTTATCATTAAAACTGTTTTACAATTTCAGTCAAACCATTGCCATTTTGAAACTTATTTTTCAAGAATGAAATATAATTTAGAGTGTGGCCTAGTTTACTAGCAAGTGAGGCAACCTGAAAGTAAAATAAAGGGAGAATGGAAAACTGAAATGGTGTTGATGAATTGTTTTTGAATATGCAGTTAAAAGAATCCGGCAAACCTATGACAACTCTCAGTGTATGTAGGCGTGGGTTTGTAGCTGAAATTTGCCTCTCAACCACATGCTTTCATGCTTAGTTCAACTGTGCGATACCTTGGGCCAACCAGAAACCTTGTGAATAGTTTTGGTACATAGAGGCTGAATGAATGTTGTGTGTGTTTATGTAAATGCACACATTTATAGGTGTATATCTGCAGTTCCTGGTCTTGATTGTCACCCTATGTTCTTAATTTCATTTCCCTATGGGGTCTCTGCTCATCACTTATGGCTAAATAATAGTAATAAAAAGACAGATCTTGCTGGCGGAATATGAAATTTATTGTACAGCTGAAGGAATGCCCATTGTATGTCTAAATATTACTCAATGCTGTAGTTCTTTATCTTTCAAGTACTCTAAGATGTCAGTGAATAAGTTAAAACAGCTGGAGAATTAGTCATGAATTTTAGATGATTTAGAATAAGAGTTGTCAAACACATAGTGAGTGGAACCAGATCTGGCCTGCAACAGTGTTTGGTTTCTAACGTTCAGTTATGAAAATTGTAATGTGGTAGATGTGTAATAAAAAGCCAGTCACTAGAATTAGCTCGCTAGTAACAATCTCTACATGAATCAAATTGTAAACAAATGATCCAATAAAAGAGCTCTATAGCAATTGCTCAATATGTCATAATTTACAACCAAATATCCTTCAGATTTTACTTGAAAATGGATGAATATACTAAAATAGTCTTGGATATATTAAACCACAAAAGATGGTCATGACTTCAATGTTGTTTGTCAAATGGTGTTCAGTGTAAATTCAATTGCGCAGAAACTTCTCATGTGGTAAAATAACAGATCTGGAGGTTGCACCGGATCCTTTGGTTGACTAGCTGAGCCATAGATTTGCTTGGTCACTTCTGACCCTGACCTACATAGAAAAAACAGCAATGTATGCAAAAAGAACATCTGAGTCTTGACATATAGTAATAATAAAATCTCAATGATGAATACAAAAGGATGTATTTATGCAAATTGCAAGTGTGGCATCGGTTTTGTTGTCAAGGTTGTGATGAGGTAGGTGCTTAGCTGTGAATATCATCAGTGTGTTATACACTTAATTATAGGAGAGTATGGGGCTTATGTTTTCTCATGAAGATTGCAATAAGGTGTATGTTCAGTTGCAGAGGTTCCAATTTGATTGCAAATTCCCCATGTAAATCACTGGCAATCAACAAGAAGATCCATGATAGCAAAATCTAAGAAGCCACAGTGGTAACCTGGGTGGAGTGGTGGTAAAACTCTATACTCCTCCTTATCCATCTGACTTTGCTCCACCTGATTAACACCTGTTCTAAAGTGTGCAGAATCAACTTGGACTAGTTCTTTAAAAAACAAAACAAACAAACAAAAACAAACAATGAGTGCAAACTACCCTCCCTACATTCTTTTCCACCAAACCTGAAGATGTTTTACACAAATGATATTAAAGAAGCTTATACAACATTGAAAGGTCATTGGATAATGACAGCATTTATGCTAATGGATGAATTCTAATAAAATATGACATTAGAGGCCATGTCATGTTAGCCACTATTTAGACATTACTTATGAGATGACCTGATATATACAACATCAGCTGAGCTTTTCTCTCTTCATCATCTTTGCTGTTAGGGGTTGTGTATTATCATGATGGAACACCACTCCTTTACGATTACTTCAAAACCGTGTTAAAACATTGTAAATGTTGACAGTAAATGTCTGCTGTAATTGTAATTGTTTCATTAATAGGTAGCAGCTATAATCCCACAAAGCATTACCAACACTTTGGTTGGAGGTTTGTTTTGGGTTGTGGTTTAACCAGTTCACCTTCACTAAGCCATTGTCTGCATCACTTAACATTCTTGTAAAAAATTCACTTTTTCTTACTAGTCACTAGTATGTTTAAAAATGGTGATATACCTTCCCTTGAGTGTAGAGAAGTGCAGATGTTTACTGATGGCTGCACAGTGGTTTTCTGTCAAATTATGGGGATCCCATTTCTCAAGTTTTGGTACCTTTCCAAGCTTCAGTTGGGTTTTTGGGTTAACTCTTCAACCATAGCAGTTTTGTTTCAGTTAAGTTCTGACTTAAAGTGTAACTGAAAAAATACCTTTGAAACCTTCAACTGTTTTTTTTTTCTTTCTCTTTTCTTGTTTAAACAATCCATTCTGTAAACACCTTGAATATTTTGGATTGCTTCTTCTGTGTTGTTGCCTTTTCTAAACTCTTAAAGTGTTGTATACCTTCAATGCTCTATGAATACATCCATCTTTAATTTAAGATGGCTGAAGCAGTAACTGAATTGACAACAGGAATTAACTACTTGAGAACTGCACAAAGTCAAGGTAATATGTACTGCTTGCTACACATCATGGGAATTAAACCTTGCACCCAGTTAGTGGAGACAGCCTTTTATCCCTTGCCACTCACAAGCTTTGACCATATCCCCCATAAGGTGGTGATATCTCTAAATAAGGATATCCAGCCATAAGACCATTCCCAAAACTGGAGATGTGAGTTCCATATGTAGTGCAGACAGCTCTGTTAGGAGGGTAGAATCTCTAAGAAAGCGGAGAGCCTTTCTAAGGCTGATGGTGTGATTAAAAGAAAAGAAAGCATCAAGTGCAGGTTGTAAAGTGGGTGGTCATATAGGATGGACTCCACTAACCACAGCATGGGTTACTCATCTAAAGAGTGCAGTAATTCTGAACAGGAACCGCTACAGAGGATTGGGGACTTAGTCTCTCTACATGAAATAGCTTGTTCTATAAAGAAAGGCATGCACAAAAGCAAAGTTGGCCAGCTGCCTCTGTTACTGAGTGCTAAGTGAATCAGACTGAAGAACGACAAGATGCTGTGAGAAATGCCCTACCCATGCCAGCACAGAACAAATGCTGGTTGGTGGTTTTGATGATGATGATGATGATGATGGTGGTGGCAACAGGTGCATTGTCATCATTGTAATTGTACTGCACTATTACTTGACATAGATCTGCTTAATACTCCAGATTCTAGATGAAGTCTCTACATGATTGCTCAATCTGCTAGAAATAACAGCCAAATTCCCTTAAACCACATTCTACCAGGTTGGTAAAGATGGATTGGATAATATAGTTTTTTAGATACACAGAAAAAGAATGGGATGGTCACAGGTGGAATGTCATCAAATCATCGAAGTCAGGAGTGTTTTGGGACTATACAATTGCAGCTTCAGAAATGGAGTCAATCATTGGCTTTATTAGATTCTTCTTAATCAGTTAAGACCAACTTGTCACCTGTTGTAAGAAATACATAAAATGCTAAACCTATTAAATTTCCATTTATAAAAACATGTTTCAATGTTATCCCATTTAATTCGAGTCAGCATTTAAACTGGCCATATCCGACCAAAATATTCTGTTTTATGTTCAAACTGGCTAAGTCTGATCTCTCACACTCGCCCTACAATTCTAAAAATAATCATGTCATTGAAATTTCAAAGCTACACAATAATAATGCATGACTGATTCAGATTGATGTGAAGAAATAAGCATTACACTTGACAGAGTAATCTGAATGCTAAAGGTTTGAGTTGAAATTTTTATGGGTCGATACCTATATGAGTGTAAGAGGCAGTGTGTTGGTTGAGTTCTTTTCTTTATTGGAGTGGTACAGACGAAAGCAGGAGCCCATGTAGCATTGGTGCTGGAAAGCAGTTATGGTATTCGTAAATGTAGTGTGTTGCAGGAAAGGTTTGTCAGTCATACAAATGGCCTTGTTTTGGATGCAGACTAAAGTGTTGTTAGATTTGGAGAGTGGGAAGTTGCGTTGTTTCAGATGTATGTGTAGTGCTCCAGTATGTGGTGGAGTGAAGTAGGTGTATTTATGCTTTGTACAGGATCTGCTGAAAACCGATGTAGTTTCTGGCTCGAAAGTGGAAATGGTTTTTGCTATTTTATAGAATTATGGATATCATGAAAGCTAATGGTGAGGATTTGGGTTTGTACAGACCCTTATAGATCTAATTGTTAACATTTTTGGACTATTAAACCTTATTTTGAATGGTCAACAAACTGAGATCATAACTAACTTCAGGACAGAGATATGTGAATTATAATGTTTATAATTTGAAAATATTTAAAATTTTGAACCAGAAATATGATATTTGATACTTTTTCAAGTTCAAGTGATGTTATTTAAAATACTTGTTACCAAATTGTATTTTTTAAATTTATTATTGGTATCTCTAATCTTGTGAAAATTTTATTTTGCTTATTTTTATTTCTATTTTTATTAACAGACAACAAGATGATTACCAAACTGTACGGAAATTAGGAAGAGGAAAATACAGTGAAGTCTTTGAAGCAATTAACATTACAAACAATGAAAAATGTGTTATAAAAGTATTAAAAGTAAGTTTTTATTGTTTTTGAAACTTCTTCCCTTTGAATGCTATTAAGTGGAAATTATTTTGAAATTCTTTCCAAACTATTTATGAATTGCTAATCTGATTCAGACCAATGTTGATCATTTGGATGGTTTCATTGGCCACTTTCCACACACACAAAAAAAAAAGAAAAAGAAAAAAAAATGCCATTGCCTATGAATGTATTGGTAATATTCTTCAAATTTTGTATATGGCTTGTCTTTGGGGAGTTTTACTTTCTGTTAGTCTACAACATTGAGTTGGTTCATTAAAAATTACTATAAAATCAATGGTACTTTTGGCTGTATTTTAGCTTTTTAAAAGGTCTTGATGAACAAATGTTATTGAATGAATGTGTTACTCTTTGTTGCTGAAATTGAGATTTTATGGTTGGATTCTTCACAATTATCCTTCAGCACCACTTGAGTTCCTTATTATTGACCCAGCTTGCCTAAACCTAGCTAATGTCCAGTTGGAGGCCTTGTCCAAAATGTTAGAAGCCTATTCTTATAATCTCCCCCTCCCCACTAGTTGCCTTCACAAATGTGAAAATTTTATATATAGGTGCACTAGTGCTTCCCAAGCACATGGTTCCAGGTTCAGTCCCATTGCATGGCACCTTGGGCAAGTGTCTTCTACTATAGTCTTCAGCCGACCAAAGACTTGGGTGGGTTTGGCAGATGGAAACTGAAAGAACCCCGTCTTGTGTGTCCGTGTTTGACACCCGCCCCTCACCATTGCTTGACACTGATGAGTTTACATCCCCGTTACTTAACGGTCTGGCAAAAAAGACCGGTAGGATAAGTACTTGACTTACAAAGAATGTCTTGGGGATGATTTGTTTGACTAAAGGCGCTGCTCCAGCATAACTGCAGTCAAATGACTGAAACAAGTAAAAGAATATATTTAAAAAAGCAAACCAACCTATCCTTAAACAATTCCAAAAATTCTGACATTTACTTTGTTGGTTAATGCTTGGATGACAATAGTTTAATGTCATGAAATTTCCAAGTACTAATGACTTTTGTTTGCATGAGTTATGTGCATCTCTTGTGAACCCTGACAACTAATACTCCTGCTGAGTGATCAGTGGAACTACTTACTTGCCAAATTAAAGTGGTTGAATATTTCACATATAATTGGAGTCTTAGCATTATCATCGGATCAAATCAGCATGACACTGATAATATTAGACTTTTGAATTTACAGGTTCAGTCAGTCTGGTAGGCTTCAACACAGTTTCTACTTGCTCAGTTTCTCTCACAAGGATTGGGTTGTCCCAAAACATGTGGCATGCAGCAGACATGTAGCAAAAGTTATATGTAGTAAGTTTGAACTTGGGACTTTGGGGTTATGAAGTGAACTTTGTAACCCATTTGGTCATGCCTGTTTGGGATGTATTGGAGTGACAAAGTATTACAACCTAAAACCTTGGTTTGAACCAATTACTAAAACTGCTAACCCGTCTGCTGGCATCCTAACTATTCAGCTGCTGTCACACATTGTACATTTCTGTTGACAGTTTGATTCATTTACACTATAAACATAAAGACACCTTTTGTGGTTGTGTAAGTGACCTCCTAACATATATTGCAGTGTAAGTAGCTGTAACAGCTGGCGTTTGTTTCCATTAATGTGAAGCTCCTCCCTCACCCTCCAGGAAATAAGAAAAAACAAAAGAAAAATGATAGTGAGCTATTCCCATTGACGAGAGAGAGATTGTGATTTGTTGATGTGTAACGAGAAACTGATGGTATGTTGTGATGAGTTTGGAGTGGACCGTGAGCTGATTACTGAATGGAAGCAGATGTTGGTAATAATGTGAAATGAAGTGAAAGAATTGGTTGGACACAGCTTTACAGAACAGTCGAAGGAATGTAATACAACGGAACAGAAGCACGAAAGGAAAAAAAAACTACTGTATTGCAGACATATATGGTGCTAAGTGGTTACAGAGTGTTTTGTAGGATGTTTGCTGCTTCCATAGATCTCTTCCTTCAATTTTGTTTATTTATTTTGTAACCCTTTTAAAGAAAGGAACTGTGACTGGCATTTAGACCAGCAGTTTTCAACTGTCGCGCCTCGGGCCTCAAGTATCCTTCCAGTGGCTCTCGACATGCTTCCTTCTATAGCTATAATAACTTTTTCAATTGACCTCTTTCTCTCCCCCCCCCCCTCCGGATTTGGCCCAGATATTAAAAAGATTAAGAGCCACTGGTTTAGATCCTATATTGTGGGGATGTTTGTGGTATTTGCTTTACAGCCATAAACTTAGGGTCAAGTACCTGGGTAGAATTTTTGGTTATCTGTGAAAAAGAATGAACATCTATACTTTCTGTCTGTTAATTGTATTATTACACCACAGAAACTTATTTATCTTTAATGAATATTTGTCTTAGTAACATACGCACACTCTCTCTTTCTCTCTAATATATTTGAATTCATAGAAAAGTATTGCTAATTAAGATGTCATTCTTACATAATTTACTAGTAAGCTTTCAACCCTCCACAAAATATGCCCTTTTTCCCCCCTTGGAATTATGCATGCAATTTCATATCAGTTTTGTCAGAGTTGGAAAATGAGTCCGTATATTTTCTAATTTTTTTTGTTAATTATCCCAAACAATGCATTGATCTTGACTGAAAATTTTGCCATAGTTTTATGTTGCAGCTGTTATTAGAACATGTTTCTAAATGTTACTTTGTTGAAATGTTAAGGTAGTCATTAAAATATTTTTGTTAATACCTAAAGCATCAAAGATGAGACCAGAGGGAATGTATGAAAGCTTAACTGCTGTGTATTTCAGGTGGTTAGTGTGATTTTAGCTGTGAACAAGAGAAAAACATGAACAGTTTGTTGGATGGTTACATAACTATTTCTTCCTTCCTTCCATTTTACAAATTGTCTGGATAAATATTTTGATTTTCATCTTTTTTCCAGCCAGTAAAAAAGAAGAAAATAAAGAGAGAAATTAAAATTTTAGAAAATTTACAAGGAGGAACCAATATTATAACCCTTCTAACTATTGTTAAAGATCCAGTGGTAAGTGTATCTAATGTTTGCTGAAGTTTAATCTCAGGTTAGCTCTGATTGAATGACCTATGGTCTAACATTGTCCAGTGTGTGCTTTTTGTAGTTAAGGCCGTTGTGTGTGACTTGAGGGCGATTTGATTTGTAAACCCTAACAGCTTGAACTTCAGTATAGAATCGCTTGTTGGCGTGCATTAAATATTTTATTGTTTAGGTGTTATGTTGTGATATGATGGTAATTCCTATATAAGAGAAGCTTATTTGGATATGCTGCACAATTTTCAAAATGTATTCTCTTCATAATAGGCGAGCAGTTGAAGAGTTGAATGTGTGAATTGGTTCAAAGTGTTATTTAAAAACTTGGACATGAATAGTTCCAAAAACGATTTAATGAGGTCTGAGGCAGCACAACCTTGTTGGTGATTCATATTTCACTCTAAATGGGATGCAAAATGGAATGCAATTAGAGAAACACTGAGAGATGTGACTCAAATTGCTTTAAGTTGTCCATGAAAATTATCAAGTACTAATCAATGAAGATTTTTACAATCCTGTTGTCCCTGATTCAGTGTGCAGCACCTTGATCAAGCATCTTTTACCATAGTCTTGGGACATTTTTAATTTTGTGTGGAATTTAGTACATAGAAGAGACTGTGCAGAAGCCTAGAGTTCACTGAGTGATTTTGGATTTTATCCCACTATGGCACCTTGTGCAACAGTCACCCATCCAAACCTCGTACTGATTAAAGTTTTGTGAGTGGAATTGGTTGACAGAAACTGTATGGAAGCCTGCTGTGAGGGTTAAGAAGCTCACTTCCCAACCGTATGGTTTTGGCTTGGGCTCCACTGCATCGCATCTTGAATCTTCTATTATAGCCCCAGGCTGACAAAAGCTTTGTGAGTGGATTTGGTAGACAAAAACTGAAAGAAACCCATCGTGTGTGTGTGAGTTGGTATTGCTCTTGCATTAGCTGGTTTGTAAACAAGAGCTTCCTGATGCATGCAGTCTGTCATAAAAGCAGGTCTGGGAGTTTGGTTCATTGTATTTCTAATGGCAAGATTTGCAATCATTTGCTTGTATACATAGGTGGAAGGAAAACATTTGGTTTCCCCACCCTTTCCATGTTGTAGTTCACTCACAGAGCATTAGTCAGCCCAAAGCTGTATTAGAACGCCCTTGTCTGTGTCCTGCAGTGAAATTGAACTTACAAAATGTTGAGAACTGTTGATTAAAAAGATAAAATGTAGGTGTGGAGTGCCCAAAATAACTTTGTGACACTATATAACTAGATGATATAAGTAGCAAACTTAAAACAAGTCCTAGATGAATATGATTGACTGTAATCAACGAAAGAAGAGTTTCTGAATGCCCATTATTATATATCTATGGCTATTAATGCCTGCCCGGGCATAGCTGTTTTTGTTTCTCAACCACATGGTTTTAAGTTTGGTCCTACATACATGACACCATGTGAAGGAATTTGGCAGATGGAAACTGAAAGAATCCATGGTGAAGAGCGCAGGCTACTAACCCCAAGATTCCAAGTTCGATTCCAGGCAGTGACCTGAATAATAATAAGAATAGGGGATCATTAACTAGATTCCTTAAGGGTCGTTCTCACAGTTTATATTTATATTATAAGGTTTTCAACTTTTAAATTTTCATATTCAAAAGAGACAGACTTCAAACTCGATATATCGATTTATTCACCACTCTGTTAACATTTCTATGCCAAACTTATCCAGTGACTGGTCCATTGGATTTTGACATTGGCACTTCTTCAGGAATGGTTACCATCGGAACAAAACACAAAAAAACACATACATAACGATCATTAAATTATTAAAATCCCGTTACAGTTCATCTTTCTGCTATT
>NC_068997.1:29711589-29731825 GCF_001194135.2 Octopus bimaculoides
ATATATATATATATATATAAAAAATCACAGTAAGGATATCTAAACTTTTATAGGGATATTTCTATCCAAGATACACCCTTTGTACACTGATTTTCCATACAAGGTATTTAAAATGCAAAATTATATATTTATATATGTTTTGTAACTTCAATTTTGTTTTTGAAATGAAACAATTGTAGGTGAACGTTAATTAATTGTATCCATTAGATCTCTACTTAAAAAAAAAATACAAATGTGGTAACTGTTGTTATCTTTGTCCTGTAACTTTTGACAAAGATTGATAAAATGAATGCTGTATTCAAAAATAACTAATGATTGACTGAATGGTTGATTGTGGTATCCCAGCTTGGTCACAGTCCAGTAACTGAAACCAATAAAATAGTATCTGATATCATAGGGCAATCTGTGATTTATTTGAAATCACATTTGTTATGAAGTTTTCTGAGTTTTTCTAATTAAAACAATCTTGAAAATAGCCAACCATTTAAACCTGCTCTTTCTACATTCACGCTCTGATGTTACCTTTTTTCTATAAATACTTTAAATAACTGGGGGGGGGGGGGGGGGTTTCCCCCTAAGATCTATTTACACTGATTTTTAAACCACAAAACTATTTTTGAATTACTTTTTCAGATATTATATCAAACTTTCACAGATTATGACATCCGGTTCTATATGTTTGAACTATTAAAGGTATGTTTCTTTGTTTGAAATATTTGAGCAACATCACAATATTTTTGTTTCTATAGTGTTTTATTTTTATTATTTAAATATTTAGTGATTAGTTCTTAAGTTAATTTCTTGTCTTTTAACAGGCTCTAGATTATTGCCACAGTATGGGGATTATGCATAGAGATGTTAAACCCCATAATGTTATGATTGACCATGAAAACAGAAAGGTTAGTCTTATACAAATTTTTTCAACTTGTTTTTGTCTTCTTTGTATATTAAATATAATCTCAAGATGGGACCTTCATTGGTGTAGAAAGAATAAGTCTAATATTTCAAAATAAAAACCTATTGCTTGATTATAGCAAAACCAGTGGAAGATTTGTGTAGAAACGAAAAAATGCCCAACGTCTAATTCTAAGTCTGAGCTGCATTGCACATGGAATTGTTTTCTGTTAAGGAAATGCCTATAAAAGGGAATTTTTCCTTTAAAAAAAAATGCTTCTTTTGGGTTTTCACTGAGACATGACATTGACAAGCCACAGCAATGGGGAAATAACATTGCTGTGGCTTTTGGAGTGATTTTTTGTATTGCTTAGCTCTGATGTCTATTGTGTCCTTTTAACACAATATATCTATAAAGGGATTTCCTCTAAATGCAAAACTGCAGCTTCTGGCTTTTCAATGGCACGTTAACATTTTTGATACTAGCCTGCCTGGAACGGCCCCCGTTTCTATGATGTAAACTTTGTTTTAAACAGAGCTCCATTAAAATCTTCTTTCAAAACGTCATGTTAATTATGTTCCAAATACCAGCTTGATGAGTTATTTTATATAAATCTTTATTTTCAAAATTAATTGAAACAAATGTGGTGTATCTGCAACAGTAACAAAAGGGTTAGGGATGTTTTATAAATAAAAATTCAACTCTGGAGCTACTTCTATTGTATAATTCTAATTTTTTTTATTTGGTTTTGTTGTATAAAAGTGGTAATGGAATTGTTCTCATTTGAGTCCTTAGGCAAAATCATTTTGGATGCAGTGATAGATTGTAGAAATTTGGGAACACCCCAGGTGTTCGTTAATTTAGTGAATTGATTAGTGTTGAGGGTGTTTGCAATGTGAAGACAACAGCTAGAATGATGTAAAGGTAGGCTGTAAATAAGTCTGTGGCCATGTGAAAGGTAATTTATGAAGCATGTGTAAGGAATAAATAGATACACGGAAGAACGTGAACCAGAATATTTGATGTTAACTTTTTATGAAAAGTCGAGCACAAGTTAATTGAAAACCTGAAGTTATGTACTTTAGAGTGGTAATGCAAGATAGAGATGTGGTGAGTTTATGGTGCTGCAAATATGATTGACCCATACAGATACAAAGGCAGCAATATTAAAGCTTATATTTGCAAACAAAACAGGGGCATGGGGAAAGTGGGAACCCAACCTAAAAGACAAACTCTTATTATTTCACTATAATAGGAGACAGCTTTGTTCACATTCATGAAATGTCTTTTTTTTTTTTTTTTTATCAATACAACTCACTACTTTGTCAACAAAGTCCTGAAAGCTTAGCACTGGCATTTTCAGTACATTAAAATAGAATACATAGTCTCCCTTGTTTGTGCAACGGATATTTGGTCAATCTGAATGACAGAGGTTGGTGATTTTCCCTGTGAACTTAGTCCATTAGTTATTTTTAGCTTCTTGACATGGCATTATTGAGCATTTGTGCTGATTGGACTGTGTCTGTTAACATTTTTACTTCAACATTTATGCTTTTAACCTGTTATTCTAAATTACTGAATATTTTCTAAGCTTTCATATGAGAAGTTTTTTGACTTCTGCCATTAAAACCAAGACAAAACACAGCTCCTCCTCCTGCAAAACTATTTATGCTATTACCACTTTAAAACTGTCGTTACAGACAAAAATAATAGCCATTGAGGATAACTAGAATTATTACCTTTTTTACTACAGCTATTTAGAATAAATAGAATCCCTAATGGATGTCTTCTGTAGGATCCCATATCATTTGACTTTGTGTTTGTTATAAACATTGTAACACCTTTTTGAAATAAAAGTGGGGAAAAGATCTTGTTTCAGATTCTGTATTTTGTTTACTGCTGAGATTAAGTGTTTTAAACCGTATAGTTGTCCTTTTCTCTTTAATCTTTCATTATCCGACATAATTGACTTCATTTGAAACCCCACCCCCATGCTAGCTGCTTCTCACTCTCTTTTCTTAACTGCTAATCTCTCAATTACTTATATATGAGCATAAACACAAATATAAATAAAATTTGTGAGTGTATGTTTGGAGATTGCATAGTTTTGAATTTTAGATATCTAAATATGAATTACTGATGCAGTAATTGTTAGGCCTCCATCCTAACATGACCAACTAGTATGAAGTAGAAGCCCTCTTTCTATTTTTTTTTTTTTTTTGTATTAGTTGATTATAACTAAATAATAATCTTTTTACTAATAGGATTCCTAACTTATTTTATAACAGTTCAGCACTTAAGATCTCCCAATGCATTCGTAAAATATTCTAATGTTATTAAAGTTAATGTTGTAGCAGATTGCATCCATAAATATTTGATTTTAGGAAACCAATGTTTATTTACAGCTCCGTCTTATTGATTGGGGTTTGGCAGAGTTCTACCATCCTGGAATGGAATACAATGTAAGAGTTGCATCTAGGTATTTCAAAGGTCCTGAACTTCTATTGGATTATCAGGTAAAAGTCAAGATATTTCTTCTGTTTAATATGTGTATTTATTTGAGGGATTGGCAAATTTGCCAGAGCTATTGGAACTTGTGAAAATTCTTTATAGTCGAAAGTATCATATTCAAGCCAGATTGTGCCAATTAAAAAACAATTTAAATAAAAAGTACTTCAGAAGTCTGAAATCTTTGCATGGGTAGTTGTTGAGTATTTGAGGTACTGATGTCGAGAACGATTTTCTTTTGCTCTTAGAAACATTGGAACCTCATGAGCTTTCACTAACGTGCTTTTATGTTTAGATCCTAGGCATTGATGTTTCCATTCTGGGTCCCAGCAGGTGGAATGGTACTGAGTTGAAATGCCAGCATGTCTAATATTAAAGAACAATTAAAAAAGGGGGGGGGGTTGACCTGGAATTTCAAAGTCTTTTAAATATACAGAGAATGTATGTGCAGTATAATTGTCTAATGGACACTTATAATGGGGCTAAGTACCAATTGTATATAAACTGAACTGCAAAAGAAACGTGTGACTGAAATATGTTTTAATTCTATTATGTCAGAGTTAAATCTGATGAAGTCAATTTCTTGGATGCACTTTGACCATAGTCTATGGGTTGTTGTCATCTGTCCTGGTAGTGGGCGGATCCAGCACATCGAGATTGTAGGGCATGTTCAATACTATGTATGGCCTCCCTGGGTGTTCAAAATGGCCATGCACAATTGGTACATGGCATGCATGAGGTGGGTCACAAAAGCCATTGGCACCTGTGCCAACTCCCTGAGGAAAGCTGCCTCCAGTTTCACACGAGTTGTCAGCCTTGGGACAACCTGGTTCCGCCATCTCTGGATTTCATCCCACAGGTGTTCAATTGAGTTGAAATCTGGGCTGAGAGCCAGCAATGGCATGGTTCTCATGCTGTGCCGATGCAGGAAGTCCATGGTGATGCTGGCCGTGTGGGAGGGAGCATTGTTCTGCTGGAACATGTGGCTATGGTGGCGTGCAAAGAGGGGCACGATGTGAGATCTTAGGATCTGGTCAACGTAGCATTGTGCTGTAATGCCATTCCCTCTGCCTGCACCAACATTTTGGAACACATGGGGCCCATTCCTCTGATTTAGGCCCATAGCACCCAAAACCATGATGCTTTGGCCATCCCTCGTGTCTCTCTCCATGACACGTGCATTGTAGCATTCATCCGAGCTGAAAAATGCAGTACCGGCTCTCGTCAGACAAGACTATCAACCTTCATTGTTAATGCCACCAATGTCGGTGCTGTGTAGCCCACTGTTGTCATGCTTGATGGGGGGTGAGCAGTGAGGAAAGGCCCTCAAGCAGGACGACGGCAACGCAGGTTGTTGGCAGCCAGTCAATGTCGTACTGTCCAGTGCCACTGGCCTCATGAGCTGTAACGCTGGCTGGTCTGAAGTAATCACGGAGGTGTTGCAGGTAGATGAAGCAGTCCTGCTTGGGTGTGATCACCTGGGGGTGCCATCCACAGGCATGCTCTGTATTGCTGTTGCGGGTGGTAGATGGTGCTGATATGAACATAGTAAGCTTGCAATTAGCCAATAGCTTGTTCTCCTTGTGCTGCTGATAATCGGGTCATACCTGATATGTGTCCAAGTTACAGTTGCCAAGGATGCAGTTCAAGTTGATTTTTATACCCATAACCTCCATGAGATGCACATGCATTTTGGTTTTCATGACAATTGTTTGTAACTGCCACCTACGGCATTCAACGCACTGCATTTTGGTGTCTTGTTTCAGGGTAAGTTGAAAAGTTACCAACAATTTAGGTCTCAGCCATAAACCAGCATGCCTTGGAATATTTACACTTACAATTTACACAATTTGCAATTTTCAGAATTTACCATATAAAAATGACATTTGAAAAAATCACATTTCTTTTGCGGTTCAGTGTATAACATAATGAAAATGTCTAAGTACGATTTACAAGCATTTTAGTGTTATTAGAGTTTTCAGTTTGGATGATGTCACCGGCTCTTCAGCATCTGTTTTGTCATATTCCAGTTCCGTTGCTGTTTGCTTTCTGTGTAGTTTGTAGTCTTAGCACAAAGACAAAAGTTTATCTGTTTTGTAAAAGTCTGCTTTCATTTGGATTGCTGTAATGAGAAGCAAGAGCTTAGACCAATTGCTTTATCTGTTCAAGGTAGTCAACATTGTACCGACAGCTAAAAAGTGTATATGTTCATATTTAATACAAATGGTTGCCTAACAGGTACCAATTAGCGCATCCAGCAATGCATTTAGACTGGACTTAGCAATTTGTAACATGCTTTTTTTGTGAACCTGTTTTTTTAAAGCACCTATGGTCTGAAAAATAATTCATTAGAAATATTTTAGAATTTGTAGGAGACAAATCCTTTTGATGCTTCTGTGTTAAAGAGGAAACTAAACCATTTTAAATATGAGATGTTATTTAAAAATCATGTATTTAAAACAAAAACAACAAAAAAACTTAATAGGCATAGTAAATTGTGTATAATATTCCTAAAGAAATCAACTTTGTCTTTCCAACAGTCCTGATATGTTACAAAGATTTAGCAATGACTCCTTAAGTCCCAAGTTTCAGACATCTCAAAGAAGTATTTATGGAATTTAAAACTTAGAAGAGACAACCTTGAGTAATTCTGTAATTTTTCTTGCATTTCAGATGTATGATTATTCTTTGGATATGTGGAGTTTAGGTTGCATGTTTGCCAGTATGATATTCAGAAAAGAGCCATTCTTTCATGGTCATGATAATTATGATCAGGTCAGTAGATTTTCATTAACAGTGAATTTGATTTTTTTTTTTTTGTTTATAGAGGATTTTGAATCCTTTTAAAATCTAGACATTTGCTTATATCTTTTAGTAGTACGGTGTTAGATTTCATATCTATTATCAAATGTGACTAATCTCTAAATTTGTATCACTACAAATAAACTAAGGAAGAGAAAGTAATTTTTGCCACATTGATTTTGTGTCAAACCTACATTGCTATAAAGTTCCATTTCTTTCCTATTTCTTCCTCTCTCCCCATTACTTTACACAATCATCTGATTAACTCTTTTGTTAACAGATTTTTAACTAAAATGGTTTCCCTGTGTTTCAGTTAAATTCTAAAAATCATGTATTTAGACTAGTTTTCTAAAAAAAGAAAGAAAAAAAAAAACTGTCTTTTTCATAAATATATTAAGGCAGTATTTTTGAACACAACAAAAGATTCATATCGAAATCTAATACAGAACGTTTTTCTCAAAACTACTTTGATTAGTGTTAAGTACAGGTAAACTCAGAAATGTAAAGTCATTTGAATTTTACTTTAAATAACATCATATAAAAAGAATTATTAGCCAATATTATAGATCTGTTAAATGCCTATTATTAATATTTATTTCCTCCCTCTCCAAGTTTATTACTCCCACCCCTAAAGCTATGGCATAATGCTGGATTAATTTAAAACAATGTGAACAAATAAGCCTTACTTTTGACAGTAATCTAAGTGCTAAAGGGTTAAACTGGTTTCAACTGGATTAATTTGGAGGAGTGTTGGATTGTGACGGTTGTATTATAAACCTCTGGATTGAAATTTGTGATGTTTACATTGTTCCTTATGAAATTGTTGTTGTAATTTGCATTAATGTAGATATATTTGAAAAAATTTTTCAGCTGGTTCGCATTGCCAAGGTTTTAGGAACAGATGACCTTTATGGATATATAAACAAATATCAAATCGATTTGGATCCTAGGTTCAATGATATTTTAGGAAGGTGAGTTAATGCTTACACGGCTTTCAGCACTTTGCACTTGTCATATGAAATATATGAATGTCATTTTATATTTATTTGGAGGGGGACTGGAATTTGTTTTACATTTTGATATATTTTCTGTAAAACAGAGATTTTTATGACACTCTATTTAGATCTTTTCTTTTACTATTTTTATTTCTGTAAATTAGGTAAATTACCTTGCTTAACATTTGCTTTTCTTGAATTTGTTTCATTACATAAATTGTCCCTAGAGAGAATGCTCAGCTGTACCAAATTGGGCTTCAGTTTTACACACCTTAATCTAAGCTTGTAGAGGTATTATATTGCTTTCCAAATTTGTTTTGCTCTTTAGGTCTTGTTCCATATTTTCATGTTTGTTTTGAATGTGGGATCAGAAAATGGTTCAGATATTAAATTTCACTTGTACTGGTATGGGCAATTAAAAATGCAATTTTTTTAACTATCAAAATTTCTCTTTTGTTTGCCAGAAAATCTAATTCTTGTTTACCATGAATTTAGCTCTTTGGTTGAGTAAAAAGAAATCTGAGGTTCACATTTCAGAATATGTAAAAATAACAAAAACAAAACGTATCAAAAGAAAACTAATTTTCAAAATTGAGGATTTGATACCTGCTTGATTATATTAAGTCTCCAATTAAGCACTTCCATATTATTGCAATTAGATTTAAATAATTGCTGCCACTTTTTTTCGTTTCTTTTTCTTATTTCTAGGCTTGTGCAAAGAGGCCAAGGTGTTCAAGTTCAAGTCTACATTAGCCTTGAACTGTAACTATTCTAAATTTCCTCTAAATTTCTGTTTTAGTGAGTCTTGAATGTTTAGATAGGGACACTACCTAATAATAAATCAATTTAATTACCTTATTAAGCACACCAATTTCAGTTTAGTAACCCCATTTCGTCTATTAAAGTTTCGGCATAGCTCTGCATTCTGCTCCACACACCATTCACACTACCTTTTTCATTTTTTTTTTTTTTTACCTTTATTTGATATTAGTTGTTGGCTGGGTACTTTAATAGCTTTTAATTATTTACATGTATTAGGCTGTCCCACATGAAAGGTTTCATTTGCTTCAATGTCACCTTGGAAAACTATATATTTCCTTCTCTGAAAAGATTGTTTTTTTGAAGCTATAAATTGTTCAAATATTATCATTACTTCATTGTTTGCATCCTTTTTCTCAATGGAGCAAAATAAATGAAAGCCTATTGGCAATAAGTCTGGTAAATATAAGGATAATCCAATATTGCTGTAAGTTCGCTTTGGTCTGGTTTGTGATGTGTGTGCGTGTGTGGGGGGGTCTGGCCTTGCCATGCTAAAGTAAAGTCCCTTGTCTGATTATGCCAGATGTTTAATGGTGAATTTGGAATACATTTCCTCTGTTTGCTGGCAGTAAGTAGGATTGTGATGTTACTGTTTCTTCTGACTGCCGAAACAAATAATGGATGCTTCCTTAATGATATCACCAAATAGTGACCATAACCTTTTGGTGATAGAAAGAGTTTTGACACCTGTCCAGGCAACTCGTGAGGATCCAGCCATAGCAAAGAGCTTTTACTGTTGTCAATAAAGGACTTCTCTTCTTTTTAAAAAAAATTTTTATCACAGGTGATTATTCTTTTTGAAAATGGTTCCCTGTTGTTTTGCACAAGAAGAAAGGAACAGATTGTCAAACAATCTTGTTTGCAGTGCTTAATTCCTGTGGAACGAAGTTGTCCATCTTTTTCACTTTACTGCTCATTGCAAGGTGACATCCTACAGATGGTTTTGGCAAGCGCTCAATCAGTAATTCCTAGGATTAGCATTCGCAGCTTGTTTCACTGTTTTATCATTGACCACCAGTGGGTGGAGTCTACGGGGCTCGTTATTCAGGTGCTTGTCTCCAGCTCGAGAAATATATAGAATCATCTTGTTCATGTTCTTGAGAGATGCATTTTTATTGAGTTTTAAGTTCATACAAAATTAAAAACCAGACTTCTTTTACATATAGCATCTACAAAAGCAAGGCAAAAACTTTGAAACCCTCATATAATCAGCAATGAATTTAAGATTTTCTAAAATTGATGTTGGCAAATAATATAGAAAAATGCATAGCAAGAGTTGATGCTTTAAAATTTAGCAGACATGCATTCATAGAAACAAATTTTTAAAAGTAACCACTTCATGTGGGGCAACCTAAATAGTTAATTAATTTTAATTACAAAACAAAAACAAATTGATGGCAACGAAAATAAAACATTTTCTAATCTAACATGATATGAATATTTTTCTTGTCTCTAGTGTATGTATGTGTTCACATGTCTTCCCTTCTGTTAAGTGACCTGAGAATTTTTAATATCTTGTAAAAATGTTGAAGTCTGATTGGTTTCTATGGCAATTGGTAGTGAAATGGGTTAATTGAAGTAGAAATAAAATTTTAAGTATTTACAACTTTTATAATTGTTGGTCTCTCTCTATCTCTCTCTCTCTCTCATATTATTCTGGAACAAAAGAATTTTTGTATCAGGTCATTAAGAATGAAATGTCTGATTTTGAACTGAAAGTTTATTTTGCTTTAATCTCAACAAAAAGCAATGCAGTTAATCAAAGTATGCACCTTAATTCTCAGCATAATTTTATCATTTTATTGGTAGCATATTTATGCTGGTAGTGAAGAATTCTGGACAGCAAGAGGCAATGAAACACAAAAAGGCTGTTTTTGCATCTTCTTCAGATTTGAAGTTTTTTCTTTGCAAAAAGTTGTCTAATGCCTGGAAAACGTGATAGTCAGTTGGTGCAAGGTCTGGTGAATATGGTGGATGACATTCCAAGTTCAGTTCCTGTAACTTCAGTAACATTCTTTGTGCAATTTGTGGTCAAGCATAAGTTCACTCATCATTTCATCCACTTGGTTGATGTATACATCCACTGTAATTGACTTACCAAGTCTCATGAAGTTGTAGTGTATGACACCAGCGCTGGACCACTAAACGGGCACCATTAGCTTTTTTTGGTGAATATTCCTTTTTTGATTGTGTTTTGGCACTTTGTCTCTATCTAGTTACCGTGCACAGCACTTGCTATTGTTGAAAAGAATCCATTTTTCATCACGCTTAACATTACAATGCAAAAATGGTTAGTTTTTATGCTGTGACTGCAAAGAACAGCAAGTTTCAAGGTAACTTGTCATTTGATACTCATTCAGGTTGTCTGGTACCTACTTGTCCATCTTCTTTACCCTGCCGATTTATTTCAGATGGTCCAATACAGTTGGAATCAAAACATCAAACCTTGCTGCTAACTCTGCATAGTTTGAGATGTATCTGCTTTCACTACAGTTTCCAGCTCATCAATATCCACCTTGGTCTCAGGGTTACCACGGGGCTGATTTTCAAGGGTAAAGTCACCAGACCGGAATTTCTTAAACCATCAATGTACAGTGTGCTCATTCGCCACATCTTCACCAAACACCTCAATGATGTTTCGAGCTGTCTGGAACTCATAAACAACACAAATTTTTGATCTATCCATAGGTTCGCAAAAATTGATTTACAAGAGAAAACTCACAATATAATCAGACACCATGAATTGCATTTCGAAAAATGATGATGTAACTCTTCAATGTTGTAAAACAAAGAATTGTCAGGATCAAAGATTAGAGTCAAACTGTCAAACTTGGTGCATAAGAAAATCTGACGTTTCATTCTTAATGACCTGATAAAATAAAATCTTGGATTGTGTTGTGATTATTTACAAGTATTTTCTCATAGTTACATTTCCTGGTTTGGGTAACTTGCCTTCATGTTACTAATTCATTCAATTTCTTAAATATTCCTAAGTTTCCTTTCTTATAATGACTTATATATCCATATTTACACTTTGAAGCTCCATTGGTTTTGCTTGTAAATCGTGGTACCCCCTTTGTGGCTAACAATCAAACCTCCTGCTGGTTGTTCTGCTTAAAATGTACTTCATATAAAGAGAGCGTATTTACACTTAAGTTTTTGGCATTTGAATTTCATTTTTCCACATTTGTAAGAAAATAGGTTGATTTTTGCAAAAAAAAAAACAGAAAAACCCACCCGAGTGCTCTTCCTCCTTTCCTCCAACGTTGAATGAGTTGAATGTAATTCACTGAAGCAAATTTTATTATGGCTGGATGACACCTCCCTGTTGCTGACCTTCATCTGTTTCCATGTAAGGTAATACCCCCCCCCCCTTCATGGCCAGACATGTTTCTGTGAAAGATTAAAGATGGACCCCACTTGCCTGATGGTGGCACTTGATTGCAACTGTCATGCAGGGTCAAGGCAAAGAAACTGTCACAAACACACACACACTTTCTGTTTATCAAATCCACCTACAAGGTTGGCTCAGGGTTATAATACAGGGTACCTGCCCAAGGTGCCACTCAGTAGGGTTGAATGTGAAGCCGTGTGACTGGGAAGGAAATTTCTTGTTGACCCCCCCACACATACACACACACGTGGGGTGGAGGTTGGGGTTGATTTCAACTACCGACCGAGACCAATAGCCCAGTGCTTCCTTCACGGTCACCATGGGTTCTTCAGTTATTATAGATAAACATGAAGGAAGATAAGTTGTTATTGCTTTTCCCAGAAGTATTAATGGTAAAAAGGAATTTAGTTTCAAGTGGAAATCAAAATCAGTTTACAAATGGAAATGAGGAGAATATTATTTACTGTGTTAATCAGTTGTGCCTTGATGTAGTTGTATCTAGGCTCAAATTTTGAAATTGTGTGTGTGAATGGACAAGTGGGCTGACACTTGTTTTCTATTGAGTTATATCCATTTTATTTTTTAATACAAAACATAGAAATTATGTTAAGTATTCTCATTGTATCCCCCCCCCCATTTAGTAATTTAGTTTTCTAGACCTCGAATAGCCAGACGATTACTAATTTCACTATTTTGAAGTCATTCTCTTTGTGGAATAATATACCCTCCCTCTATCTCTTTCTCCCCCTAACTTTTAGAAAAGAAATTTGATGGGCTTGTTGTGAAGGTTTTTTTTTTTGTATATAACTGATATGAGTGCATCAAACAAAATGTCTAGTTCATAATGGATTATTGTTTACAAGGTTTCAAAAAGACATTTGGTTTGTGTTTATTTATTAATAATCAGCAAAATTTTGTGTGACCCAGGGGACAAGACACTTGTATATTGGCACAAAACTCTCAATCCTTGAAAGCAGTCTGTAATTTCAAGATGTTATTGGTTAAAATTAGTGTAATCATGGAACATCTCTTTAATAATTTGCATTTTGTTGCCAAATTATTAACTTTATAAATCTAACACCCTACACATTCTATAGAGTGGAATACAAGCAATTTCGTGATTTCACTTAACAGTTGTTTGTCTATTTTTGTGCAGATTTTTTTTTTTTTAAATGAGAGAGAAAGAGAAACCCATCATTTTGTATAGTTTGATAATTTATCTAGTTTTTGTTTCAAAAGCATTTTAGGTTAGAAAATAAGTTTTTGTAAGCTCAATAGTGATAATGTTTTCTCAAGGTTTAGAAATTTCCACTGAGATATCTTTCTGCTATTTAGCAAGAATAAAAACTAACAGACATTAAAAATTGCTTTAAATCTTTAATTGGTAGTGTCCAGCATGAAATTTTTTATTCATTCCTTGCTGGAACAAAATTGTTTTTGAATTAGGAATGTTAAAGAAATGATTACATAAATTTTATTTATTTATTTTTGTTAATCTTTAATACTTTTCACATCTGCACTTGGGCCTTTCTTTTCAAGACCTGCATATTTAAAAATATCTTTGTTCATGTCAATGCTTCAGTGTTCTTGAATGTTTGTAGTCAATTAATTTTTCTTGCTTTTAATTGTAATCTCTTGTACAAATTTCATCTAACAGCTGTCAACATTTTGCACAGATTCTTATTTGGTACTTGATTTTTACTCCTGTTTCCTGATGATTTTTGCCCTAAGGATATATTGCTATGATGCAGTTGCATGGCTTTATATGCAGTTTTTATTTCTTCATTTCTTATGTTGACTTTCTACCAACCTGTTAAAGAAAATGAAAAATTATATCATGATCAAATTTTTCAATCTATTTAACTAAACATGAACCGCATTTAATTCTTTAGTCTGAATGAATCTTATTACTTGTAATATGATAGCTAATAAAACTGTGTGGTTTTTACCTTCCACAAGAAAGACTTCTTTAAAATTTGTCACTTTTAATACAGTTGTTTTAAGAAACTTGATTATCTTTGGTGACCAATTTGAGGAATTACTTTTATTACTTTGTCATAAGGTGAAAATAGTGAATGGAATATACCTCAAAAGAATTTGAACATGTCTGTTTATAAGCATAGATGGTTTTAATGTTGTTGTTTTCTCTTTTTGTTGCCTGTGAAGTTGTTGAGTGCTTTATGAAATTGTAAAGCTTCAAGAAAAAACCTGATTGTATCCCCTTCATTAATTTTGAGCTTTTGAAGTGGCTAAATTCCTGATAACATTGTTAGTTATTTCCAGATATAATTGGATTAGTAAAATGTTCTGTTGCAATTAGCTCAAATATTTTAGAAAGCTCGTCAGTTACAATGTACATTTTGAATGTTGTAGATATGGCTGAGTAAACCCAACTTGTATATGTTATATATTTAGTGTTTAAGAGAATGTTTCCTTGGTTGGTCTTATTGTTTTTAAGTTTACTGATTTGTGCATTTTGATATTTTTCATCTTTAAAACTTGTTTGGTTTGTAAAGCAAATCTAGTTTGGATCAAAACCTTCTTTCTCTTCTAATTGTTAGCTAAGACATGGAAATTAGTCTAGTAGATTACCGAGTTAATTTGAGCATTCAAAACTGTTTACTGGCAATAATTAGCTTCACTCTCTTGTTCTTGTGAAAAGTGTCTTTTCATAATGGTAATCATCATTAGAGAAAATATTGTACTCTCCAAATTATTATAGCAAATATGAAATTTGGCATATTTTGTATATTTTGTTGGGAAGTTTACAGTGGCTGGTATTTTCTCTTCTACAATATAGAGCCAAACTATACTGGCATGCAGTTTTCTTTTAATTATTATTATTATTTTTTATATATATATATAAAATAACTTCCACTTTTTCCAAGTAAGGTTATTATATAATAGATTTTATTTTTCATTTATCCTGGTATCTAATTATCTATTTCTTGCTATCATTACATTGAATTTTGGTTTCCAAATTTTGTTTGGTTTTTGTCATCCTCTTTTTCATAACCAGCTCAGCATTCATTCAACCCATTTTTGATCATATATTTGAAATTAAAGCTATTGTCTAAGAAAAGCTTCAAATCTTGTTGCTAAAAGTTGTGTTACCCACATCTCTTCATTACTGCAGCCTATGTAGTCCTGCTTGGGCTGAATAGAAATTAAGCTGCTTACATCATGGGATGGCCCTGTGGATGCTTGTTAGTTTTTTTCTTCTTCTTAATTTCAATTTTTAAATGCTTTAAAAACAATGTTAGCTATGTAGTTACTATACCGAATTATCAGTACTAAATTGACATAATGGAAATTTTCTTAAACATTGACCCAATCTTTAGTTTTCATCCGTTCAATCTCCAATCACCCTTTAAGTAATTTCTAAAGGAAATGTATTTATTGAAGAGTTGGGGGGGGGGGCACACACCCTGAAGATGATTTGAGATTGGACAGATCAAAACAAAGTTTTACCTGAAAATATGGAAAATGAAATTTGAAAAAAAAAGGAAGAAATGAAAAAAATCACATTTTGTTCCAAAAATTTACACCTGTGTTGGCTGGCATATCATGGGAAACAAGTTTTAATAAGGAATCCCTTACACTGTTGCTTGAAAGTTTTCCACTCCTCATTTGTAGCTTTCTTTGCTTTGGTTTTTGTTTGGGCTGGGGGTGGGGAGAAAGTACCCCCCCCCCCCAAAAAAAAACTGGTAGTTATTTTGTATCTTTGTACCAGATTTCTTAATTTCAATGTTATTAACAAGTTGCCTTAAATGGAGCATAATGTTTAGTTTTGAGTAAACCAGGATGTCCTAAGTAAATCAACTATAATTTGAATATTTAATTCTCTATCATACATTACACTTAAAGTTTTTATTCTTGGAAAATTATTTTATTTCCTCACTGTTATTATTCCATAATTTTAACATCTTTCCAAGAAAAATGGAATTGTTGCTGGGAGATTGATGCTGTCGATTTAGTTTAGTTATAGGATGGAATGTTTGAGACATGTAAACTTCGAGTATATTTTTGAGAGTAATTTGTTCACTGAAAATGATGACAGTTAAATAAAAAAAAAAAGTTTCCTATAAGTCGGTATAGGCAGGTCTCTAATAATGAAGTAATGAAGGTGATATTGGCAGTAACTGTTGTAAAGTAAACAGAGATTGTCACTGTGTTGTTAATGAGTTTTTCTTTTTTTTTCTCTTCAGATATTTGATCCAGTGTCTATATTGGGAAGGGGGGGGGGGGCTATATGTGTCCTAACTCTGCAACTGTAGATCATCTCTATGGTTGGTCAAATTCAGGCTATTAAAAAAACGATCACCTGGAGTAATTAGATTTTAGTTGTTGACTGGTTTTCTTGTCAGTCAAATATTACTAGATCCATGATAAGGTTTGAGGTTCCAAACCTTATTTTGAAGAATTTTGTTTTGATAAAATTTTGAATTTGGGTAGTTTTAAAAAAAAAAAATTTTTTTTTTTACATAAGAATACTTTTTATGTGTATTTTCATTATTTCTATACAATTCAACTCTGATAGATTTTGGTTAATCTTTTCCCCATTTCATTCTTTATATGTACTTTGTTCTTTTCTTAGACATTCAAAAAAGCGATGGGAAAGATTTGTACATGGTGACAATCAACATTTGGTTAGCCCTGAAGCTTTAGATTTCTTGGATAAACTTCTTCGATATGATCACCAAGAAAGGTTAACAGCAAGAGAAGCTATGGAACACCCTTACTTCTGTGAGAATTACACTTATTTATTTATTAATTTCAGCATTTTCATTACACATATAGGTTGGAGAATGTGTAGCATTTAAATGTATTTAGTTTTGCTCTGAAGTAATTCTGTAGCTAAAAGTTACTTCAGGCAATAATTTTAGACAATCCAGGTATACTTTCCATACTAACTAGGGTAAATGATGTTAGCATTAACAGCATCCATGCAATGAATTCTTTAATTGTCCAGAAGATTCCCAGAAGTAATCAACTGCTTCCATTAGCTAAGTGACCTGATCAGCAATGGAGGCAGGTGTTCTTAAAGCATAGTAACCAGAGTAAGAATGAGGTGGAGAAAAATCTTCTTTCCAAAAGCAAAGTGCGGATTGTATGAGGCTTGTCTCTGGCATACTGTGTTACATGAGCAGTGAGTGCAGATAATTGTTAAAAGCCAGAAAGAAATGAAATGAATAGGTACCACTGGGTGTGTATGGTAATGTGTGTGTGTGTGTGTGTGTGTGTGTGTGTGTGTGTGTGTGTGTGTGTGTGTGTGTGTGTGTGTGTGTGTGTGTGTGTGTGTGTGTGTGTGTGTGTGTGTGTGTGTGTGTGAGAGAGAGAGAGAGAGAGATTGACAAAGCAAAATGAGCAAGAGAAAAGACTAGGTAAGGAGGAATTGACTGTTTGTAAAGAGAGAGAGAGGACTGCTTGAGTAAGGACGGTTGGGTAAAGAAATGTTTGGCAACAGAAGTTGACTGATCTTGCAGGAGAGGAAGACAGTGAAAGAAGTGGGTAGAGCTGGTGTCAGGATACTTAAACTTATGGAGGAAGATACTCAAGAAGACCCGTACTCCACAATAGAAGTGTTAAGATCAATCCCCCTGGCGAAGAGGATTGATCTACAAGAGTCCTGTGCTGAGAACAAAAAAGAAAAAAGCAAGCGGTTGGTATTAGGAAGGGCATCCAGCCATAGAAACCTTGTCATGTCAGGCAACTGGAACCTGGTGTAACTCTCCAGCTTGCCAGCTCTGGCGAAACTGTCCAACCCATGCCAGTATGAACAATGGACATTAAATGATGATAAGCGATTGCTACATGTAGTCAGTTGCTGTGCTGTAGAAGACTTGTCCAGTTCATATAGGCATGGAAAGAAAAACTGATGTAATGTTTTTTAAAGTTGCCTCTAGCATATCAAATAATAAATCATTTTTGCTGGAACTTATCAGTTATTTCAAATGTGAATACTGAGCTACGAGGAACAGTTTGTCATAAATAGTTCATTTGTTATTTGATTCTGGGTGTTAATAAAACTTTTATTGGTTGTTTTACATCATCATAAATTGTGATGTATGTCAATGAAATGCTGTGGAGACGAGACATATTTATTAAATAGGTCTGAATGTGTGTTTGAATACATTGAGATATAGTGACAGCAAGTTTCCTTCCAAAAGTATCTGTACCTCAGCATTACTTGTATCATGGTATATTTTTGGGTCTCTCTGAATATGGCCAACTAATGAGTTGTTATTTAAATGTGCTCTTTTCTCTTTTCACAGATCCCATTGTTAAAGAACAGGGGAGGACGTCCTCAATGTCTGGTCATACATCTCCTACGCCTATCAATAACTCATCACAAATAGGAGGTAACTATAAACTTCTTGCTTGACCATTGAAATGCTTGATCCTTATAAGATGCATTTAGTTCTATGATTGAAAAACCTAACACTCACTCTGCTCTGAGAAACATCAAGTTAAAAAAAAATCCCATTATATTTTTATAAAATTTTAATCGTATTAGGAATTCTATAAAAGATTTGTTGAAATATTCTGTGTATTGCAAAAGTACAACCAATTCATTACAAATAAATTGTAATAAAAAATCTTCTATTGGACCCTGGTTGAGAACCTTTGTTAACAAACGAGCGAATGTTAGCCGGAGTGCACAACTCTGGGAGAAGGGATGGTGAGCATCAACTTCAGTAATTGTCCGGCATAGGAGGGGGAAAGTCGAATGCATCAGCCTTGGTGTTTGACTGTTTCTTTATTGGCCTCAGGACAATGACGGGCAAAGATTGACCTTGGTGAGGTTTTAACTCAGATTGTAAAGAACTGGTACAAATGCACTAATTGACAGGTGAAATAAATTACAGTATTATTTTCTTTATCCCAGGATGTTTAAAATATACTGAGCTAATGTACTTAGAATTACTCCAGTTGGTGACATCCCCCTACTCTCATCAAATATTGACTTTGTGCCAACATTTCTAATTCCTGTTTCTTTTTTTCTTTTCTAGGATCAGGAGTAAATAATACAGCTGGTATGCCAAGCTCTCCTGTTGTATCTTCTAATATATCTCCTATCCAGAACAGTTCTGCTAATGCTGCACAGACATAAGTATGAATGTGGAGCATGCGTGAGAAGTCGTCTAGTGCTGTCATGGCTGCAGCTGGGAAGAGGCGACTGACTCGGCTGGCTATTACGACCTATTGCAGGTTGTTGCTCACATAGTAATACTACTACTACTACTACTACATCAACAGCTGGAGATCTGATGAGGCTGGCGATGACCATTTATTCCTGGATTTACATAGACTGAGTTCAATTTAAACCACTGAGAAAGTAAAACAGTTGGCGGCGGAAAGTCCTTCGTTGAACACAACTTATATATTTTTTTTCCTCTTCAAATCCTTATCGGAAAATAGAGGCAGACATTTTTACTGGTGTGTGGCTGGGTGGGGGTCCAAATTTATCCGGAAGAAGAAAAAAGGAGGAAAAAAAGTAAAACATTCATTCTTAAGGAGGGCTTGAAAATTTTCATTGATAACAACTACAACAAAGCAAAAATACAAAAGAAAACAACCATAGCGAACTAAAAAATAAAACAATAAAAACATTGCATAAAATGCCCCTTCCCTCATCCTTCCAAAAGAGGGGGGAATCCTCCGAAAAAAAAAACTATTTAAGAAAATTGCTCCCCCTTCTCTCTCTTTCTCTCTCTCTCTCTCTCTCTCTCTCTCTCTCTCTATGTATATATATATATATATATATATATATATATATTTATATATAAAAACAGGAGAAATAATAGTTAGCAATGATAGACAAGTGAAGCTGCATGGCTACAGTTGATCCCTAGTTGAAAACAAAAATATATATTTAAAAAAAAAATATATACATGCTTCCTACATATTTCCCCCGTCTCATTTCTTCTTTTTACTATTGCTATTCTAAGGAAAACTATTCAAAAGAACTGACCCTTCTTCACCTCCTGTAATGAAAAATAATCTTTAAGCCCACTATGATAATAATAATAATAATGTGCTGTCTTTAATAATATGGATGCTCTTCTCACTCACTCACTCACTGACTGCTTATCTCATCTTAAGCTGCTGCTATCAATAATCTATGAAATTTTGTGACTGTTGCCAGTTTTGACCGATTGCTTATCTGTCGGTCCCCCCTCCCTTTTGTGCCCTCTCTCTCTCTTCCTTTCATGCATTTCTTTCTTCACTTCTTTTCTCTTCCATACCCGTTTCATAAAACCATTTAAGTTTTCACATTCCCCATTACCCTCTGAACAACTTTTAACAAGATAGCAAAGTTATTTTGCAATGGTAAAAAAAAAAATCTTCTCAAACCAATGCACCCACCCACCCATCCACCCACTCAGTGCTCTCCTGTAATCCTCATAATTTTACTGTAATGAAGTAATGAGTTTAAGCTTATGAAAACCCCAGGTGACAAAACAAATCACAATGTTTTTGTTTGTTTCCCAACTTAAACCAGTTTATGTATATGTACAACACACTATGCACACAGGCATGCGTACATGCATGCAGAAATGTGTGTGTATATGTGTACAAGTGTGAGCTTGCGTATACCTATGTTTGCACATAAGTGTGTGTGTGTGTGTGTATATATATTGTGCATATTTGTGTGTATGTACATATGCGTGTGTGTGTGTGTGTGTGTATATATATATATATATATATATGTACATATATAGTTTTATGATAGTAAAATGCTAGGTGTATTATTAAGGTTTTTGAGAACTTAAGAATTACTTCTATCTTTTTACTTCCACCTCTTCTTTCACACACACA